>NC_134704.1:116241481-116548624 GCF_043290135.1 Rhipicephalus microplus
CATACTTTATCAATGGTTGAAAATAACACTGAAAAAGTTGAAGACCTTTGGGAGTTCAGCGCGATAGCGACATCCTGTTTCTTGTGCGTGCTTCAAACAATTAGGGCATGAGACCTTTTCGAATTTGCTATGCACCGACTACGTGGCCCTAAAGAAATGGGCACGGTGGGTGTTTGCTTTTTGTATTGGCGGACCGGCTTTCAACTACAGAGCCATTACATTCTTCACATATTATTTACTTGTTTATTTATTTATGTAGTAATATTGTCAATCCCGTCCAGGATTCTTACAAGAGCGGGTAGAAGTGATTACAAACAATATATATTCCCCCAATGTAGTTATGTAAAGTTGGAATAATACACAATAATACAACTGTAAAAAAAAACTCGTGATACAGTATCTCACCGACAATAGACCTTCGGTAATGAGGAGTGCACATGTTTCGGTCATATGTGTGGGAACTTAAGAAAAAATAACGACAATAGACAAAACGTGAACACGCCAAGACACAAAATTAGAATGACTTCCGCCAATTTGGATCACAAAAATCCGTACACTCGGAAAAGTACACACAGTTAACACCCCGCCACGGTGGTTTAGTGGCTAAGATACTCGGCTGCTGCCCCGCAGGTCGCGGGATAAAATCCTGGCTGCGGCGGCTGCATTTCCGACGGAGGCGAAAATGTTTTAGACCCGTGTGCTCACATTTGGGTGCACGGTATAGAACACCAGGTGGTCAAAATTTTCGGAGCCCTCCACTACGGTGTATCTCGAAACCATATCGTGGTTTTGGGATGGTAAACCCCACAAATCAATCAATAAATCACAGAGAATTAACAGTACAATCTTGATAGCATCGCTTTCTTGTAGCATACACGTCCTTTGGTAGTGGACGCTTGTACCACGAATTGTTTTTGCAATATTTTATGTTTCACAGTGAAACATGTATACAGAACACGTGTGTTTGATAGGCGTGAAATCTAGTTTTTCTGAATTTCTAACTAGAGGACCGTTTTTTCCCAGTTTTCTGAAGCAAAGGTGCTGCCGTGTGGTAGAACATCCGCTTCACTCGCAAAAGAGCTAGGTTCAATTTCCCATTGGACCTAAACAACAACTTTTCCCCACCCTGCTCCAAGATTTTTCATCACTTGTATAATTTATTTTCATCGTTCTTGATTTTTTGGTGGTCACACAGGAGATGACGATTTCTTGCTCCGAATTGACGACGCTAATGCCAGAATTTCTGCGAAATCAACTCTTTAATGCTAACAAGTTACAGTCCGCTAACATGCCACAAGCTAGCATGTATGAGCATGAGTAAAAACTCATCGTGCTACGCTTATTGGGTATTAGTTTTTCATTACAAGCAGTATTTTACCGTTTCACCGTTTCATAACCTATACAGCAAAATAACAAAAACGCGCGAGAGACCACAACACTTGGGCTCATGGAGACTCGTGTATATAGCTTGTCTCTCACATTCAACGCTTTCAATAATAAATTTCTGCCACACTTCCTATACGTGAACTCGTAAAAATAGCTGATGATTGATATGTTGGCTTTGACGTCTCAAAATTACCATATGAATATGAGAGACGCTGTAGTGGAGGGCTCCGGAAATTTTGACCACTTGGGGTTTTTTAAAGTACACCCAACGCCAAAATAGCTGTGCTGAATAGCTTCACTTCTGTTATTTTTAACGCAGAAGTTCCCGAATCATCTACTCTCATTCTAGCCTATTAGCATCTTTGTTGTTACGTAATTTAGCGTTCAGACCCACACTACCAGACAGGAAAACTCGATTTGCTGTGCCAGCAAGAGAAAAAACGCAGAACTACAGACACGGCCACTGCCAACCGGGGAATTCAGGGCTAAATTGGAAAAAAAGTTTAGCCCACAGTGTGAAAGAGGTGCTGTAGCGTATCCCTCTGGAGTCATTTTGTTCAAGGGCGTTGTTGTGTTGCAGGCACGGTCCTCGGTCTAACACGGTCGATGAAAAGCTTCCTTGTTATCGCGCTGTCTGCAACAGCTGCTATGCTGTGGCGGTTCGTTGTGAAGTAAAAAAGAAAAAAAACACGCTGGTTTCGAAGCCACCAGATTTCCTTCGTTTGTCTTCCGTGACAGCGATGCTGCGCTAGGAGAACAAGCTCTGGAAAAGCATCGCTTTAACCATTGCGAGAGAGCACTGAATTAGAATGCTAAAAGAATAAGGCACTCGCGAAAATCTTCAACTTGCTGAACTTTCTCCCCACCATCGTAGTCAAGCGGCTAAAGTACTCTGCTGCTGACCCACAAGTCACGGGATTGAATCCCGGATGCGGCGGTTGCATTTTCGATGGAGGCGAAAATGCTGTAGGCCTGTGTGCTCAGATTTTATTGCACATTAAAGAACCCCAGGAGGTCAAAATTTCCGGAGCCCTCCACTACGGCGTCTTTCATATGCATATGGTGGTTTTGGGACGTTAAACACCACATATCAATTAACAATCAACTTGCTGAACGTTACAAAAATTCCAGGCGTATTAAGACGACCACTTCCGCTTAAAGAATAAACCACGTCGAAGCGGCAGTGTACCCACTGTGTGCGCTTCAGCAATATTTCATAATAGTGTATCAAGAAAACCGCGTTGAAAGGAAACCGTTTCTGGGCAACTCTACATTTGTTTCCCGATTGTTGTGTCATTGGGGATGACCAAAATAGACGTCAAGTACATTTTAATTTTTTTTCACTAAAAGAAAAGAGAAAGTTGTGAAAAAATAATTCAACCTCTACTGCATATTTAGGCACTGTAAAGAGTTACAGGTAAAGATTTCCGTATCAAGCCCAAACAACGTACCGCACTATCTACACGGCACCGTTCCAACTTATGAGCAAGTATTTAGCAGATTTGTAAGACAAAGTTGTGGTAATTTTTGATGGTATGTCTGAAGCTTTAAAACTACGGCGTTAGAAAAGAATCCCCATGTTAGATGTGGAGTCCGACCACATTGAACGACAGCTTGTGATAGGTAGTCTTTTTTCAATGACAGCTCTGCTGAAAACAAGTGTTGTGACATTTACAACAAAACAGAACAGAACAGCTGCTCTGTAATTAATTTTCAGCCTTCATTTTAAGGAAGCATGGGCAAGATCTAGCATAATGAAGAGCAAGACAGGGCCTTTAAAGTATTATGTATTTTCTTTCACACTGCCATTAACACCAAACCAAAAAGAAACAGTCCTTCAAAGATGCGTCTTCTTGAGTATCATTTAATACATTCAGCGCTACATACAAAATGTTGAGGAGTTCAAAGTGTCCTTCATTGAGCATACAAATGTTCATTTCCCCAAAGAAAAAAAAAGCGGAGTGATGATATACCACTTACTAACATTCCGGCGTCTCTTCACCGAGAAATCCACAAGCTACTCACGATTTCGCAATGGGATGCTCGGACATCAAACATGACACTAAACATGCGCCCGACTTAGAGTTGCGTCCGCTTCAAAGTGAACATAAGTATGAACTGCTCAGTGACTAAGCGGTTGTTCGGAGTAAGAAAAACGAATTGAACAACTTTAGTTTTTTAAACAGTGCTTCGAAGCTCGCGATCTCCGGGTCAACCCAGATGGTAGAATCCCTCCTTCCAGGATTGTTCCAGCAGTGATCGCTTCATTCGTCTTCGTTGCTCGTCTAGGTATAGCGCGTTAATAATCACCTTTCATTTTTTCGTGACAACGTTGCCTTCGTATATTACGTGTGCCTCTCACAACTCGTATATCGGGCAGTTGCAGACATGCCCGGGATACATACAAATAAACCCTGTTGCGGTCGGGCCGCTGTCACTACTATTGCGTAGTACGTTGTGGTCACGGCTCGCCAAGGTCACTACTTTTAGGTAGCGCGTGTTTCTCAGCTCGCGGCTTCAAATGCGAAGAGCTGAGAGACGGAACGGACAAGGCGACGGTGAGTTTAGGCAACATTTATGTACTGCCGCTGCATTATTTTTACTCGGGCCATCAGCCTAAGGGGCTCGAAGAGCCGGAAGTCTTTGGGTGCTCTGACGCTATTGTGTGCTGTGACGTACTCGTCTGCTGCTTCGTACCACACCGCTCGGGTCATTTATAAGCCCTGGCTAACCCTTACGTCCACAAAATCTAATAAAACACGCCGATTTGCCTTGCGTCAGCAGACTCCGATCAGGAACGCCACAATCCTTGCATCAGCAGCCACCAATCAGGAACCACCGATGGTTTGCACCCAAAGGCCTATGGTACTGCCACGCGTTGCGTAAGACGCGCCGGGCCAGATTGCGTCGACTGCATAATGGGGCTGGACTCAGACCCGTGGGTAAAGGGAGCTTGGCACATGTTGCGTATGACGCGATTGCCAGAGATTGCGCCAGCCTCGCTCACTCGCTGGTTTTGACGCTGGTTCCCTTTGCAGTAGTAATGAAGTTCGGTTCGGGCTTCGAAGCATAACAGCAGCCCCGCCGCCAGATAATGCACCAGAAATACGAGCAGCTTCCACGTAGATTGGATGTCGTGTGCTCTCGGTCGCTAGGCCCCTCCAGGGTCGCCTCCTGTACCCTGGGGCAGGATGTGGCTCCAGGCTCAGTTCCATGAGCAGATCCTATTCTTGAAAAAGGATTCCCATCTCCACTGGGTTGTCGCCAAAACTTGTCGACTAGCTTCACTTGTCTCTTCTGGAAATTTCTGGTTCAGCCTTTGTTGATTGTTCTGCAGCTTGGCAAGAACGGAACAGAAAAATACGCCTGGCCTGCGTGTACGTGCACCACAGTCACAGCGAAAGCTATAAGAGTGGACTTTTACAACCATTTCTAAACACTCATTGGGTAACTGCTGCAAGCCCACTGCTTGGCACCCACTACGGATGCATTGAAAATGATTTCTGTGTGGTAGGCCAGAACTCGCTATGGTATCCTACATCCTTCTTCGCAGAAGCGCGGTATTGGTTAAGCACTTGCAAGGAATTTTGTGCCAACCATTCATGTGGTGTCTGATGACGATGAACAATTATTTGGGGAGTAGGTGGGTGCCACAGTTATTAGGTGATCAAGAACAAGCTTTTCTAATGCGTAGGAGCATCGCACAGCCCACTCGTTACGCTATTCACGATGTGTGATGCCTGGTTGATATTTAACTGTTCTAAAACGCTTTATTACTCCTATCAATGCGATTCCTTTCCCGACTTCAAGCCTGCCTAAGGCGAATTTGTGTAGAAGCCCGAAGGTCCAGCGTGGCTCAGTGGTACAATACTGGGCTGGCACACAGCGGACCAGGGTACAAGCCCCACTGTGTGCTTGGTACTTATTTGTTTCTTCTTTCGCGTGATAGTGGTTACGGACTCTTGCGGCGGCGGCGGCGAACAACTACGGCGCCACGCGTGAACCAAGTTGTGATCTCATAAGAGCGTTCACAGGAAAAAAGCTGGCCACCTTCTTACTATCTTTATGCTTAGCACTGCTAGTGCTTAGCTGCCTTAGTTTTATTAATTTGTTGATTGATTTATGTGAGCTAGAAAGGGGGATAGTTCGAGAGAAGATATGTTACTACTGCATAATAAGCAACGCGAATAGGTAAATCCATCAAGAATGAAGGTGCATTTAATACCTAACAAAGCCTAGGCAAGCGTAGCCACCGACCTTGTCTCGAGGCCCCTCCTCGGGTCCTACTTTCCGGAGATCATAACAAAACTCTTGTGGTATCGTGCGATGCCACAGGAGCTGCAGCTTAATCGCAGCCTGCACAAACTTGCTAGCAAAACGGCCGCGAGCTTACTATGAGCGCTGCGTGTAGTCACGACTTATAAATATGACATATATGTCATTATATACACGTTATGGTCTGTGAGTTTTCTTCGCCAAGGAGTCATACCATACCATACTAGTTTTGCAATATGTGATGTGAAAGAAACCACCGCAAGAATATCAAGGCAATGAACTCTAAATCATGACATTCACAAAATACATATAAGCAATTTCATGTTATGACTAATTGCTTTTTTTCATCATATTGTCATGCTATTTTGTAGCAATTTTCGTATCGATACCATTATCTAAATGGCCAGGAGAGCCAAAGTTCGTAGGCGGCTTGTATACATATATAGATAGATAAGCTGGAAGTGAACGAAAATTGCCAAGTAATGTTTGGCATTTAAAAGAGTATCAACCTGAATATCAATCAGTGATGCGTAGTTGGGATATTCAAAGCCCCAAGAGTACACATGCAAAGCAATATTCATACTTCACCCTATAAGCTACAGCAAAACCTTAACTAAATCGAACTTGATTAGGCTCTCTGTGTTCCCATATCTAGCATGAACGTAGGTAATCAGACGTTCCTTTGAAAGCACACATTTGGTTCGTCTGTCAAACTTGAACAGTGACTCTACGCAACATTATAATTTTTAACTTACTGAATTCCACGGCTTTGTTTTGATCTCATTCAAAATGATGATCTTCGGTATTCGTAGGATAGAAAGCTACTCACCTGACACCCACATAATAGGGCCGACTCCAAGTCTCTAATTGCAGAGATAGGGGGTTACCTTTCTAAAAAGGCTAAGCAGACAAAACGCAGCAGTTTCACCGAATGAAACCTTTTTCAGTCGCACAGGCACAAGCCTTTTTAAAGAGTCATTATTCTGTCTGGCTCTTTTCATGCCGAACGCACTAATGCAGTGATTCTCGAAGTTGTGGCGGACTTCTCGACAGCGCAATGGGCTCAACTAATTGAACCCTCTTGTTTTCCTGTTGTACAGCGAAAAATGTTGGTGCTCTATGTAGTGAGTTTAAAGGCTGGATGAGGCTTGATTGGACTTCTCATTTGCGTGTAAGAACATTGACTACCCCAGCCCACTCACTGCTCATGGAGTAAAAATCTGGGGCATTGATGAAGCCTGCGTTTAAAGGGAGCAATGTGATGCTGAGTGCGACTTATTCATGGGATTTACGATGGCCTAAGAGTGCCTCTGTGGGGAAGGAACGTGAAGTCGGAAGCACTGCGACAACTTGAGTTTTGTCTGTCTTAAGTGACGGCCACTTTGTATCGTGCCTACACTCGAGCTAACTTGAAATGGCGCCCAAAGTTGCAAAAGAAAAGTACATGTTTTTTTTGCTTCGTTGGCGAACGTTCCGAAATATTGATTATTTCTGAAATTTTAAGCACGCCTCCACAGCTTTACACTTAAAATTTGAGAGTGAACTTTGTTAATCGAGCAGAAAGTACGGAAGGTTAGGTAACGGCCATAATTTTCTTTCCACGATCTGCAAGTAGGGCTCTTTCGCAGATCTTCCTGCACGATTGCACTGATCGTTTCACGCAGCTCGGTGGAGCAAAGCCTTTCGATATCTGCGAACTAAACCATCGAATGGCTATTGTACTGGCGGTGTCGCATGTCTAGGGTCTTTTCGATAGTAGTCGCTTCCGAGACATACTCTTGTACACTGTTTAGTAGGTTCCGCATGAAGCCCGCCAAAAGTTCCTGTTTAACTCCTCGCATGATGAGGTCAACTGTCTTGTCTTCAGGCATTTCGGGGTCTGCATTGGGGAAGAGTCTGGTCATTTCTTCTGTCAAGTGCATGGCGCTTTCATTGGGCATAGTTGAACTCAGAAGTCGAAAGGAGTTACGGCTTTCTATTTGTGGATGATGCTGGAAAAAATAACTAAAAACTTGGTTCGGAAGACTTTCCTTGACCTCGTCAACTTTTAGTTCTCGAACCACGTTTTTGCGGCGTCTTCTACGGCGAAGTATACACATGCCCGGGTTTTTCTTCATTGTTCTGATTCCTAAAGACCGCCACCGGTTTATACGCTTACAACCAGCTCTCTGGTTTCTCGCACTATGACCATCGGAATTTCGGTGGCTCATTTGGCTCGTGGGGGAGGAGGGGGTAGGCTGCGCAGGTGTTGTCACCATGGCGGCTTGTTTCGTCGTCGTAGCTAGTGTGTCTAGTAAGGGTCTGAATGGGGGTGGGGGAGAGAACTTCCTGTAGTTTGTGGCTGACTTGACTGTCACTGACGATCTCGGTGTCTTCTTCACGACGTGGGCTGGACTCACAGCTTCAGGGTATGTACGGAACATGGGCTGGGCAGCATCTCTACCAAACTTCACGTGTCTGTGACGTCGACGTAGGTGACAGACGACCAGAGGCAGCTTACTCTTTGGCTGAAATTGTGACCAAGAAAGTGAACATTACACTACACTAGTACAAATTGGCAATGAAAGTGGCGAGCACAGCGTCGAGCTTCGATCAACTGACAAGCGGTGAAGCGCGTCGACGTTTATACATGTGGCGTCGAATATTTCAGTCTTATCACTTGTCGTAGCGAAATCTGTGGAATAACCTCGAGTGTTCGCGTCTTGTACAAAACATTAAGAGGACAATCTACAATAATCGCCAACCTTCGTCAACAGTGCGGCACAGTTCACGTTGAGCATTCCCGACAAGCTTTGTGGGTGAAAACCGAATCAAACAATGGTTCAAATAAGGAACGCGCGTGGCAAAATCAACTGGTTACCAAAATCTTCATTCGTTTCGTGACTCATTCTGCTGGCTTTCCTTTTTGTCACTTCAATGCTATTTTCCGTACCACACAACCTAGTTCTAAAGTTTATCTCAGATATTCTTTTTATACTGCAAGTTTCCGCCCCAAGAGTCAGTACTCATAAGGTGGCCGTAAACATGACTCCAGCCGAGGCACGGATCAGTCTGGCTCGATTCTCCTACTGGTGCAAGTATCGAGTAATTAATCACCGTAACAAATTACCGAACAAAATAGCGTTGATGTTTCTTCTAAGTGTTTGAGGTAGAGAAAACATCGCTTAGGTCTGACAGCAAATGTTGCTGTGGTAAACCTACCGAAAGTCGTCAATGAAGCATTGCGATGTTAGTTCTTCACGCCGCGGGCAAGTGTCCGTTCAGAAGGTTTTTTTTTCTGTTCAAGATACACAATAGCTTTTTTATTACATGAAGTGATCAACATTTATGCAACAACTGGCTCCACTCTCTCTATCAATGGCGCATTTTTTTAAATTTTCGCTGTGCTTTTAGAAAGAAATAGTAGAACGCGTCACCTTCAATGACGCAGCAAATGATATCTGTAAGCAAAAAATTTGAGAAGAAGGGTCGCCAGTATAGGCATTTTAGGCTTCCTTTTTGATAGCAGTAATGATGGAAAATTCTCCGATGTGATGTTCTGGAGCTATAGCTCACATGTAGAGATTTCAGTAAGTACATCGAAGATGCACTATAGAGAGTCTGAGTGCGGCTTTGGCGCAATAAAATGCTTCGTTGTTCTTAAGAACACACGCTAAAAGTGCTATTAATGGTTCGGAGCGTATGAAGAAGTAAATGAAAAAGCTCACTCTACTGTGTATTGAAGTAAAGAGCAGTCAAAGCGTTATGAAACGTTACTTATTCACTTTGTTTAGTGTTTTGCTTTATGCCGATTTTATGTTTGTTTCTGTTCAACATATTTATCAAGTTCAATCAAATGTGCAACTGACTACGTGGTCACACTACAATAAAAAGTGTGTCACTGGATGTTCTTCGTTCATATTCATCCTTCTTCATCACATGAGCATACTGCAGCCAGCATTTTTTGTTATTTGTGTGGCCTGTTATAGTAAAACCACCAGTAGCGCAGCCAGAGGCACCGGGCTTCTGTACTTTCCGAAAACGCTTCTATATTTCTTGTCTATATATACATGCGCACATACAATCAGGGATGTGAAAAGCGTGCAAAAGATCTGCAGTTCTCCTGTGTTTACGATAGAAAAAGTCAACGATGAGGACACTGGTGCACGTGCAAGCATGCGTGTTTAACTTGAAAGGCGTAGAAGAGAAACGAGAGCCTCGTGCGGACACGAGGCCAGGGTAGAGAGTAGGGTGCGTGGAGTGGAGTGCCAGGCAATTGCGAAGGTGGTGTTTCTTCAGGCGGAAGCAAGGAGAAAGCGGTAAAAAGGTGAAGAGTCTAGACTCCTGCTTCGCCTCAGCTCATGCTTCGACGGTCCACGGAGCCAGTGGCAAGCTTCCGCAGCCACCAGGCCCACTGTCGGACGTAGGCCACAGTGCTTCATTGTGGTGCCTGGTCCGCGTGTCCGAGGAGAAGTCTGCGTAACTTGATCGGCCATGTCTTCGCCTACATTCTTCATCGTGCATACACCTGAACGTTGCCCTATTCTTCGTCGAACTTCTGCGGTGCCGAAAATACCGCGTTACAACTCTTCTGCGTCGATGAGCCCCGCATAATCTTCAATCACTCACCGGTGAGACGCTCTAGTGTTAAGACTCAGAGTCTGCGTTCTTTTTTTCGTTATTTTTAGGCTTTATTCTGTTTGTTTCCATATAGTATACTTATTGTGTGTATACGTTCATGTGTTATTTTGATAAAGAAAAGAAAACATGAAAAACCCCGTCACTTTTCTTACAGACGTTGTCGTCACTGACGCAACAAAGTTCGTAGAATCCAAACTTTTGAAGAATCCCATCACAATGTCGCCTAAGGTGGGGTGAGGCTGATTTTACTTGTTTAAAAAGGAACATAACAACCGCAACATAGGCCCCACCGAGGAGGTCCAGTGGCTCAGCTACTGACCCAGAGGTCGAGGGGTCAAAGATCGGCTGTGGCGGTGCATGTTATGAAGAGTCAAAAATGCTGTAGGCCTGTGTGGTCAAAATTGGGTGCTGGATAAAGAGCCCCACGTGCTCGAAATTTCTGGTGCTCTTCATTACGGCGTCTCTCATAATCATATGGCTGTTTTAGGACGTTAAAATCCACATATCAATCTGCCACAACAAGTTTTTAAGAGATCTGAGCAGCGTCGCTGAAAAGCTAGGTTTCACTGTAGAAAAACTGAGAGAGTAGATACGAGAGTAGCAAGCTCGTGAATGAGTGCAGCGTGCCGTCAATCACGAGGCTCTACGTGAGCAGGCAGTGTGAGCGTAAGGCACGTGCAGGTCACGACCAAGAAGGGCGCGACGCATGTCCACAACACGAGGTGGAGCTGGCTCGCGTGAATGTGGCGTTGAACAAAAAAAAAGTTGTCGCTTCATTTGCGTTTTGTGGAAGCTGAGGCACTTCGTTGTGAAAGAGAAGACTTGGTGGTCATGAATAAGTATTCCCCGCCATTGCAAGCAGCTCTTCAACCCACAAAGCTTGCGCTTCAAGAGAAGGTAGACTGTCTCAATGCTTTATCCAAGCTGTTCGCAGGGACAGGGACCATTTACTTGAGAGTATACTTGCCAATGCACCATGAATAGGCGATGCGCGAGAGGCTAGAAACAGTTTTGCGGAGCTTGATCAGGCAAATGGCCTATTTAAAGGAAAGGAATAGAAGTATCTCCTCAGTGATATGTTGTGAAATTTCTCAGAGCATGGATATTGTTACTGAAGTACGGTTACCTCCGAATAGCTCTATTGAAAAAAATCCAAAGGAAAATCAGGATGATGGCGGCGAATTTCTTAAAAAAACGTCCTAAATGGTAGTGACGGATTCTTGTGTAGCATAGGATGGGATATCTAGTAGCACTATTTTGGTGGGTGACCAATGAAGGACACGTAACTGGAGCATTAGTGCCCCATTTGGAATGTAAAGACAGCTATGATAAGCTCTAGATAGTTGCAAATGGCATACAAGCACACCTGAAAGAAGATAGTATGCGGTCGCATGTGCGGAAGACCGTATATGATGACCTGTCTGGGCAGGATGATCCGCATTGAAAGTGAGATTGTGCTGAGCACCACCCTAACTACACTACTGAAGTAGAAGGTGGCCAACTGGCGGGGTCTAATTTATTTTGAAGAAAGCCAAATATTCCTTTTAACAAATCGTCCCTGTCCCTATAGTGCACGTCCTCTAAGATGTTAAGTCGGCCCAATGATTTCAAAGCAAAACAAGAAATTCTAAAACTTCCCATGCTGGGAAACACCGTTCGGACGCTCACGCCTCGGTGTGTCTCGCACACCCGGAGGTACGGGTCAATTCATTGTTGGGCTGTGGCACAGGACTCTAGCTCTGCTTATTAGGTATTCTCCTGAGCGTACAAGTGTTCTCAATCATTGCGCACAGTTCAAACCGTCTTTGTCCCGAGTCCTTCCTAGGTGTTTGAGCAGTGTAACTCGATCGAATGCCTTGGGATGCTATAACCTGGGAGTTGAGGCCGTTAACCAATTGCTGTTTTTAGATTCTGGCTCGGTAAAATGGCTTGCTAATTCCAGTTACCAACTGTTTTACGATGATAATAGTGACATGAAATGTTAAATGTTGTATACAGTATTTTAACTGCCTTTTAATTTAACAGAGATGTGATATTTATTTATTTATTTATTTATGGAATACTGCGGACAAAAAGTCCAAGCAGGGTGAGCATACATGAAACACACTAAATAACAGAATGAAACAAGGTTGCAAAGCGTTTTCAACACAATTTCTTTGCATACAAGAGCATTCAGTGAGGCTTCTTGAAGAATAAGTATGTTAAATTAGCCTGTGAAGTATGGCGAGCATATTTATTGAATTTTGTTCTTGTTGCCCCTCGAACAAAATCTGCGATTGGAGCATTTGTGATGGCATATGTGTGCAAAATGTCTGCTGTCCTCCGTTGTGTTTTAGTTCCTGTATTTTTCCAACTGTAGACAACAATTTTTATACCGTAATAAAATGTTCCCTTCCAATACAAATTACATTTCAGAAAATCAATTAATTTGTTTTGAACACACGCACATGCACATATGAACGAAAGGACATATTTTTTTAACACACGAAGCACACAGCCACGAGGTAATCCGTACTGATTTCTCAGAATGAAAAGGTTCTTAGTTGCCGACAAAATTCATCCTGTTCCGGGGTTTCAGTTTTGTGAGTTTTGACCTTGCGGATATCAAAAAATTCAACCCTGCGAGTTTCTGCAGAACTTATTCACAGTACTTGTCTCCGTGTACTTCAAGTTGTTGATGAATTCACAGTCGCGCTGTTAATTGCTAGCTTTTCGGTTAGCTCAATTAGCAGAGCGACCAATCTGGAAAGGCGTTGGTCCTGAGTCCAAACACCAGACCAGGAGAAATTGTACGGCAACTAAGAAGCTTCTCTTTCTGAAAAATCCGTGCGCACAATCCTGTGGCTTCGTGCAACAAGCGGGTGGTTGTCTTTTTTTTTGCATTGTTCACAAATAATGTTGAGTGGCGATGAGGCACCCTAAATACGACCTCTTGCTGAAAGCGCATTGCTGCTTAAAGACAGTTTTTCTATAGGTGATAGCGGCCCAATATCTAATAAGATCTAGTGAAAGATAGTAATTAGAAATGTCGAAGGTCTCGCGTAAGTTTGGTCGCTATTAATCGCTTGTGTTTGAGTGCTAGGACATTACCATCTGGCGTGACAAGTTGACCTCTTTCACAATATCACAGTATACTAACCAAATGTGGCGTTTTAAGGCTCGAAACCAGAATATAATGATAAAGGATGGCGTAGCGGAGGGTTTTGAAAATTTCGACCATCTGGTGTTCCCTAACCTGCACTCATATCGCACAGTACATAGTTCTATACCATTTTCTTTTCACTGAATAGCGACCGCCCGGGCCGGGATTCAACCAGCGACCTTCGGGAAGCAGCCGATCACTCTATAGCCACTCATTTATTGATGCAGACAACAACCTAGTACGAACGTTGCGTTCAAAAGGCTTCGTACGTTTATTCCAAAGCAATGAAGTTTCAGAATAAACTGCTTATACCTTGTGCGTTATAGATGAGAGAGAGCATATGCGCTGCCTTAGAGCGTACAAGTTGTAGTTTCCATCAGGCTTTGACGGAAGAAAGAAGCCATTATTTTAAAGAAGTGCACCTTCTTCTCTACTTTCTGGGCAAAAAGAAAGAGGGAGACCGAAGCGTTGTGGCAACCAAACGTAGAGGTAAAAACGGTGCCATGCCTGATCCAACCGCCCTTTGAGCACGTTCGCAGATGGTTTCGCAGGATTCCCGGAGCAAGAACATTTGTGGGCCAAAAATATACAAAAGCCTTGTGAACCATGCTTTACAGCGAAGCAAAATGACGGTCGTTATAGCTGCCCATATCTCGCGCTTTGTGAATTGTTCGCTCAGTACTTTAACGCATCAAGATGTGCTTCTTGAATGGTGGTTCCTTTGAATCGTTTTCTCACGTTCTCTCTGATACGCAAATTAATTCGGCAAGCGCCTTCTTGTCACGGATGTGAACATGCACGCACCAGTAGTACAGATTGCTTCCTTGCTGTCGAGAAATTTACTTTGCAACACAGCCCACTCTCACCGAGTAAAAAAGCTTCAAACAATATGGTAATGTAGTAATAATGAATCATGCTGTGCACTATTTGTGCTAGGGGGACATACCAACTAGATTGTCAAATGAACAATGCAATGCAAGCGACCAACCGGTGTCCCTATTGTGCTGGCAATACCAAAAAGAAAAAAAAAAACGCAGATCAGAACAGAATATGGTGTAAAAACTACGTACATAAAAATTAACCAAATATTGAAGATAAAAAACAGTGTTCCTACCAATGAGCATGATAGAATGTACTGAAAGCTGCTGTTAATAAGGCCACAAAAAGGGCTTTTCTCTTACAGTATCCAATCGAATACACTGCACGAAAACGTGGTGAACTGTGGGCGGTTTTCGAAATCTCACGATTGGGTGGGTTGCCGCGAAACAGTAAATATGCACGCGTGCTGTGTGTGTGTCCTATCAGTAGCTTCGTAAGTGTGACTTGTGCGCAGCGTGATCTAGATACTGTTGACCGATTTCGAAGTCTTAGTTTGATATCATGTAAATTGTTTGGCGTTCGCCGATTTCATAGGAGCTGCAAGCACTCCCTGAGCTCCTGTCGTAAAAAAGCCACCGATCAAGGGCAGAGACAGCTATGAATGTGTTAGCTCCAGCGTTATCTTGAGCGGATACAGCAAGCTGAACCGCGAACACATTTCTCTCATTTTACGGAGCCCTGGCACCCATGCACACTACAACATGCCCTCTAAAGGCGTAGATAGTGAATAAACTGACAAAAACAGGATTTTATGGTATTTCACAGTTTGCAAAGCTGTTACTATGCTCAGCTAATCCGTTTATATTACCGCACTTTGTAGTTATTTATTACCACACATTGTAGTTACCGCACTTGACGGCTACAGATATTTCATGAGCTTTTAAAGTTAATATGTTTGTTTTGGTGTGCTGAATATCAGAATAAGAAAAAGATGGACAAACAGTGGCATAAGACCCACGAGTGACAGAATTTCAAGCATCGGTGAAAAACTCTAAGCAAGCGTACTCACATTGGAGTTCGACGAAGTGCGTGTAGATATTTGCAGTAGTAGCATGTTTCGTAACTTCCATCAAAGATGAATCACAGTCTATAATCTGCCACAAATAGTGTCGTTTTAATGCGACACATATAATGCGGGAGCCGTCAAAATGGTGCTCTAGGAATGGCACGCCAGTTTCGTAAGCAAGGTTACTCACATGGAGTCAATAGAGCTGTCTCAGCGAAGGATGATTGTTGAACAAAGCAGAATTAGACAAATTATTAACTCTGGAGAGAGTGGTATGTGCCTGCCTTAACCTTCAGAATGTAGAGCAAAGACATGTAACATCTCTGCAGGTGGAGCGACGAAGCATTTATTTGGTCTTACGTACAGGCTTTCTACAGGGCTAGTTCGAAAAGCACCTGCAGAAAGGTGAATGCCTCTTGTGGGCCGGGTCGAGCATCTTTAAGGCTAAATGTGTCGCACACTGGTAGGTTATACCACTGTAATCCAGGCGCGTGCGTACAAGGCTTTTATATGAATTTATCAAGGATTTCCTGTCAGTGCCCTACGTTGTGCCCGACACCACTGAAAATATTCATGGTTTTTAAACAGCTAGTTTTCAAGAGTATTTTGTGTATAGTTCTAAGGCTATTTTCGCGTCAATAACAGGCCAAAAGACTTGTGCTCAGTCTTTGCAAACAGGCGTTTATCATGCAGGTCAATGTGAGAGT
Organism: Rhipicephalus microplus; assembly: GCF_043290135.1. Classification (NCBI taxonomy): domain Eukaryota; kingdom Metazoa; phylum Arthropoda; class Arachnida; order Ixodida; family Ixodidae; genus Rhipicephalus; species Rhipicephalus microplus. The sequence goes on from NC_134704.1 coordinate 116,257,497, forward strand.
CGAGATGGAGGCCCCTTTCTTGGCAGAACAAGACGCAAGTGCTGTTTAGCATGTTGAGTTTAAAACATCCCTCATCTGCCCAGACGCATAGCCAGGAATGTTTTTAGGAAGAGGGGAGGGCGGGGGTTCCACGTTGATTTTGGGAGGGGCACCCGCTTAAAATGGTCTTTTTTCTCTCTATACCATGGTGAAAAATAATATTCGGGGGCGGGGGGGGGGATTCCTTGCTATGCCCCTTCAATTGCTTATTGGGAAACCTTGTTCAAACTTCATTGGGCTTGACGTTTCCATACTGAGATGTTGCTTGATTTAAAACGACATGTACATCCTCGTTATATGTGCAACAAAACATATTGCGTGGGATAGACAGGTGCAGGGAGTTGCTATAAAAAGCATACAACTGAAAACACCTCCTTGTGGCACTCTTAGTTCTTTGACAAATATCCGGGATAAGACAGTGCCCTCACGAACACGAAAAGTCCGGCTGGACAAGTAACTTTCGATGATTGTCAGCATTGTACCCCACGCACCTCAATGTTTCAGGTCTGGCGATATGTCAAAGCAAAATACAGTGTCATACGCCTTTTTTATCATAAAACACAGAAAGAAAAAATGCTTATCAACAAAAGCGTCCTGAATTCGTGCCTCGATACAGACAGGGCTGACCACGGTGGACCGAGCCTCTCGAAACCCACACTGGTATAGGTCAAGCGGACCATTAGTTTCAAGAAAGTTCATCAGCCATGTTTATCATTTTCAGAAAGACCTTACAAAGACAACTAGTTGACTCAGTTAGCCTTTCCTCGTTTTATAATCGGGAAAAAGATGGCTCTCTTTCAGGCTTGGTGTAGTTTGCCGGGAATGCATATCCCGAGAGGAGGGCTTGGGGTTTCAATACGAAGGTGTTTCTGCATTTCTTATGCCACACGGTCCAAGTTTGGGTAGATTTATTGCAGCAGGTAACTGAGACATGTAGTTCAGCCAAACAGAAAAGCTGATTGTGTGTTGTGGATTGGCATTCCAATCTCTGTCTATTCTGGCTTTGTTACGTTTGAACCCTTTGCTCTAAAGTGGTGAGTTGGAGACCTGTTCGACGTGCGCCCCGAGGGTGTTTGCCAGACCCTCCAAGCTGTCACCTTTCGTGTTCAGCAGAGGTAGTGAATATGTTTTCCTTTTACTCTTCTCACCCTGTTCAAGACTTTACCTTCCTGTGTATATAGGCGGAAATTTTGTAGGACCGTTTGTTCAGATTTATATGCACGTTAGAGAACCCCAGGACGTTAAACCCCACATATCAAATCAATTCTGTGTATGGGACGTCATACTGGATATAAATTTATGCCAACTTTCTCATCTCGCCTTTCAGCGAAACCCCTTTTCTTGCGGCATAATATCGCTAAAATTTATAGGAATCTCGGGTGTGGGTGAGTACCGAAACAACTTCAACGCCTTATTACCGTGAAAGATGTTATGACATTACAACTCGGCTCACGCGAATTTGTCCACCACCACCGGTGTGCGTAACCACATCGCGCGAAATTAGAAAAAAAAACCTAGCACGAGTGACACAGTGGGGCTCGGAGCCTCTAACCTGGGTCCGCTGAGTCCCAGCCCAGTGTTTTACCAATGAGCCACACTGGTTCTTTTTTTTCTTTATTGAATGAAATTATCACCAGTAAAGTACACAGAACATACTTCATCAGAAGTCAGGCAACACACACAAGCGTCAAGAACGTGAAGCCACTCCGGAATGGGGTCAAAAGAGTCTCGACAACACTGCGCACTTGAGCAGCTGCTTCTCGGAAGACAGATCTCGTCGACCATGGTGGCTGGGCGTGTCTATCAATCATGTGACTTTTTCATAATGCATAAAGTCCCAACAACATAAACAAGTCGTAAGAAGTACTATCAGTCAGACTCTTTTTGAACGGAAGGAACCTAATACCATGGGCTGTGATTGGAAGCAGTTTTCCTAACGTTCTTTTTAGATTGTCCCAAAAAATACAAAGTATCACGACATTGAATAAAACAATGCTCTATAGTCTCAGGTTGGTTGCAGAGTCTACAATTCACTGTCCAGGGTACGTATATTGATTTTTCATTCAGCCACGTTTTCACTGGCAGCGTGGAAGTGTGCATTTTAAAGAAAAATGTTTTCGCTGAAAAAGATATACACATTCTACGTACATGATATTATACATCGCGACCAGGCAGAAGCGATTATGGCTTTCGATAAACAGGTTCGGGGAAGAGGTTATTCACAAGTGCAGCGGTTAAATTTGTTCTGTCAATAGTATACAAATACTCTAAGGTAAACCAGGCTTTCAAAAAACTGACAGTATCAACAATTTATTTTAGAAATCCACGCAACGGGGATTCCTTAGCAACGCTTGTTGTGACATGAATAAAAGGAAGGTGGTAACATAGACGGCTACGAAGAACCGCTCATAAAAATGGGTGGCACACATCCTTGAGGTAGAAAAATCGTAACACCAACTGTCGCACGAACAAATGCACAAGGCCGAGGCCACCCTTTTCAAGTGGAAGAAAAAATTGTCTCTTCTCATGGGTTCCCAGGAAGAGCTCCAAATAAAGCAGGCAAATATCCTATGAAAGGCTTGAATGTGTACCCGAGAGCAATGCAACACCTGAAAAATATAAATAAGCTTCGATACAAGGAATATATTGCACGCTTTCGCTCTGGCAAAAATGGAAAGCTCCCGTCCATGCCATGTTGCCACCTTTCGGTGGATCGTAGTTATCGCAGCGGTCCAGTGTGCGCCGCTTTTACGGTAGTTATCGAGAGGCACACCAAGGTATTTCATAAGAGTCGCATTCCAATGAATATAGGCGAAGACCGAAGGAGTTGTAGCCAACATGCCTAGCCAGAATCCACTACTTTTATCAAAATTTATGCTGGCGCCAGCGACTTCACAGAAACGTAAAGTAGTGTTGACTGCTTCTTGAACGCTGGGTTTATTAGCGCAAAAGAAGGCAATATCGTCTGCATAAGCTAGAACTTTAACTTCCTTAGCATCATATCGTCAGCCTCTTATGCTGGACTTTAGAAGCACACTTAAACATAATAGTTCCAGATAAATTGCAAAAATCAACGGTGACAGCGGACATCCCTGACGTACAGATGAATTTAACTCTATTATAACGGAAACTGTGTGATTTAAAATTAGCCTAGTTGTGCACTTCTTATAACACAGTGAGATACCATTGTATAGCACATCACCCAACTGCAGGTGTCTTAGGAGCCGGAACAAAAAAGCATGCTGTACCTTATCAAATGCTTTTGCAAGGTCTATTTGAAGGAGGGCTATTTGGTCCATGCTACCATCTATACACTCAAGCACTGAACGTGCAATATGAATGTTTCTCTGTATAGAGCGGCCACGAATTTCACATGTTTCGTGGTAACCTACACATTTAGTAATCACTGTCTGTAGCCGATTTGTCAACAATTTAGAAAATATTTGGTAGTCAACGTTACATAACGATATATGCCTGTATTTGTTAACTCCCTTTAATGCGTCAGGATCAGCACTTTTTGGAATTAATGTTGTATGGCTCTGATAGAAAGGATGAGGAAGTTCACCACGGTCATAAGCCTCTTTAAAAAGTTGCTCAAGGAAAGGTATCAGAAGTTCCTGAAAAGCTATGTAAAATTCACCACTAAGGCCATCTGGGCCAGGAGTTTTGTTTTTCTGCAACGTTGTTATTGCAAATCTAATTTCCTCTCTGGTTATTGGCCCCTCTACAGTGAGTCTATCATCATCTTGTAACTGAGGTACAAGGGCAATGAAGTGGTTAGCTTCTTCCTCAAAATTCTCCTGATACTCAGCAGCGGTGAAAAAATATTTGTAATAATCTTCAAATGCGGCACTTATTTCACATGCCTCTGTGCAAAGTGAACCCTCAATTTGCAATATCTGTTTAGAAAGTGCATATCTCTTTTCATCCCCGAGGGATTTTTTAGTAGGTTTCTCTTCAGTGAAATGGGTAACACGCGAACGAATCTTAGCTCCTCTGTATAAATCTGCATCATGTTTTTGTGACTTGTTGCAAACTAGCATTAGGCAGGCTTGATATCGGGAAAGCAATCGCGGTATTACGACTTATAAAGCGTTTTAAAACAGCGAAATAACAGCCAGTCATCACACGATGTGAATGGCGTAACGAGTAGCTCGTCTAATGCTCCAACCCATTACAAAAGCATGTTCTTGCTCCCCTATTAACTGTGGCTGACACCCACTTCAGCCATAGTTCCTCCTCTCGTCAGCCACTCCACGAACAATTGACACACAATTTCTTGCAAATGTTCACCGGATACCACACTTTTCGAAAGAATGACGAAAAATAGGACAGCGAATGCTGGCCTACTACGCAAAATTTTTTATGATTAATGCCCCAGTGGGTATGAAGCAAATGTGCTTGCAGTAGTATTTTGAAAACTGCTCTTCTAGCTTTCGTTGTGACTGTGCAGCGCCTTCCGCGCAGACCTGGCGTTTTTTTTTGTTATTTGCACGCATTACGGCACTAATTCTTCAACCATAGGACTCGCCTTTTGCCTGACCATCCACATGTTTGTGGAATGCCCTTAGTAGCAGCATCAATAAAAAAGCGGTAGGCTAGGCTAGCTCATATCTGCCTCTATGCTTAACCCACCATTTCAGTTCACGTTAAGAAAGTAATTTTGTGAAACTGTTCCCTATCGGCGTTGTCGGTGAGACACTTGGGAACCTGCGGAGGACATGTAGTTGCTATTGAAGTGCGGGAACTATTGGAAAATTGGTAACGGCCGTATGGAATGATAATGAATTCCCATTTAAGTAGAGGTAGGAGGGATGGAGATGTTTTTCTGAAGTGTATTTTTTAGAACATATTGATCGCGATGTTGCATTTTTTTGCCTTTTTTTGATACAGGAGGCATGTGCCAAAAGGAAAAAAACTGTTCAATCAGACGACCTCGTCCATTTATTTTATTCCTTCCTCTCTCCCTCCTCTCCCACTTCCTCTTTCTTACTCTTTTGCGACTCTTTACTGCTTCCGCTTTGCAGGGTAGCCAACTACACATTTGCTTTCCCGTTAACGTCCCTCGCTATCCGCATAACTTCTCCCTTTCCATTTTATTGCTTTGAATTATGCAAAACCATCAATGAGAGCCAATCAAAGAATGCCTGGAATAATGTTAGCATGCACGGTAACAAAGAGGGGACAGCAAGAGCTTCAAGTGCAGCAGCACGCAGATACACACACACACACACACACGCGCGCGCGCGCATGCACGCACGCACACACACACACACACGCACGCACGCACGCACACACGCACACACACACACACACACACACACACAAGCACAAACGCATGCGCGCGCACGAGCGTGCGTACGTGAATACATACGGTGCGAAAAGAGTTTGCATAGTGGACTCTCGCTTCCACCTTGCAAAAAAGCATTTCTGACTAATGTTTCGTATATTTTGCGCTGTCTCTTATCGGCCATTGAAAGCAGTGAGTAATCACGTTATTTGAGCCATTTGATGAGGTTTGACGTTATTCAAAGATCAAAAAGACACGACCGCGGTGAATGAGTAGAAAGTGGAGACTGAAACAGTTAGGCTAATGGAAATAATATATACGTGTCAAAGAATAAGCACGGAAAGTAAATTATCGAGGAATTGAAACTGGTCTTCTTGATTTGAGGCCCATCCAGAAAATAAGGTTCACAGTGCATTAGTTGGTATCGAATGAAAATCATGATATATGTCGCATTTCTTTTCTTCCTTGAAAAGATATCACCATGGTCTCAGACTAAATTTTTTTAAAATATATTTTTGTAGTTCTGCTGCAATGACACTAAGGCTGTATGCTGGGTAAGAAATATAAAAAATAGACTACGGTGAAGTTTTGAAAGTGTGGAGCTATAATATTACCTGAAGCACACAATTACTTAAACTGAATAGCGAAGATTACCATGCCGATTGAATTTTACGCAGAACAAATCGCTGTTTTTCAATAAGGTAAAACCTAAACGTGAAGTATGAGCAGCAGCTACATAACAAGCAATGATCTTTGATCCGATCCCGATGCAAACTTCAGTGTCTTCTGCTGCTTATTCTGGTGTATATTAAAATAGCTCACCATATGGCAATTAGTGATGCCAATAAATACTTTGCAGGTAACGAAACCTTTGTTTCAAGCAAAACGAAGAAGTTTTAAAGTCAGAATTGACATAAAAAACGTCGTAAAAATGACATTTTTATTGCCCCCTGACGCAATGGGGAATCCACAGCAATGAACCAGTCTAAAGTAAAGCCAAATCATCATGTCACAAGTTTACCTACGTTGTTATTTACGGTCAATCTAACACATAGAGAGAGAGAGAGAGAAACGAGAAATAAGGAAGGCAGGAAGGTTAACCAGATGCCAGTATCCGGTATGCTACCCTACACTGGGGTTGGGGATTAGGGGGTTGAAAGAGAAAGGGAGAGTAAAAAATAAATAAAAGAAAAACACCGACACACATGCACACACAAAATCAGTCCACTCAGAGGCCTTCCGAGAGGCCAGTAGTTCGTAAGAAGCCCAGTAGCGCTTGCACGGCTTTCTTCTAAGACGATGAGTCATGACGATGGCGCAGTATACTTTCTTCTGACAGCGGCTGGTCATCTAACCTGTTTGGTTTATTATAAAGGTGTTGTCTTTCCAGGTTGTATTTCGGGCAGTCACATAATATGTTGAATTGTTTCTTCATCTCCGCAGTGTGCACAGTCGGCAGTGTTGGCCATACCTATACGGAACGCGTACGCACGGGTAAACGCGACTCCCAACCATAGTCTGCACAGAGCAGTAGCGTCGCCTCGTCGAATTTTTGTTGGAAGCTGCATGCTTAACGTTGGATCAAGGGATCGTAATATTGCATGCGTAAAGAGAGGCTCATTCCAAAGAGCCAGGGAGCGTTGGCGAGCAAGCATGCGGAGCCTTCTAGCAGCGTCTGTCCTTGAGAGAGGTATTGACTGGTCGTTGTCTTCTGCATGGGCTGAACGGGCAGCTTGATCAGCTCGTTCGTTACCGATAATTCCACAGTGGCTTGGCAACCACTGAAATATAACGTGGTGCCCTTTCTCTGTTATATGGTGTAGCATTTCTGCTGTTTGAAATACCAACTGCTCGTGTGGACCACGGCGTAGATTTGACAGAAGTGACTGCAGTGCCGGCTTGCAGTCACAGAAAATCGTCCACCGTTGCGTGCTCTGGTCGTTAATGAAACGCAGCGCAGCGCGAAGCGCTGCAAGCTCTGCTGCCGTTGTTGTGGTTGCATGAGCTGTTTTGAATTTGATGGTTGTGGCATGCGTTGGAATAACGACCGCCGCTGTTGAGCTGTTTGGCAGGACGGAGCCGTCGGTGTAGACGTGGGTGCAGTCTTGGTACTTCTCGTACAGTAGAAGTAAGGCGAGCTGCTTAAGGGCTGGTATTGAGAAATCTCGTTTTTTATAGATGCCTGGTATTGTCAGGTTGATGACTGGCTGTTGGAGGCACCATGGAGGAATTGAAGGTCTCGCCGCGGGCGTAAAACCAGTTGGTAGGGAGTCACCATGTGTAGTTATTGTTCGACAAAATGACGTATGAGGTCTATCCACTGGCAGAGAGGCTAGGTGGTGATGGGGAGTCCGGCCCACATGCCTTATGTGTGTTCTCAAAGCTTATATTTCAATATGGGTCTGCACGAGGTGGTCTTTGGCTATAGCTAGAGTCGCCATTGTTGAAGCACGCTGAGGCAGATCTAGACATATTCGAAGCGCCTGTGCTTGAACGCTTTGTATCATGCGTCGACTTGTTTTGCTGGCGTTTGATAATGCAGGCAGACTATCGTAAAAAGCCAAGGAAAAGCACCCTATACATTCGTAACTTAGCATTAGGCTGCATTCCCCAAGTCTTTCCAGCGAGAAACTTGAAAAGATGGCATATGCCTGTCAATCGCTTTTTCAAATACGACACATGAGGGCTCCATGATATGTCTCTGTCGACCATGACACCCAGAAATTTGTGAGATCGACGATACGGTATATTTTGACCGTTAATTGACACTCTGTAATTCGACATGGGTTTGCGCGTAAATGCCAGAAGAGCGAACATTCCGGAGGAAACTTCCAGACCTCGATTGCGTAGATACAAAGCAGTTGCAGTAGCAGCTCTCTGTATTCTCGCTCGTAACTGCAGGCGAGTTACCGCAGATGTCCAGATGCAGATGTCATCAGCGTATGTTGATAGATAAATATTGTTTGGTAGGTGCGTATGGAGAGTGATTAGTGTTATATTGAATAGCACAGGGCTCAGTACACCACCCTGAGGGACGCCACGACAATTGAATTGTGTAGACGTGTTCCCGGTCTCTGTACTCACAAAATAAGATCGCAATTAGAGATAACTGCTAATCCACTTAAACATTCGGCGACCCACTCCAATCGCTTCTAGTGCGGTAAGGACGGCTTCATGTGTGACGTTATCATAGGCTCCTTTGACGTCAAGGAACAGAGAGGCGCAAAGACGCTTATGGCCTTTCTCGTGTTCAACGTACGTGATTAGGTCGATGACGCTATCGATAGATGATCGACCACGTCGAAAGCCAGCCATGGCATTTGGGTAGATCTCATGATACTCCAAGTACCACTCGAGTCGGCCGAGAATCATTCTCTCCATCACTTTACCGACGCAACTAAACAATGTGATCGGGTGATAGGAGGAGAGTTGCAATGGTGATTTGCCAGGTTTTAGTATTGGTACTAGACGACTAGTTTTCCAACTTAAGGGGACAGTGCCCTCTAGCCAACAATCAATATATAGCTGAAGTAGAGCTATTCTTGCGCGCTCACCCAGATAACACAGGGCTCTGTAGGAGATTCCGTCAGGTCCTGGTGCGGAGGTCTTGTTGCATGAAGCGAGTGCTGCTTTGAGCTCCTGAGTGGTGAACGGGTAGTCCATACAGGAGTCACGTGGTGGCGGACAACTGCTCGAAAGTGGTGAGCTGCTGGTGGCTGTAGTTTTCCCTGATGATCCGACACAAAACTCTTCAGCAACGTCCACATCTGGTCAATTTTGGTGAAGAGCTAAGGCCTTGAATGGTGACTTCTGAATGGGCGATGACCGCAAACCTCTAACCGTCCTCCATATCGGCGATAAAGGCTTACGAGGGTCGAGTGACTCGCAGAAAGTAATCCAGCGTTGGAATTCTAGCTTGTCCAACCGACGTTTGATCTTCTTCTGCATACGTCTAGCAGCCCGTAAATCTTCTATGTCCTTCGTGCACCGGTACCTTATTTCAGCTCGTCGTCGCAAGGCACGAAGCCGCTCCAGCTCTATGTCGATGTCCATGATTCTTACAGGGCATGGGATCGTACACACAGTCTCTTTTACAGTGCTCTTGATGGCCTCTTGTAAATCGGATATGTGTTCTTGGCATTGATCTTCCTTACGGGACTGAAATCTTTTCCAGTCCACTCTTTTAACGATGTCGCGCACTTTAGGAGGCGACAATCCTCTGATCTCGACGTGTGTTGGAATGTGATCACTCCCGTGCGTTTGTATATCCGTGAACCATTCAGTATGTTTCACTAGGCTTTGCGAAACAAAAGCCAAGTCGAGACAGCTACTGTATGTGGAGCCACGTAAAAATGTAGGACTGCCATCATTCAGTAACCAAAGTTGGTTGTCGGAGGCAAAAGACACCAAGCTTCTGCCCTTCATGTTGGTATTCTGACTTCCCCATAATGTATGATGAGCGTTAAAATCCCCAATGATAACACACGGGTCAGGAGTTGACGCTATGATGTCTCGTAATCTTTTTTGATCGAAACGGCTTGATGGTGATAGGTATGCGCCAACCACAGTGATGTTGAGCCTCCTCTTTTTCACTCTTAAGCACTCGTATTGGTTTCCCTCATGAGGTGGTACAGGTTGAAGGATGTAAGTGAGGTCTCGGCGAATGTACACCAGAACCTTGCTGCTTTCAGTAACAGTAGACGACATAAAAGGTTCGTATCCCGAGAGTCGTATTGCACTCAATAAGTTCGGCTCACAAATGACGATTACGGGAAACATATTGACGTACACAATTCGACGAAAGTCACCAATGCGCGATCTCAGTCCCCTGGCATTCCACTGCAGTATTGCTGTTTTACGAACCTCATCTCGGAAAGACAGTGGTGGGTTAGCCATGGTCTACTCTAAGACTGCTAGCACTGGACTAAGCGCGTCCAGTACTTGAAGGGAACTTTTGCCTGACGGTGAATTCATGTCGCTTAACAACATGCGAATGGTGTCCACTAATGATCTTAGCATCACCATCACGTGATGATCTGGCTTCCCGGCCGTTGCAGCATTTTGTGCTCGTTCTTGAGGCGGCTTCTGTTGAGGCTCTACAGGTCGTGTAGGCGGCTTCTGTTGAGGCTCAACAGATCGTCTAGGCTGAAGGGGTAGCCATTCCTTTGGAGAGAGAGATCTTCCAGCATCTCCTCTTTCAGCGCAGACGTTTGCCGTGCTAGGAGCCGCACCTGTCGATTTCACTTGAGTTTCTGACTTTCTCGTCAGATTTTGCACTGTCCTTCGTGAGGACCTTCGACGATGACGACGCCTTCGCCTTACTTTTTGCGCAGCTTCTCTGTGAGTCGAGTTGTCTCGCACCATTTGCCTCAGAATATAAATCTCTTTCTTAATCTGAGGACAGTCCTTGGAGGAAGCACTGTGAGCTCCTTGGCAGTGGGGGCAATTCAACGTAGTTGCATTACAGTCGTCTTCTGATTGGTGTTCAGCGCATCGGGGGCACACTGCGGAGTTTCTGCAAACGCCCTGCACGTGGCCAATCTTCTGGCACTTGAAACATTGCAAAGGCTTCGGAACAAATGGGCGAACCTGGTGACGGAAATGGCCCACTTTCACGTAAGAGGGAAGACAGTCACCCTTGAATGTTAGTCGCACACAACGAGAGTTGCCTAGGCGACCAGCATGCACAATGACGTTGTTTTCACTCACTGGTTTTATCAGTACAAGAAGATCTTCATTGGCGATTTCAGTGTCTATGTCATAGATAACTCCTGTTACGGTGTCACCATTCGCTGGTATGATGGATCGGACTTTGATGTTTCCCAGCTCTGACACATGCTGTAGCGTGTTCAGTGCACTTGGGTTCCTCACGTCAATTGCCAAAGTATTCTTCCTCGTGTTTATCCTGATGTCCTTAATCTCGCTAGGCACAATGTTTTCAAGGTACAAGGACAGTGCGTGCCTGTTGAGGAAGCGTAGATTGGAAGTAGTAGTCTGCGGCACAAACAGAATGGAGTGAGGCCATCGCTGAGACGCTGTCCTCTCAGTGGCTGTATTTGATGCCGATGATGCGTTCGTGATTCTTCGTTTGGCCTTGCGGTAGAACACAGGTTCGAAGTCGTCTTCCGAGGACTCGTAGTCTGATGCAGAGTACAGCTTGGTGTCCTTGCTCTCACTAGATGGATTACCACGCCTTCTTGAAGCAATGCCCGTGGATGAACTGGTACTGGGCGGGATCTCCGGGGATTTTTGTACATCCATGACCACGATGTAGGGGGCTGGAGACCCCACTGTTGCGCTATGGAACGCAGAAAAAACAGCACAGACCGCAAAATGTGTTCCACAAGAGAATCCATCTAACACAGAAGTTCGCAAACCATCTGTCTCTATCTTAGACACATTATGCTAGAATTAAACATCTGCACGCACTTACTGAACGTCTCGAGTGGCTGCGACAGCTTCAACCCTTTCTGACGTTTGCAAATGAAATAAGGAAATTATTTTTATCCTTCTAATGTCAGCGGCTTTTCCAATAGAGGTATTCATGCATCTTAAAAAATGACTTTTCGAAGGGTTTTTTTTTTCCTTCTGAGGCAGCTTCTGTCTAGCATTGCTTGCGTTTGTCTTTAATACGTTTGGATCACACGTTTCAATCTCACATTTTGTTCATTTATAAAATCATTATACGTGATTACGGATATCAAGCTTGCTTGTGTGTCATAATGCGATATACGATTTTCCCCTATTTGTACGTGCTTTGCGGCTGTGATTCAACAGCAGATAGCGGAAAATATTTATTTATTGTGTGGCATAGTCAGACATTCAGCAAAACATGTCGTTCGCAAAGAAGACTTCCTTGCTCTTTTTTTTAAATCTTTTTTGTCTCTTCTCACGAAAAATTTGCATTTGCTTTTTTCTGGCTGGGTTATTAGGCTAATAAGAAAAATATACCTTCAAGAAAGTTTCGCACATGTGCTGAAAGGCCGTAATTATCACCTAAATCAAGACCTGGAGAGGGCGAAAAGCTCAAGCTCTTTACTCGCCATCAATCCAACACCATGAGCTGGTGTTTACCGGCATGATTTTACTCCGGATCCACTGTTGCAGCTAATTTAAAATACATTTTATTTTGGGTTGTCCGACTGCTTGGTGCAAAAAGCCAGCACTGACCAAGTGGCACTCCATCACTACCTTACACTTTGCTTTGTTTACTGGACCTGAGGTGGACTCATAAAAGATAAAAAGGAGAAAAAAAGGTAATGCCGAACAAGCAACTCTATTACTACACAGTGTGTTCCTAAACAGCTGTGCCCCCGCCACATGCGTTTTGTTGTTTTACGTGGCCTTTTTTGTTTCTGTAGATCATCTCTTGTCCTTGCTATAGAATCTAAATGCAGCGTTACTCTCACGGGAATCTGTACACCACAAAAATATCAAAAAATAAAAATATTCCCACTTACATCGGGCGGCACACAACCAAGTCTTGATAATTGCTTGTTCTCATGCTCGATGGCAACAAGCGCTCGTACCACACGTTATTACTTCAGTATTTCATGTTGTACTGCGAAACATGTATACAGGACGCATGTGTTTATAAAGCACGTGTTTTATTTCTCTGAATTTTCAAGTAGAAGTTATTCTCCCTGCATTCATAAGCAGTTGCATTGCCATGGGGTCGAAAATCCGCTTGCCACGCTAACGCCTCGTGTTCGATTCCCACTCTGACACAAAATTTTCTAGAGGCCAAGCTCCCTTGGGTGCGGGTCAGTCCCTCTTCCGTTTGTATGTGGTGTGTATGTAGTCACTTCGCGTTTATGAATTGCTCACTAGGTGGCGTTGTGTGTATATGTCCTTGCAAATGATATCATTAGATGGCGTAAGTTGTTTTCATATTGTTATACTGTCCGTCGGTCCAATGCATGCTCTAGTGTGATAGGAACGGAGAGACGGATGATTCGCCCCACTCATCATTTACTTCGTGGATATAGTGTGATACCTAATTTGTTTGCATCGTGCTCGATTTTCTGTTCACGCATAAGATGACAATTTTTCACTTCAAACCAATGACACTGACGCCGGACCAGAATTTCTGCAAAACGACCCTTTTTACGCTATCAAAGTAGTATTTAAGAATTTGGCTTAACGTCAAGAGGTACATTGTTGGTCATCGCTAGAAATCGGCTTAACGTCAAGCGTAACCCCATGAAAAAAGATCAAATCATCGAGATAAATGCCGCATCGGGCCGCTGCTTCTCACCCTTGAACAAAGTATTGAAAGGAGAAAAGGCGGAATATAGAAATTACTTGGTTTTTGGCCTCACTTACTGCGAGTGTGTCATCTTTTGGGCGAAAGGCACGTGGTGGTCAGTGCATAGTTCAGAATTTATACATCCAGCTGCGTCATCATGTTATGCTGTAAACAAAAATGATACAAAACCTACTATATCGGTAACTACCGGAACAATGACACCCAAGGATTGTGGGGTACAGACTTAGAGAATACGAAGTGAAATTAGCGGCTTTTAGCATTCTCCTAAATTTTTACAGCTGAAGTTATGAGGTCATAAGAAGGCCGTTTGGTGCTGGATTTCACTACCGCCACCACCGCTATTTTTAATTGAAATTGTGCAGATAAAAAAAACAGTGCTATAAATAAAAAACTACCTAGGATTGATTGGGTTTCAAATACGTGCCCTCGAACAGCAACCTTTCGGCGCAAACAGCAAAACGCATAGGTTGCAGTCTTCGTGGCACAGTCGAGCCAGTATATGTTTTTTAACTCGCCAAGTGTGGAAATCATAGTTCGATGTACTGAGTCACTCGATACGCTACTTGTAATGCAATTATTCAATTCACTGATAACCATGTGCAAGTTTGCTTCACGGCGTCGTAGACTTAGATGTAATAAAGACGCCGTCATGGCATTACGAATATTCTTTCTGGTATTCTTTTTTTGTGATTTGCTTTAGAGGTACACGGTTACACTGTGTAGCAAGTTTTATGCCGGAAACGTGGGATAGATGTGAATAGGTACTCTGAATTGTTAACAACTTTTTCCAAACACAACACTTCCGGCTATTTCTGAGTGACTAATAGAACAATTTTTTGGCATCTGCTAGGAATAATGGAATAACAAAAATGCACAAGTAACGAACTCTTAGTTTAAAAGTAGGCCCGCTCTATGTGGCATGTAGGGAAAATTGACCACACTTTTTTGTCCGGAACAAGTTGCACAACGGCATTGCGATTATGGACGCCTGCCCATGACTGCCTCCCCGTTGTCTACTTCAAAATGACGCGTCAAGCATTCCATTTTTGAGAATCCCACCGAAAGGCCCTGGTAACGCAGGGAAGCAACCTGTCGACCGTTTTCAGGCACACATGCTCTCCTCATAACAACACCACGCTCGGGCTAGATAACGTTAGGCCATATAGGCTTTCTCTATGTTACAGCCACAGCTAACGTAGTCATGTTGGGTGGCATTTACCAAAAAAAAAATAAGAAAGGATCTCCATTAAAAGCAATAAGAAGAGCTGAACAATGCACGACGGAAAGTAAAAAATAAACGGCAACGAACAGGAAAAAAACACTATGGAAGTACATCAGAGACGTTGCGTAGAATAATTACTTGACGATGGTGAAACCAGTGTTACGCTATTTCTGTTAATTATCGTCTTGTAGCAAATACTGCCTTGCCTGGCATTGTAGATTGCGCCCGATAATATAATTAGCGTAAGATACCATAAACAACCTTGAAACCAGTACATACAATAACATTTAGATAAGTGTTAGCGCTTTCGGGCATGTTTAAATATTTTGGCAGTTTTTTTTTACCTGGATATCAGCCGTAAGCAGCAACCTTTGCGATGAGATTTCTCCGTGTTTTTTTTTTGTGAGTGAAAGACAAAACCGACCACCATAAGCAAACTTTGTAACCAATTCTCGCAGCCTCAATCAGCAAACTGCCTTGCTCATTACCATTCCTAGAAAGACACAAATACGTTCCCCTACAGAAGATGGATTCGCTGTCGTCCTTCGCAGTCTCGGTATAAGTTGCGTGCTCCTCATTACTTCGTTCTCCCGATTACAGGCTACTGCCTATCGTGCAACATGCAAATTGTTACTTCCGCAGTGCGATGAAACACGAGGCAGGCTTCAGCATAATACCACGCAATTCTGTCGGATGTCTTAGGAGAGAAGGCGTTGCTCTAATCCCAATATAGGGAGCGCATCTTCCGGAATAAGACCTTTGCTAAAGTGCAAGTCACGAAAAATGCTTAGGCGTGAATCGATGGTTTTGAGTGAAAACACGATCTTCGAACATGGGGAACGAAAGTCTAGCCTGAACAGAAACCCATCACCCTCGTTCGCTTAATAATACTGTTAAACCTACAAGGGTCAATGCAGAAATGGATTAACAGATGCATACAGTTCAATAAGAAAAATTTACGTGACATAAATGTCAATATGATTTCAAGCCCAATGCTTACCCCAGGGATCTGCTAAGAAAAAAACACAAAAGAAAACTAAAAAGCACAAATTCACTCGTCGCTTCCTTGGGGTAGCGTTAATGATGAGCAATAAAGACGCCAAATGACCTCTTAATAGGGAAGTGTATGGAGCTTGCTTAAGAATGCAGTAAGAAAAGAAAACCAGTGAATTCGCCATCATGTTTCATTCACTAATTACTGGAGCAAAATAGCTATACTCTAAGGAGTCGATTGAAACGTGGACTCGGTGTCGCTTTGATAAAGTCGAACTAGTTAATTTCATGCTTCTTATGAATAACCAGGACAACGAATTTTAATTTAGCACTGCTTACCTTCTTTCTAAAGCAAGAATTGTTGCAAGTGAAGAAATAGGAATCAGCTCACACGCGAGATAATAGAGGCAGGATAGATTGAAAAGTTGGGTGACAGGTGTGTTAGGATGCCTTCTATTGCGCTGACGAAGAAGGAATATAATTTTCTTGGTGTCCATTATGATGCGTAGTAATGTTGCGGTTGCTTTTGCGCAGGGGTTGTGCTCATCGTTGTGCCCTATAAGTAGTGCTGTGATCACAAAAATAAACTGTTGAAAGTAGTGCTGTGTGTGTGTGTGTGTGTGTGTGTGTGCGTGTGTGTGCGTGTGTGCGTGTGTACGTGCGCGTGCGTGTGCGTGTGCGCGTGCGCGTGTGCGTGCGTGTGTGTGTGTGTGTGTCCTTTCTCTGTGCATTCGTATTCAGTGCGCTCTTACCCTTCTTAAACATGGAATACCAACATGCCCACCTTTCCACCTTGGTTCATATTGACACCGTTCTGTAGGGGAGGGACAGTGAAGAAATTTGTTAAAAGTAAATCTGGCTGCTAGGCGTAGCACCTCATTCTCTTTGTGTCGATTTATTGTCGTGATGGGTCTCACATTATTTTAGTTTATTCTGTTATGGGTCGTAGTAGGGTTGCTTATACAAAGTGTTTATTTTGAGAGGTTTTACTATATATATGTATACGTACCTTGCTTCGTAGACTCCATAGACCTCTACTGGTTACCTTATCTATGTGGGTGTTCCTCATGATATCTGTGAAAGTGACTCCCAGGTACTTGTGTTGCCTCACTCTCTTTAATTCAGTTCTGTTTATTGTGCACGTGTAGGAATGAACTTTTTTTCCTTGTAATATTTATTGACACTGATTTTTCGTGATTCATTGTTGTCTGCCATAGGCTGCACCAGTCAGATTTCACGTAAGCTAGCCTTCAAGTTCATTTCATTGTTTGTTGATGCTATTCTTCAATGTACTTCACTTAAAGCCAACATTTTTGTTGTCAAAAATACTAGGTCCATGGCCATGTAGAATTAACCATGTGCAATAAAAGTGCTCCAAAGCTTTTTGATTTGACACATGTTTGTGATCATTGTTTAGCGGACTGAATTGAAAGTGCGCATTGTTGCATTGTGTCCACTCTGCCCAAACAAAAACAAAAGCCTATGTTGTATTGTATATAATTTTTCTTTGCTAACTTTCTTACTGCGTAACAACTAAGTGAAAAAGGATGGTCGTCATTAAGGTAGGGTGACAACTCCTTCGTTGTTTTTTTAAATAATGAAACGAAATAAAACACCAGATAATGAAAATATTCCGAGCCCTGCAATACTCTGATATTAATATCATGCTTTCCGACTTCAATTTTTTGAAGACATATATACACCATTCACAATGTTGCACATGCCCAGAAGATCTGGCAAAAGAATATTCTTATGTGTCCGGTGGTTTAATTAGTGAACGACCAACTCCTAAACAAAAAAATATTTGCATGCAATAGGCAATCTTGTTTTGGTTGCAATAGGTTACGACAGAATAATTATAAAAGGAAAAGTGGAAGGGGGCTTTAGTTTCAGCCACAATTTTTATAATACTATTTTATACAATGAGCACGCGCAGAAACAACAAACACAACAACAACAACAACAACAATTATACAACAAGCACTCGCAGAGAGATGTGTTTGGGATAAGGTGATTTATTAAACAAGCATAACCCGAAGGGCTGGCAGTACGACCTCATTAACAGCTTTTCTTAAAAAAATGTTATTGTACAAATGCACTAAAGACAAAAACTATAGAAGGAGCAAGCACGGTTATATCCTATTAGCGAAAAATAAATGCATCTCGTGCGCTTCGAGTGCAAGTCATTTGTATCACTGTCACGCTATCTGTTATGGGCTGTACTACACTTGCGGCTGAGCCTGACATACGCAAAATACTATCGGCACTTCGAGCCACATCTACAGTATTAAACACCGATGATGGAATTTCATGCACACTTATTGCACATCGTAAATGAGTTTATACGTAAAACGTATCCGTTGTTCAGCAGGGCTTCAAATGTATACGTCAATGTAAAGCCGAGTTGAAAGCCTGAGTAGTGGAACGCGCTTTTTCGTATGCTATAACCGATGTATACCACACAACACTCTAGAAAAGTCAATGCACAATCTGAGATTACAAAATGTCAGAGAAGAAAGGGTGCTGCAGAAGATATGAGCGACCATATCCTATTTGTGTGTTAAATTGCGCAGGAGAAGGAACCCCTGCTACTGCGAAAGAAACAAGTGAACACCTAGCGTAAAATATGCCGACTCTTAGTATACGTCATTTTGGTCGAAAATGTCGCTCTCAGAAGTCATGCTGATTCAACATATTTTCCAAGAACGTGTAACATAAACACTGGCAAAACGAAATTTGAAAAGCCGGCGTAAAGTTTCTAATCAGTTCATGTCTATATTTTTAGAAACGCTCTGAATATAATTGTTTTGAAATCTACGCGTTTTTTAGCTTCATACGAATACATCTGAACATTGCAACAGCTTCATTGTGAGCAACTCATATCAACGGGATAGGAAGTTTTGAAGAAAGAAAGAGCAAAGCAAAGCAATGGCAAGGAGGTTGACCAGGTTGCACCCGGTGTAGGAAAGGACCAGTGAAAGGAAAATAATAAATTAGGAGAAAATAAAAGAGCGACCAAGATTCCTTCCTTTCATCAAACGCTACGAGCAGCTTGCTTGGGTTCAAGCGGAAGCCATGATCTTCCCGTTCACTGCTTTCAACTCTAGCTTGGACGAGAGTTTCACTTCGCTGTTGAAAACGGAGCCGCTCGAGTTCCATCTCGTGCTGCCGCTACCGTTCTCATTCAGCCATCTCCGCCTCTCTTTCTTCTTTCAGCTATCCCTCCTTTCCCTCTCTTTCTTCTCTCGCCCTTTCAGCTGACAGCTTTTCGCTCTCCAGCTTCAACTTCAATTGCTGCTCTCTTTCTTTCTTGGCCCTCTCAGCGGCTAAACCCTCTCTCTCAAACTCAGCTGCCTTTTCTTTCTTGGCTCTCTCAGCTCCCAACCTCTCCATCTCCAACTCAGCTGCTTTTTCCTCCTTGGCCCTCTCAGCTGCCCACCTCTCTCTCTCCACCGCCTCTTTCTCCTTCTGGCACACCCACTTCCGTAGTTCGGCGCCAGAAAGACCCGTCTTCTCCCCAAAAGCTACTAACTTCTCCAGATTCATGGTGCCTCTCAAATAAAATTCTAGCCGCGTGCACAAGATATCTGCCAACTCTGTTTATCAAAATACTCTCTGCCCACTCGTTAACGAGAACACTGAGCAACACACAAAAACTGTTCCGATAGCACTATCCACGACTCGAGGGTCTTTCTCACTACTTTCGACAACTTGTGCACCAAACGGCCCTGTCACGGACGCCAAATAATTGTTACAGGTTCCGTTATTTAGTGAGGCAATCGCAGGGCTGATTCCAAGAGCCGAAGTATCGGCCCCCTGAACTCCTCCAAGAAAGCGCAGACAATTTAGAAGTGGTCCTATTTGGCGCGCCAGCGAGCGCTGGCTGTGGCCCAAAGGACAAGTCAGATTTCCTGATTTTCCTTCTCCGCTGCTCGCTTAAATAAATACCTTTCGCGCTAGAATCCAGAATATATTTGTTTCATTGGCGTGATGCACAGCCAAAGCTGGGGAAAGAGCGAGACGTCTCGAGGACCATCCGCGACCCGTGACGCAATTCTACATCACCATGCCCCTTTCTTTCCAGATCTTACCAGGGCTTGCTCGGAGGTCGATGTGAAGAGTTTGGTCGGTGAAACTACGCTTCCGAGGGGGAGGGACGGCGCGTCCGGGTAGTCTGGATGCTTGTTTTTTTCTTGTCTTAGCACTGACCCCGAGGCATCTCGCTCGGAACCGTCACTGTCGCCAGAACACCGCAGTGCGCTCTTTTCGGAGCGCTCGTTTGTGACACTGCCCCCCACTTTAAGAATATTATCTCATATACTGCAGAACCAAACAAACGAGTGTGAGCGGTCACCAAACAATAAAAAGTGCATAATACAGACCGTCGCTCGTGGCGCGTTACATTCACCGCAGAACACTCGATACAATGTACATTGCAATCCGATTTCACAACACATTAAATATAACCCCAGGTACTTGACTTCAACACTCCATCACACACTTCAAACAACTAAGACATAAGGTTTGTTTTTCCAACAATTGTACAATCATATCGATAACATCACGTCACCGACAAAAACACCGACACTTGTGACACAGGATAACAGCAATAATAACACAACATATTGCACTCAACGCTGCCAAACACATTCCGATCAGACCTCCCCACCTATCCTGTGTACTTCGAGATGCACTTGCGCCCTTTCTTGCGGTGCTCGCTTGATCTTTTCTTATTGCTCTTGTTTCTGTTCCGACGAGCCCTTTCAAACGACGGTATTTGAGGTGGCGTCTGAGCCATCGTTGACACTTTCTACACCGTTAGCGGGTCATAACGTTCAACTAATCTTGTCTGGGTATTCACCTGCTTGTTGACATCACGACATTAGGCCCGGCTGGCCGACTCTATCGCCTTTTCACTGTTGGTCGGTTGAGGTTGTACAACCGCAATTCCCGCTGCACGGCATGTTCTCTCGTTCAACATGATCATCTCCTGATTCTCTTTCTTCCGCATTGCGGCTTCACCTTCAGCTGGGTGAATTCGTTCGCGGAATGCTCCTCAACTGTATCTCGCGGTCCCTGTGTCCGTAAGGGCTCCATCTTCGGGTCTTCCCCCAAACGTACGGGATCGCTCGGCCCTCGCACCCCGTCAATGTTACCGATGATGAGGTCGTACAGGGGGGTGGTCATACATAGGGCAGTAACCTTCGCGCCGAAGTAGGGGTTTCAACCTGAATCTCTGCTTCGGAAAGCATCCGAACCGTATACTGTCAATTAGGCAAACCGGTTTAGTTTTGCCTGTTAGTTCGCTTTCCCGCACCGAGTTTCTCCGCACGATAATAGGGGAGCTACCGGTGTCTGTTAACACTAATTTTCTTGCTCACAATTTTTCAGGTAGCGTTGGCACTCTCTTCGTAACACCGGTTGGCCGATTTGTCATTACAGCACGCACAATCGATAGTTTCTTCCCATTTTGCACGAATCTATCGGTGACGTCTTCATCATTGGCTTTCGGTGCCGCTTGCACACAGACTTCTTGGCGAGTCTGACTTGCTCCGTTACGGCATGCGTCTGCCTTGTGCCCGGTGTGACCACATTTGAAACATTTTACAACCGTAGGGCTCGTTAAGTAAGTTCGACAGCTGTTAGCGCAATGACCCCCTTATTTACACAGAAAACATCGCGAAACACTCTCCGGTGCACGCTTTTTTTGTTAGAGTGCCAATTTCTTCGAATCTTCGGGACATTTCTTCTTAACCATGTCCAGATTTGTGCCACCTTGTGCTTGCAAGAATTGATCAGCCAATTCAAGCATGTCTTCAAGTGACTTAGCTCTCCTTTCTTTCAAGTACAGCGACCCGCTTGAGTGGGAATAGGTAAGGAATTGCTCTCTGATAAGGAGCTCTTTAAGCTCATCGTACTCCTGTGCTGTCCCTGAAAGTTCGATCCATCTGTCGTAATAAGGGCCAAGTCAAGCGGCGTACTGCGTAGCCGTCTCACCATCAGCTGGATTTTCTGTCCGAAATCTGCCCCGGAAACCTTCCGGAGTAAATCTAAATCACTTCAGTAAAGCAGCTTCTACCTTTGTATAGTTGACTGCTATGGTCGGCGTCAGCCTCCCGTACACGCTGAGTGCTTCGCCAATTAAGCAAGTACTCAAAGCAGTTGCCCATTGATGTTCCGGTCAATTTCGTCTCCTTGCAATTGTCTGAAATCGGTGAAGGTACGCGTCAAGGTTGTCTTTCTATTCGTCAAACGCTGATTGATTGATATGTGCAGTTTAACGTCCGATAACCACCATATGACTATGAGAGATGCCGTATTGGAGGGCTCCGGAAATTTCGACAACCTGGGGTTCTTCAACGTGCACGCAAATCTGAGTACATGGACCTACAACATTTCCGCCTCCTTCGTCAAAGGCTATGAGCAGCTTGCTTGGGTTCAAGCGGAAGCCATGAACTTACCTTTCGCTGCTTTCAACTCTAGCCTGCAAGGCAGTTTCACTTCGCTGTTGCAAACGGAGCCACTCGAGTTCCATCTCGTGCTGCTGCTGCTTTTCCATTTCAGCCATCTCCGCTTCTCTTTCTTTTTTCAGCTATCACTCCTTCCCCTCTCTTTCTTTTTTCGCCCTCTCAGCTGCCAACCTCTCTCTCTCTCTCTCTAGCTCAGCTGCAATTTTTTTGTTGGCCCTCTCAGCTGCCAGCCCTTCTCTTCAACTCAGCTGCTTTTTCTTCCTTGGCTCTCTCGGCTGCCACCCTCTCTCTGTTTTTTTCCGCTTTGGTTTTTTCGACCGCCAAACTTAATTTTTCCCACTCAGCTGCTTTTTTTTATTTGGCCCTCTCATTTTCTTCTTTTTTTTTGTTCTGGCTGACCCACACCGTATTTAGGTGCCTGTAAAACCCATCTTTTCACCAAGAGCTACCAAATTCACGAGATCCATAGTGTCTGGCAAATAACACCTTGCCGCGTGCACAAAATATCTGCCTAAAGCAGTCTCTCGAAACACTCTCTGCACACTCGTTAACGAGAACACTGAGCAACACAGAACAATTGTTCTGATAGCACTATCATTGACTCGAGGCTCTCTCTCACTACTTTGGACACACTATGCACCAAAAAGGCATCCTGTTTTGAACGCCAGATCAATTGTCACAGGTCCCATTATTGGGAAGGTGATCGCCGGGCTAATTCCAAGGGCCGAAGTATCGGCCCCCTGAACTGCATTACGAAAGCGCAGAGAATTTAGAAGTGGTCCTATTTGGCGCACCAGCGGATAGGGGTTGTGGGCCAAAGAACGAGTCGGAGCCGAGAGTTGATAAACAAAACAAAATTATATTCTCAAGTATGACACAATCATGCACACTCGGCAATGGTTCAGTACAAACGTTCACCAATCAAACAATAGACTACTCAATACAACCAGCTACACTCGAAACAATGGACACAAACAACACTATGCGCTGCAATGCAAACACATGCATCAAACCACCAAGGCACTTAAAGAGTAAAGAGTTCGAAAACTTATTCAGTCCAAAGTCCTTGGAACAAAGTGTGAGCTTCTTTTTTAGGAAACACTCAACGTCTAGCGCTGTTGTCGATCTGCTGCCCCCGCAGTTTCTATTCCAGGAAACCTCGCGCCTTCAATTGCAACCACCAAACTTCTTCGCGGGTAACACGTCGGCTTCCCACGCGTTGCGAAATCCGGACGCCTCTTCGCTCTCTGGCGGTAGTCTCACACTATTCTTCTGCTGGTAGCACCAGCCTTCGCCCTTCAGGCGGAAACCCTCTTCATCACCTGCTTTGTCACTGACGACAAAAGCCTTCGCCGACGACACGGTGGAATAACCTTACGCACACTTGTGCAAACTTCCTTCTCCTGCCTGCGCACACTGGCGTAAACTGTCCTCATCGCCCAGTTTCCCTTCTCCGCTGCACGCTTGAATAATACCTATTGCGCTAGATTCCAGAAAATTTTAATCGTTTCATCAGCGCGATGCACATCCAAGGCTGGGGAAAGAGCGAGACGTTTCGAGAACCATCCGCAACTCGTGACGCCGCTCTACATCATCACGCCTCTTTCCTTCCAAATCTTTCCAGAGCTTGCTTAGGGGCCGATGTGGGGAGGTTGGTAGGCGAAACTACGCTTCCGAGGGGAGAGTTGGCGTGCCCAGGAAGTCTGGATGCTTGTTTTTTCTTTTCTAGCGCCGACCCCGAGGCGTCTCTCTGGCGCCCGGTACAGTCACTGTCGCCAGAACTCGGCGGTGCGCTCTTTTCTGAGCGCTCGTCTGTGACAACGGCAAAAGCGCGAAAAGGCCGCAGACGCTGGGGCATTGCGCTCAAAAAACACGCGAAAAACTCCTCCGGATGAGCATGGCCACCATGTTATGGTATGCGCAAAAGAGGCAAAAGTGTTCCCGCGAAATAGCTGCGGACGCTGCAACATAGCACTCCGAAAACACGCTATCCACTCCTCCAGATGAGCGTGGACGCTGTGATGCGGTACACAGAAAATGCGCCAAAATGCTCCCGCGAAAGGTCTTCGGATGCTCTGGCATACCACTCGATAAACACGAGAAAAAACTCCGGAGAAGCATAGCCGCCATGCCACGGTATGCGCAAAAACGCCAGAAGTGCTCCCGCAAAATAGCTGTGGATGCTGTGGCATAGCACTCGAAAAAGACGCGAAAAAACTCCTCCCGAGGAGCACGACCGCTATGGCACGGTATGCAAAAAAACACCAAAAGTGCTCCCACGAAATGGCCACAGACGCTGCGACCTAGCGCTCGAAAAACATGCTAATTCCTCCTAAAGAGCGTGGACTCTGTGCTGTGGTACACGGAAAAAGCGCGAAAAGTGGTTATACGAAACAGCCGTGGAGGCTACAACGTAGCGCTTGGAAAACTCGCTAAAAAGCTGCTTCCTAGGAGCATCGTTCTCAGACACGGTACCTGAAGAAAGCGCCAAACGAGCCGCTACGAAGGAGCCGCGGACGCTGTGACATAGGACACGAAAAACACGCTAAAAAGCTGCTCCCTAGGAGCATAGTTGCTTTGGCACAATGCAGAAAAAAAGCACGAAAAGAGCTCCTGATATGACAACGCGCACAAAAAACACTCATTTCCGGCCGAGGAGCTGTGGGTGCAGCGCTACGGTACACACAGAACACACTAAAACCTACTTGCTTCGTAGCAGCCACCAACACAGAGGCATGACACATAAAAAAGCAGCAGCCATTCACAAATGACGCCAGAAATCATGGTTTATTGATGCGACTGCCATGCACAATCTAAATCCCTTTTACAAAAAATTCTTGAATAACTTGCCACTGCGATGGGGCGTTTAGGCCTCCTCTTCCTCTGAGACTCTGGTTGAACAACACTTAGGAATAATGAAGTAGGAGAATTTGTTCATTGCTTACTTAATTTTTTAAATCAAGTCATCACTACGCAAAATCAAACTGGAGACAGCATGCAAAAGAAACCACGGGCGCTGCACTGCACTGCTAAAGTTTTGCTCACCGGAAAGCAGAAGAAACATTTGTTTCCAAACAGCCTGTGCGCAAAAGTTGATCACAACAAAGAAAAGGCCATAAAATTACTTCTCTGTTAAAAAAAACAGGAGGCCGTTCTCTGGTTTTCTAAATCATCAATTGTTCAAGATTTTCATGGACAAAATGAGGTGCTAT
The DNA here is from genome assembly GCF_043290135.1 of Rhipicephalus microplus. Taxonomy (NCBI): domain Eukaryota; kingdom Metazoa; phylum Arthropoda; class Arachnida; order Ixodida; family Ixodidae; genus Rhipicephalus; species Rhipicephalus microplus. The sequence continues at coordinate 116,282,992 of NC_134704.1, forward strand.
TATGGCGCCCATGGTTTCCAGATCTGTCTTCCATTTTGTGTATACTTTGCGCTGCCATGACTCCTTCAATCTAGATATAGTATATCAAAGTGCGTGTTTTGAATGTGTGCGAAACAAGGACAGGAGTCAGAGTATACGAGACAAGTGCTCCAATTGACATCGTGTTTTCAATCTCGAGTCCACATGAACTTCCTGTCAAAAAATTAGAACAACCTGATGACAGTAAATGCTCATTAATTCGACTCGCAATAATAGGGAAAATTGAAGGGTTGGATGTGCACTTTCTTCGCGGAAGTCCTGTGCATTTTTAGTGGCACTAAACTCAACTTTGTTGATTTGCTACGATCCTCAAAGCATTCGGCGTACGAGCCGGCACAAACTTAGACACTAACAGCAAAAGCGGTGTTCTCGGATAGCCTAAATGGCCGCGGGCTTACGAAAAGGTGAGGTCGCCATCTACAATTGCGTAGCGGCGCGTAGTAAGGTTTGGGTTCAAAGCAAGTTTCGAAGTAGAACACGGGGGCTACCGGTGTTCACGAAGTAGTGAATGAAGAAAATCACCACTTTTGCCCTGCTCTTATGCAAAATAGTTACTCGACATGCGTCTTTCTCAACAACATCGAAGAACATTGATGTAATAGATAGTTCTTGTTTTCATTCCACTATTGGTATCGCAGCACTTGGTTAGCTTGTAAAGTTATTCCAGTCCCGCGAAATCTAAAGTAACAATGTTTTATTGCACATTAATAAAGGCGTACTTTGATTATCATTTTAATAATGTGCTAACGCATGTATAGCTCTCTTTGAAGAGGCACACTGACTTCTCAGGAAACAGTCATGGACTTAGTTTGTTTTTTTTGACAGTCGTGTTTCCTACGTCTTTCTTATAGAGAGGAAATGTGCTTTTCTAAAGATATACACATGCAACTCTGACACGTATAAATATATAGTAAAAGTACCGAAAGTGTAGAACTAATCCATAATGTGTGTAAAGGCTGTAGAAGCTAACAACAACGTACAGTTGGTGCTCCTCCCAAGTCTACCCCCTGCTGAAGTCTCTGTTCGCTTTGAAACCAGATGTAAGCTTTCCGCACTTTACTCAACTTTCCAGCACACTGATTGTCACATAAATTTACGTGTGCAAAGATGACATTGCTTCCCCGACGATGTTATTTCATATTGTGCTTACTGGCACTAGCCTTTTTTCTGTGCTTACTGGCGAAAACGTTTTTACTGCCGTGAGCAGACAAAAAGTTCTGGTTCTCACAAAACAAAGAGAAAAACTTTTGGAAAGCATAGCAACTGCTTATGTGGCAATGCATGGCAATATGCGAAGTATACTGCGTGGAAAGCTGAAATTCAGACACATTTACCTTTTTTCTGAGGAGTGTAAAAATTGATTTGATTGATATGTCGTGCTTAACGTCCCAAAATTACAGTATGATTATGGGAGGAGTCGTAGTGGAGGGCTCCGGAAATTTCGACCACCGCAGGTTCTTTAAAGTGCACGCAAATCCGATCACATGGGCCTACAGCATTTTCTACTCCATCGAAAATACAGCCGCCGCTGCCGGGATTTGATCCCGCGACCTGTGGGTCAGCAGCCGAGTACCTTATAACCACTAGACCATCGTGGTGGGGCAAGTGTAAAAGACTAGTCAAGGATGATTAGAAGCACACTAGCGGTTTCTTACGTAAGGATATTCAAGCAGAATAATTGTAAGTGGGTTCTCACATGTGCGGCTTCTGAATAATCAAGCACGTCTTAAAGGTGTATTTCTGAAAGGTATTCAATCAGCACAACAGACTTATTTTGCGATAGCGATAATCACTCATACATTGTTTGAGAGCTTGAGACGATACTATGCAGTGAAAATGTCCCATAGTTCTCATGTTTTAGTGTGCGTTTTTCATGCACAGTGTTCGCAGATTGAAATGTGGCTGCTTTTAATATAACGGCTACAATGAGCAATTGCTTGTGCTAATCGCATTTGTCGCTGCAAATTATCGCCGCTAAAGGTAATGTTGGCTCTGATGTAAGCTCTTCAGTTCGAATTGAGCCAACATCGCACGACCTGTGAATATTGCAAACGAAAGCAGGTGCACTGGCCCTCAATTCTCGCGTTTCATTGCATATGGCTTGTATTACCAAAAACGTTTCTTCAGTTTTCCCACTTCGCCGAATGACAGAAAGGCGGGTTTTCAATACATGTAGACAACACACATAGTCCTATAGAAGCCAATACTTACATGATGACGATGACGATGTGTGAGGTTGAAAGTCCAAAAACCACCGTATGATTATGAGAGACACCGTAGTGGAGGGCTCCAGAAATTTCGACTACCTGGAATTTTTCAAAGTGCACCAAAATCTGATCACACGGGTCTACAGCATTTTCGCCTCCATCCGAAATGCCGCCGCCGTAGCCGGGCTTCGGTCCCGCGACCTGCGCGTTAGCAGCCGAGTGCCTTAGCCACTAGATCACTGCGGCAGGGCAACAATACTTACATGATAAGTGTTTGTAAAGCTTTGAAGTAAAAAGGCCGGTGGCTCTGAAAGCAGAAACAGGACATTTGTTAGAGAATGAACATGAACAAAACAACGAGCGAACTCACCATAATCGTCGCTCAAGAAAAAGGCGTTGATGAATCCGGAAATAGGCAGCGGACTGAGCAAAGTGCCAGTTGAAAGTAGCTAAAATTCTGCTTCGAGCGTGGGAAATTTCATTAGCGCCCAATCAAAAACGCGAACCGCCACCGTCAATGCGTACCGTGAATAACTCAATTTTTGTAAGCAAGCAAGACACCTGAACTAAATTGCAGTGGCCAATATCACGTATACTCAGTGCGTAGTAAGAGAATGTCTTCACAGGATGCTGCGGCCGCTCTTGAAAGGGTCTGTTGGTGCCCGAAAATTTCGAGCCAAACAAAAATGAGCCAAAGATATCTTTAAAAAGTCATACAAGCTTACCTGCGCTGGCATTAGAAGCATTTGGGTCTTCAACAATCTTCGTCAACATTGTCCCGCTGTTTAAACGTCTCTACTAGACCATATTCCCGGACTTGGTAGCTCCCGAATAAATACAACTCCCTACGTGCATTGCGGGAGTGTTTATTAACGTGGATAGCCAGAGTGGTAAATTAGGATTCCGCGTTAGTTTTAACTTTTTACATGTAGTGCAGGAGGTGGCCCTCCTGTTAAAATATCTTATCTCAAGATTGTCAGTGCTAGGAAGGCTAATTTTGGTGCTCAGTTTGAAAATTCTGAAATGTCATAAAAAATAACAACAATACGTCCAGCAGGTAATATGCAGCGTTGGTCTCCAGATAAATAGGGGTTTCTTGAAGGTGCACCTAAATCGAAAGACCACGCTGGTGTTTCGACATTTCGACCCCAATGAGCCTCTGCAACGCTGGATGTCTTCCTTGGTGAAACATGCCGAAGAGGATAACCCTTGTCTGAGCTTGTCAAACACCTATCTCTATCACTGGGCTTGATATGGGTGAGCAATTTGGGGATATTCAATGGCGGTGTGTCACTGCAGTTGCTGATTCTACATCATTCGCAAATAATTGATTGGTAATTTTGTGCAAATGTACTTGCCCCTCTATAAAGAGCTTCCCTCGTATGACTTTCCCAATACACCCTACACCATGCCCATGGAGTACAGTGTCGTTCTTGAATGGTTGGTATGTGGGGTTTAACGTCCCAAAACCACTATATGATTATGAGAGACGCCGTAGTGGAGGGCTCCGGAAAATTAGACCACCTGGGGTTCTTTAACGTGCACCCAAATCTGAGCACACGGGCCTACAACATTTCCGCCTCCATCGGAAATGCAGCCGTCACAGCCGGGATTCGAACCCGCACCCTGCGGGTCAGCAGCCGAGTACCTTAGCCACTAGACCACCGTGGCGGGGCTACAGTGTCGTTCTTAACGCAAAGACTGTGTGCTAGCGAGAAATATCACCACAACCGATTTAAGCCAGTTCCTTGTTTTTTGCCACCACCACTACAATACGCCAAAACCACAGATACAAAACTGTGGTGACTCGGGCCAGCCTGTGATCAGACATGCAGAGTCTACTGCATGTGCTAGGCAAAGACGAACCCATAAAATATTGCATGATACGCCAGCTGCCAAACTGTGGCATTCTCGTATGTATTGCATTTTTGCATTTGTATTGCATTTGTACGCATGTATTGCATTTCTCGAGGGCGAGCTTCGCCTCCCACGTTCCATTTCTGCCACGTTCCACTTCTCAAGTTTTGTTATCGCCCCGAAACACTTCACAATTCTCAGTGCAAAACGCACGTGCAGTTTTCGAGAAGCTTCCGGAATTTAGTAGATCACTTCGATAACATCACGCCCACTCAGCGGCCCTGCTCAGCTGTCAAGACCTGAAGGCCCAAGAGGCTCTGGTTCAACGGGCGCGGGCGGCGTTGCTTGCCAATGGAGCCCCGGAATAGGGGTTCCACCTAGTGCTGTGAGGGTAGGAGGCCAATAAGGCCCCAACCCAATCACCTCTCTGTAACCATTTAATGGTTATTAAATGTTTTCACCACCGCCACCACCACCGCCCACTCTGCGAACTGTACAGATTATTCTGGAAGCTACGCCACCGCCAGTGAGAACGCTAGAACATATGATGGCAAGATTATGATTCCGACGCGCTTCGCCGCTTGTTGTAGTTGATCGACGGCCGACGCTCCGTTCGCCGCTATCAGTCCAAGACTGCTACTGTAATCGGACTTTCTGTTTACCGGGCACAGGTTCGCCCAAATAAACAGTTAAATTCCAACGCAAAGTCTCCTCTCGTCGGCCACGTCACGACCCCGTGACATCTGGTGGAGGTGCTGCTTCTTTGATGTTGCGGACGCCCCCTTCAAGCCGCAACCCCAGCCCAAGCGGCAAAGAAGACACGGACGCTAACCCTGAACAGCGAACAAGCCGCAGAAGAGGGGATTACAGCCAGAGTACGAGCCCCTTCCTGAAGCAGCCAGGCAGACTCGGATCCCGACATCCACTACTGCAACCATGACCGCCCCCGTGCAGCCTGCACCACTCCTGCTCCGGCAACCCAAAGAGCCGCCAACTTTCCGCGGTTCGCCACTGGAAGACCCGGAAAGCTGGATCGAAAGGTTCGACTGCGTCGCCGCCTTCAATGACTGGACAGACGATGACAAGCTCCGGCATGTATATTTCGCCTTAGAAGAGCCTGTTCGGACCTGGTTCGAGAATCAAGAGCGAAGACTTACAACGTGGGACGTCTTTCGCGCCAGGTTTCTTACCACTTTCGCAAGTGTGTTGCGCAAGGAGAAGGCCGCAGCTCTTCTTGAAACCCACATGCAGACGCCAAACAAAATCGTGGCGCTATTCACTGAAGATATGATTCAACTTTTCCGCCACGCTGACTCCGACATGTCCGAGGAGAAGAAGGTCCGCCTGCTCATGCGAGGAGTAAAGCAGGAACTCTTTGCCGGGCTGATCAGAAACCCGCCCAAGACGGTTGCCGAATTCATTTCGGTCGCCGAATTCATTTCAGAAGTATCTATGATAGAAAAGACGTTCGAGATGCACACGCGGCCATATATCCGTAGCTTCTCGTCTACCAGCAACGCCGGCATTCAAGTGCTTGGAACCACTGACTTGCGTGAGACGATCCGAGTGATCGTGCAAAAAGAGCTGCGGAAATTACTTTCTTCAGCGCAGCCTCACGTAGAATTCATCGCGGACGTCGTACGCCAGGAGATCCAGCAATCGCTGGGCGTTCCTCAGCCTCAAGAGCCTCAGCTGCAAGCCATGAGCTATGCTGCTGCAGCCCGCCGCCACGCCCCCCTCCAGGCGCACGCCAAAACGCTGCCCCATTGCACTTCCATTGCCAGATGCCAACGCCGCCACCACCCCCACCGACGTCCTACCGTTCGCCAGCGGCCCAGCGCAGTGCGCCGAGGAAAACCGACGTCTGGCGCACCCCTGACCCCCGCCCGGTCTGCTACCACTGCGGCGAGGCCGGACACACATACCGCCGTTGCCAGTACCGACAGATGGGACTGCGTGGCTTCGCCGTCAATGCACTGCGTCCGCAGTCAGGAGAATGGCAACGTGACATCGCCGACTACCTAACAGGAACTCAGTGTACACCACAAACTCCTTCCCGTTCGCCATCGCCCAGCTGCCGCATGTCACCGCACTACCGGCAGTACTCTGGCCCAACGCGGGGCCGGTCTCCTAGCCCGTATCCGGGACACTAAGGGCAGCAACCGATGGAGGTGTGGTTGCTGTGCAACGAACTACCAAAAATCCTCCTCCGACGACGACGCCGCGATGGAGCTTTCCGAACACAACACCAACCAGGCAAAGAACTGACGGCAAAACCTCACTTACCGAAGGTGACCGGACGACGCAACATGGAAGCAGCGGAACAAGCCGACGCAGCCGTGATCCGATGCCATGCCCTAACTGTACCGCGAGACGGCGAACTAGCGACCTCGACGTTCTTATCGACGGCCAAAGTGTGACCACTCTCATCGATACTGGAGCCGCCTACTCCGTCATAAGTGGGTCGTTCGCCGCGAAGTTATAGAAAGTTAGGACAGCTTGAAAAGGCCCTGAAATTCGAACAGCCAGAGGTCATCTCGTAACGCCTGTAGGAATCTGCACAGCGAGAGTCACCATTTACGGCCGTATTTATCCAACAGACTTCGTAGTCCTACAGCGTTGCTCGAGAGACGTCATCCTTGGCATGGACTTCTTATGCCTGCATGGTGCTGTCATCAACCTAAAAACAAAGTCAACAACGTTATCCACATAAGAAGCACTATCGCCGCGAACGCCGTCAGGAAACCATGCCTTGAATGTGCTGGAAGAACAAGTCACCAATCCGCCTCGCTCAAGCGTCATTATTTCAGTCGGCGCTCCTCAATCACCCGACTTGGAAAGCGTCGTTGAAGGCAGTCAGCATCTGTTGGTCACGTGAAATATTTGCGTCGCAAGAGGAATTTCAGAGCGTCGGGGAGGCAAAGCAACGGTTATGCTCACGAATTTCAGCAATGAGTACAAACATGTGAACAAGGGAACAACGGTCGCATACATTGCCGACACCAGTTGCCGACACCAGTTGCATAAATTGCCGACACCAGTGCTGTCGCCCTCGCCGATTCTGCGGAACCTGCTCAGAGGAACCAAGCCCCTCCTACAGCTTTCGACGTCAATCCCAGACTTCCGAACCATAAGCAAGAACAGCTCAAGGCCCTACTGCTGTAATACGAAGATTTTTTTTTCGTCATCAAAAATTCGGCAGACCCAAATCACGAAACATCGCATCATAACCGAAGAAAATGCCAGACTACTCCGTCAGAGTCCGTACAGGGTTTCGACGCGAGAACGTGAGGCCATGAAGAGACAAGTTGATGAAATGCTGCGGGACGACATTATCCAGCCGTCCGAAAGTCCATGAGCGTCTCCCGTGGTGTTAGCGAAGAAAAAGGATGGGACCCTACGTTTCTGCGTCGATTATCGCCGCCTGAACAAAATCACAAGAAAGGACGTGTATCCTCTCCCACGAATAGACGACGCACTTGATCGGCTCCATAACGCCAAGTACTTTTCGTCTATGGACCTCAAGACTGGCTATTGGCAAATCGAAGTCGACGAAAGAGACCGAGAGAAGACGGCGTTTATAACACCGGACTGCCTCTTCGAGTTTTAGGTGAAGCCCTTCGGTCTTTGCTCATAGCCTGCAACTTTTCAACGCGTTATGGATACAGTACTAGCAGAATTGAAGTGGCAGACTTGCCTTGTGCACTTGGACGACGTCGTCGTGTTTTCCTCGAGTTTCGACGAGCATCTTTGGCGTCTTGAAGCTGTACTTCAAGCCATCAAGACGTCCGGACTCACACTGAAGACAGAAAAGTGCAGATTTGCGTACGAGGAGCTCTTGTTTCTGGGGCACGTTATTAGCCAGTCTGGAGTTCGTCCCGATCCACGGAAAACAGCTGCCATCACCGACTTCCCGCCGCCCAGTGACAAGACGGCAGTGCGCCGATTTCTGGGCCTCTGCGCCTACTTTAGGCGGTTCCTGAAAAACATCGCCCGCATCGCCGATCCTCTTACTACCCTTACCAAAGCCGACAAGGAGTTCAAGTGGGAAACGCCGCAGGAACACGCTTTCCAGGAGCTTAAACATCGCCTACGTTACTTGCCCATTTCGACGAATTCGCCGAAACAGAAATACACACTGACGCAAGCAGCGTAGGCCTTGGCACCGTTCTTGTGCAGAGGGCTCACGGACTTGAAAGGGTTATCAGTTACGCCAGCCGATCGCTATCCAAAGCACAAGCCAATTATTCCACAACAGCAAAGAAGTGCCTCACCATCATCTGGGCTACGTCAAAATTTCGCCCCTACCTCTACGGCAGGCCTTTCAAAGTTGTGAACGACCACCACGCCTTGTGTTGGCTAGCCACCTTGAAGGACCCTTCAGGTCGCCTCGCACGACGGAGCCTGAGACTTCAAGAATATGACATTACTGTCATTTACAAGTCCGGCAAAAAACACTCCGACGCCGACTGTCTCTTTCGTGCGCCTGTTGACCAACCGCTACCCGACGACCCGGATGACGACTACTTCTTGGGAACGATAACTACCGACGACTTCGTTGAACGACAGTGGGCCGACCCTGAACTTAAGGCCCTTATGGAATACCTCGAAGGCAGGACCGCCGAAGTTCCGAAGGTATTCAAGCGCGCACTTGCGTCGTTCTTCCTGCGAAACGGTTTTCTCCAAAGGAAAATTTTTTCAACGCTCCGAGCCAAGTACCTCCTTGTGGTGCCTTTAGCTCTGCGACCAGAACTCCTGCAGGCCCTGCACGACGATCTGACGGCAGGGCACCTCCGCGTTTCTTGCACGCTCCCGAGGATACCAGAAAGGTACTAGTGGCCACGTCTTACCCCCGCGTCACTCCTTATGTGAGGACATGCCGGGGCTGTCAGCGACGCAAGACACCGCCGACAAGGCCAGCGGGACTTCTGCAGCCAATTGAACCACCTTGCCGACCTTTCCAGCAGATTGGTATGGACCTACTGGGGCCGTTCTCGACGTCGTCTTTCTGAAACAAGTGGATCGTGGTAGCTACTGACTACCTCACCCGCTACGCCGAAACAAAAGCCCTTATCAGAGGCAGTGCATCCATGGAAGCTAAGTTCTTTGTCGAAAACATCGTCTTACGTCACGACGGCGCCCCGGAGGTCCTTATCACCAACAGATAAACTGCATTTACTGCCGACTTAACTCAAGCGACCTTGGCATACAGCCAGACAAACCACCGCCGGACGACAGCGTACCACCCACGGACCAACGGCCTCACCGAGTGGCTTAACAAGACGATCGCCGGCATGCTGGCAATGTACGTCAATGTCGAACACAAGACGGGGGACGCCATTCTTCCGTACGTGACCTTCGCATACAACACGGCGGTTCAGGAGACGACGCCGATATCTCCATACAAATTACTATATGGAAGGAGCCCGGCAACGACGCTCGATGCCATGTTACCCAACGTCACCGACGAAGAAAACTGCAATATGAGTGAGTACCTTCAACGCGCCGAAGAAGCCCGACAACTCGCGCGTCTCTGTATCAAGAATCAACAGACGACCGAGAGCCGCCGTTACAATCTTCGACGACGCTTCGTAGAATACCAGCCCAGTGAACGTGTTTGGGTATGGACGCCAATACGCCGACGTGAACTAAGTGAAAAGCTTCTGCGACGGTAGTTCGGACCGTACAGGGTGGTTCGACGTCTCGGCCCACTTGATTACGAGGTTGTCCCCGACGGCTTCACGAACTCTCAACGACGATGATCGCGACCTGAAGTCGTCCATGTCGCGCCTCAAGCCGTTTCATGTGCGTTAACAAACTGAAACAGTGTTATTTTATATTATATTGTATTTTAATTTATTTATTGTACTTTCTTGCATTATTGTTGTACCGTCATCTTTAGTTAGAGCATCGGGACGATGCCTTTTTAAGAGAGGGGCAATGCCACGTTCCATTTCTCAAGTTTTGTTATCGCCCCAAAACACTACATAATTCTCAGCGCAAAACGCGCGTGCAGTTTTCGAGAAGCTTCCGGAATTTAGTAGATCATTTCGATAAGATCACGCCCACTCTGCGAACTGTACAGATTATTCTGAAACCTAGGCCACCGCCAGCGATAACGCTAGAACATTCGATGGCAAGAGTATAAATGCCGACGCACTTCGCCGATTGTAGTAGTTGATCGAAGGCCGACGCTCCGTTCGCCGCTATGAGTCCAAGACTGCTACTGTAATCGGACTTTCCGCTTACCGGGCACAAGTTCGCCCAAATAAACAGTTAAATTCTAACACAAAGTCTCCTGTCTACGGCTTCGTCACGACCCCGTGACAATACGCTTGAATATTTTTACCCTGTGCTCTCGGTTTGACCAATTTCCATCAAACGTGTTTTCAAAATTAGAGCTCGCACGCAATCGACTCTTTAAATTGCAGTTAGAAGTTATGCTTTGTGGATGCAATTGATAGTGGACTATATGTTGAATTGAGATTATTACCAATTAGGTATCAATATATAATGAAAATTGATCGATTGAGCCGGAACAATTGCGGTACCTCGTGGAGCACATTTCAACAGCAAGTTTTTTTCTACGTTGCTCCTTGTATTCGCTTCAGCAGTGCGAAGAAACATGCCTTCCACAGGAGAGAGAGAAAAGTAAACGTTTATTGTGAAACGGTGTCCCGAGCTGTGCCCGGTGTCACTCTGAAGTGGGAGGGCTCCTTATTCCAGGAACCCTCTGGCTTCTACTGCCCTCTTGGCACTGGCGACGAGTTGTTGTTGCTCTTCCAGGTCCTCGAGGGCGAGCTTCGCCTCCCACGTTCGGTTAGGTCCTCATTCGTCCATCCTGCTTCATTATCAGTCGTGTGTTGTTGCAAACTACGTCTGGAGATACACTGGCTTGCAAGAAGCAAGTGTGCTAGGGTTTCCCGTACGTTGCAAAGCGGGCACATAGAGCCATATCTCGTTGCGTAAAGACGGTGCATTAGGGACCCATGTGTGTATTAGGTCCTTCCACAGGACGACTTTCCGCTTTCCCATAGTAGAGTTCCCAGTACTCTAAATCGTTAACCACTTTTTCTAAACACAATTGCAGGCGTAGTTTAGGGACCTAGTGCATACCCAAGTAAAGCGTTCCTCCAGTTGTTTCTGATAGGGGGGTTGGAGCTCTTGTGAATGTTTGTGCGCATGTTTGTGTGTGTTCACGTGTATTATCACGCATTCTTCTCTCTCCGTTTTATGGGACGGGCCTGTCGTGTGAAGAATGTAGCGATATTGGCGAGTTCGCAGAGCTTCGTCATAAAACAGCGTAAGTACACGAAGGCGAAATAAAAAAAATGACAAGAACGCCGACTATCGACCGAAATTTTTAATCAACACAGCAGCATATATCTGTTTATCAGATCGTCACATAATGAAACATATGCGTGGCTAACGTACAGACTAGTGCCAATAAAATAAAAGTTGCTGCCTAAACAGTTGGTTCATACATCCGAGAAAACAATGGTAGCGGGCAAGCCCTGCCTTCTGCGCCCCTGTATAATTTTCGCGTAACCATACTTTTCTTGCTAGCGATGGTATGCTAAATGAAAGCAAACATAGTCGATAATGGCTGCATTGCTTGCTTGCTTGCTTACTTGTTCCTATATGTCTTGGCTCGTACCAACCACGGTGGCTTGGCGAATAAACCAGCCAATTGCTACAACAATAGCGGGCTGAAACCAGTCTCTTCACACTTCATAGTTGTCTTGCCCAAACCGGGACCTTAGTACAACACAACTTCACTACTGCCTTGTAAGCCTCTATAGGCAATCATCACCATCGTCTGTAAATGGTTGCTTTTTTCATGAATGTTTCGATTATTTCTGACATGACGAAAGAGTTGGAGATAAAGTTTAATTAAGCGCCAAACTTCTCCTGCTGTAATGTTTCTTCTTCCTCTAAACCTAGGGTGACGTAGAGCAAACGACTAGGCTCCCCAATGCGCTAGTCTTTTGAATGCACAGCGAGTCGATCAGTTGAGAATGCGGAGCTAAGCACTGTGTCTTCAATTTCGCACGGTAATTCATTCCTGGCTTGACGTTTTTTGGGTGTTCTTTGAAGTTCACAGCTAGCTGTGTTTCAAAAACGTCAGCGCTAAGTGTGAATGTGAGAAAATTGCTAGAGTGCTGCAACCATTGTGTACTTACCATGACAGGCTCAAGGTATAATTGCTTGTGCGGCTTCATAAAGTGTATAAACAGTATCGGACTCAGGCTTAACACAGTAAAAGTTCTACATACTAAGGCTCAAGGTAATTTGAATCAAGCCCATGACTTCCTCTTACATCCTAACTTTCAAGTGACACTTTCCAACATCTGGTTGAAAAAAAGGCATAAAAATGTATGCCGTAGGGCATAGATTTTTCAAATTACCAATTTGTCTCACGAAAAGATTGGCACACCCCATGTACCTTCGGAATCAACGTTTTGTGACGCATGCAGGTAGAAGGACGTTAGTTATACGCACTACACGCAGTCATGCACTACCAGCATCAGCTGTGGTAGGCGGAAAAGTTTTATTATCACTTGATGGTGGTTGCGTGCGCACACATTGCGAATACAAGTACATCTGTGAGGTATCTGTAACTTCCATATGTTGAAGGGTAATTAGTAAGCGCGTTCAGTTGGCTGTTGACACCTCTTTAACTTTGACAAATCACTGTGAAATGCCAGCACCACAACCAAAAGTATAGCTATTCCTATCATCGCCCGCTAATGTGGAGATGAGAAGCCTGTGTATACAAAAGTGTGGCGTACAGCCTAGTTGACTGAAATTTTTCATATCCATTATGAAGAAGTGGTCAATGACACATCCGTTCTACGTGGTGGGCGCGAGATCTTGGGAGGCTCTCTCTGCACAGAAAACGTCTTTTATGCACTGTGCGAACCAGGTCTAGTTCTGTTTGGAATTATGTACATTTAAGTCGCCAGTGATTACACGCGATAGGCGAATATGTAACACTTGTGCCAGAGAGGACCGCGGAGTTGGACACTGCTGGATAAGTGAGCCTCAGTAGATGGCATTTCACTTCAGTTCTCATTAACCCGACGTGACGGCTGAATGACGGCAGTAAGTGTGTATTGTTTATAAGATTAGATGGCCAGCACTAAAACCGCAATTGACCTTTCACGAACATTACTGTGTACCTTAAATTCAGTTCCGAGACCCACCGTGGCTCTCCGGTAGAATACTTGAATGCCACGCAAAATGATGTAGCTGAATTTCTGCTGGGACCATGTCTTTTGTTCGATGCGTTCATTCGGTCAACGCTGCCGGTGCCAGCTTATAGGGCCGAAGCTAAGAAGTGCTGACCAAGTTGGCCTCTATCACGCCCTAGAAAACACAAGCCGAAAGCGAACACTTGCAGGACAAAAAAAAATCACAGCATATCTACAGAATGATGATGAGTGGGGCAAAGCATCTGTCACTCCGTCCGTGCGTGCGCCCATTCTTGTGTCCATCCATGCGTCCGTCGGTCCGTGCGTCAGCCCATCCATACGTACGTCCATTCGTGCGTCCGTTCGTGCAACCGTTCGAGCGTCCGATCATGCGTCCGTTCGTGCGTGCGTTTATTCGTTCGTCTGTCTGTGTGTCTGTCTGTCCGTCTGTCCGTCCACGCGTCCATCCATCCATCTAGTGAACACTTCATGTACCACCATGTCGCTTCTTTTTATCATACATTCATCATATACAAGTACCACCATCCAGTGGACAATCCAAATACTAAACGAGACTATGTACAAATTTCTCCTGTTAGCGCTTTGTTAACACCGAGAGCGTGATAACGACGCCATGCTACGTTTTAGGGGCGAAGCTTCTTAAGGCGTGGTTCTGTAACACCCCCGATGTTATACGTAACCACAGGTGGCACAAACCCGCTCTAGACAGGGTATATGCCCCAGGGGATGTGACATCGCGGTACTTCGAGTATTCACTAAAAGGACGCTCGGACGGACGCATGGACGGATAAACAGACTAGCAGACGGACGAATGGATGGACGGATGGACGCGTGGAGCGGGTATGCGCCGCAGGAATGCGAGATGCGACAAGGCAGTACTTGAAGGGTTCACTAGATGGACGCACGGACGGACGGACAAGCAGACAAAAACGGACAAACAGATGAACGGACGCTGGACGTACGGATGGATGGAAGCACGGACGGAGAGACAGACGGATAGACAGACTCATGCACGGATGCACGGACAGATGGACGGACGCATGCATGGTCACGCAAACGAACGGAAGCACGGACGGGTTGACGGGTGCTTTAACTCGCTCATCATCATTCACGCCGTGGATGTGGTGTAAATGTTTCGCAACAAGTGAACATGCGCGTATGTGCCCGAGGGCGGGTATGTGCCACAAGTTACGCACTATAACAACGGGGGATGCACAAGCCACTCCATAAAAAGCTTCGCCCCTAAAAACAAGAAAAAATATTTTGACACAACTGATTTTGCGTGTAATCAACTATGCGACAGCCCAATACGTGATCACCTGTGCCGTCTGTTCATCCATCCATTCGCCCATCATTCTGTTCATGCGTCTATCTCGCCGTCCGTTCATCCGTGTGTTTAACTGTCCGTGCACCAACACACATATCCACATGTCCGTCCCTTCATGAGTCTGTTTTTCCTTTGTCCGTCCTTTACACTAGTCGGTGACTTCAACGTAAACATTACGAGCCTTAGAACATACAGCTTCCCCCACTCGTCGTCATTAACTTTTTGGCTATGCACGGATTTTTCTCAACGCTCTCAGAATAAAATTTTCAACGTCACTTCACGCCGTTCCTTGGTTGATTTAAGCCTGAATCAGTTTCGGTGCATTGCGCCTAACTACAGTTGATCTTGACCCAACGTGAAGGCTTTATCGTTGGAATAAATATGTATAGTTTATAAAATCAAAGAGCCGCCAATAGATCACCAACTGATGCTTCACAATGATCATGTTCTATTTGGAAAGCAGTTGTGAGGCCTAGCCTGGCTCTGTGATAGAATACTGGGTTGCGACGCAGGGGGCTGCTTTTAATTCCTGCTCAGGCTTGGTGCAAATGACTAAGGCGCAAAAACATTTCGTGAAACGGGTAGAGCAGGAAAGAAGAAAGAACATCACCAACTACCAACTGCTTAATGAGAGCCTAAGGAACTCATAAGAAAAAAACAAGACAATTCAACGCTTGCACGCACAGCCAACAAACGTCGTGCAGCGCTATCGTCCAGGCAATAAGCAATTGAAAAACTGATCTTCTGAGAAATACAACAATATAGATGTATCATTGATACAATGGAGCCCTTTCTTTTTTATACAAAAAGCTTCCAAGCCAATACAAACCGCTCTCTAGCTGTTTGTTTGCTACTCCTACCATGAATAACTATATGCTCAGAGAAAGCCACCTATTCACGGGTTTCATAGTGCACAGCAAGATGCGCATGATCACTTTCATTCAAACTACAAGCATGCTTCCTCAATCTTTCATGGGTGAAACGTCCCGTTTGACCGATGTAAAACTTGGCGCAGCGTAGGAGTGTCTCGTATAACACTCTTTAAGTGCAGCGCCTAAAAAGTTTAGTGTGCTGCTTTTGGCAGCACCTTGGCTCATCGCATGTGATACGCTGGCACACGTGAGCCAGGTTGTTGCGAGCTGAAAAAAAAATGCCGCCATATCCACGAAGTGAATGATGATGAGTGGGCGAAGCTCCGGAGGTAAACCTGGTAAACCATGAATCCTCCGTACATTTGGCCCACTCGATTTTATTGCAACGCTCCCCCTAGCGTACGTCGCCGCACTATACCGAACGATGACACGCGCCATATGTGGCATCATTCCTATTTTATAACACCTCGCATCTATCATAATCAACTACACGTACCGCCGTCTAGTTTATAACATCTTGCATCTTTTGGACGGACGGACGGACGGACGGATAGACGGATGGTTGGATGGACGGACGGACGGACGGATGGACGGATGGATGGATGGATGGACGGATGGACGGACGGACGGACGGACGGATGGATGAATGGATGGATGGATGGACGGACGGATGGACGGATGGATATGGCTGTACCCTTTAGATCGGGCGGTGGCTAGCGTAATACATAGAACTGAACGAGAGGTGGCTACATACAGGGGACGCACAGCCCACGCCTTAAGTAGCTTCGCTCCTAAAAAAACGGCCGGGATGCCGTAACGGGTAGCGGCCTTCTTGAGGTTATGGCTCACACAGTGGAAAGGGTGTGGGTTGAGCCAGAGGTGGTCCCTTATATTCACCATTGTAGCCACACACATAGATAGATAGATAGATAGATAGATAGATAGATAGATAGATAGATAGATAGATAGATAGATAGATAGATAGATAGATAGATTGTAAAGGGAGTGCTGGCAGTAGGCAAAGCATTGCTTCGCATTTAATAGCGTAAATAATCATGCGTCTGCCTCCGCTTCTTTAAAGGTGCGCCGCTGTGGCTCGAAATAATTCCAGCATTGAGCATGTGGGAAAAAATGCACAAGGACGAATAAGTAGCACTTTCACCCCTCGCGTTTCGTCTCGTAGATCGCATACGTAAAGCCAATACACTGTTGTTACGCCCATAATACGGCTACAAATATTCTGATTGTTGTTCAGAATACCACAAAGGAACGGCAAATATGTTTAGCGAGTCCCAATTTGACAGATATGCGCCATCATTCGTCTCGAGCCTTCAGTGAAATGAATGACTCTTTGAAAGAGTAATTGTTTGCTAAGTGTACATGTAGCAACTGACGTTCTTACTATACAGGGCGAGAAAGACGCTCCGTTCCGTGAAAAACAACGTGAAGTAAAATCTACCATCACAAAGGCCTGACTTCTATACAGTAATGCCAGCGCACCGCCCTTATACGTGCAGTATAAGGCCCCTTGAATGAGGGAATTCCGGCACATACTGATCCACGATACCTTTACCGAGCTCATAAAGCCCACTTGATTTGAATTAAGACTGTTAAGTTACAGCGATAGTTTATGCAGTGCAATGCAAAAAAGCCGGAAGCGATTCACATCAATATTACAGCTAACAAACATGGAATGTTTGCACGTGAATAGACGGTCTGCACAATCCACAAAATTTATTTCGCTGTTATAAATTTTTATTCGTTTACTTGCAGTACTGCTACTCTCTTTCGAGAGAGTGGCAGTTGGGCAATGCAATTATTATTCACAAAAAATAACAAAAACGCATATTTGGAAGCAAACACTTACAAGCATAAAAAGAGGACATGAATATCCTAGATGCAATCGAAGAATGCAGGAAAAGAATGAGACTAATACTGAGCCTAGGCTTCGTCTATGCTTGAATAGAATACGCGTAGCTATAAGCGTTCCCTCCTCGTCACAGCAAATCAGTTTTTCGAATAACCTAATGAAAGGCAATACTAAAAGAGTTTGTTGCAGAGTCAGGTGTTTAATTTTTCATAATAAATGCAACAACTCGTACTAATTTTTTTCGAAAGTTAAGATACGATAGTTATCTCCTGAGGTACATATAACTGGCACCCTCTACTGCAAATAAGACCTGACTGATACTAAAACATCTGGATTACGGAAATGACTGCGGCTGTTTTAGGGTCTTCGCGATGTTGAAGAGCGAGAATGTACACCTTTTCTACCAAGATAAAAAGTGAAATGCGCACGTCTCTTTCACGCAAAAATGTAACATAAGAACAAAGCCGTGCGTGGCTTAATCGCTTGTGCTCTCTGTGTTGTCATTTTTCTTTTAATTGCCTAAACTTAAAGGTTGTCACTTCGCTGGAAAAAGATTAATCTGGCGCAGCTTTGCGGCACTTCTAATGCTATGCGGAAGTTGGGTAAATGTGCGCAACATTATCATAACTTCAAATTATTAGGCGTTGCTGGTCAATACAGTTTTCATTAGGGTGATCAGTACACAGCCCAAACGGCTCCGAGTGATACGCAGAATTTTTAGGTTTTCCTTTTCCGATCTCGCGCTCCCAAGTTTTCATGCTGCATTCTATTTCCTATGTGTCGCTGTTTCCGTCATTGCGTTGAAGAATTCATGTTCGCCGAACGAAGGCTCTCGCATTCATATCTGTTACTTTTTATTCGGGCCATGCACATTGTCTTTGCGGTCGAATTTTTTTCACATGAACAGCACCACCTGGCTAAAAGTAGGCCTCTCACTGTCGGTGGACTCCTCATAACAGCAAGGTCACATCAAACCTTCCGAGCCATACAGGGATGTGCGGGACCATTTATATTAGAGGTACATTGAAAAGAGGCAGCACACCAGAACAAAACCAAGTTCAGAAATGGTGATTTGGAGGAACAAGTTTGTATCTATGATATCCTAAAAAAGGTTAACTCCCTCTACGGCCAACCATGATGGGATGCGAAAGCACGGCGGAGGGTGCACATCGAGTTTCCGTTTCTCTTATGTTACTCATATTACGGTGGTTGTCGAGACGTTTCAATTACCGCTTGTCGACGCTGAAGTTTACGTTTGGCTTCCTTGCTACCTAGTATGCGGTGCTGCCGCTGTAACTAGCGTAGACGTTGATGTTTTTCATGGTATTTCGCACTCTGTTGCAGAAAGAAAGAGAGAAAACGACAGAAGCGCAGCGAACGTGCACTTTTGTAGCCGCGACGCTTCTAGATTCACTTGCCGGCGTTGCCGTTTACGTTCTGGTTTTCGAGTTCCTGTGGCACTGTTGTGAAGAAGAGTAACAGGAGCGAGGTAGTACCGGCTTATATACAAGTGCGCAGCTGTGGCATATAGAGAGAAATGGGAAATGAAAAACGAAGTGGAGGCAGCAATCAAGATACCATCTCTCTCCTCCTGGAGCGCGAGGGGAGGGGGAAATTTGTAGCATGCGCAGTACAGATGTGGCCGCCGCAGAACGCACACTACCCCAAGCATAAGATGATTTTTCATCTAAAAAAATGAAGGTACTTGGAACCCATTTTATCAACCCAATATTTTCCTTCTGGCAATGCCACTTTCTGTGTGTATACTGCGAGTTCACAAAAAATCATACAGACGCGCGCTCCTACGTACTGTTATGGTATCATAAATCATGAGTTATGCGCGCTACACGATGCCGCCAGTTTTAAAGTGCTTGCATCGTAGCTGGTAGCAAAAGAAAACTTACAAAAATCTTGATTTATCACGTATGCAAATCACGGATAAAAACCAACTATCCAGTGTTTTCACGGTTGTAAGCCGTGGTGCTTTTTTATCTTTATTAGGCTAAGGCTATTTGCTAGCCTCCTCAATGTGAGTTGCATTAGTGGAACCGTAATATAATTTAGTTACTGAGAAAACAAACACACTATCAAAACTTGCGAATTCTCGCGGAGAAAAGAAAGAGTAAATTTAAGCGCTGTTAGCTCCAGTTAGCGTTCGTTATGCAAATCCTGAAGATTGTCCACCGCCGAAACGACAAATCCTCCCAATGGCAATTTGAAAGTTGTCTTAAGCACTTTTAACCAAAGTTGTGCTATTTTTTACTCAGATATTGAAATGATAATGCCACAGATCACTTTAGCAATAATTTTGTTCTTTCCTAACATGCAATTATTTGTCATAGACATATTTTGCATGCCATCAGTATACATTAAAGTAGACGGACGCTTATTTCACGACCTCCATTCATGGTGTGTTTAGGTTCGATAGCCTTCTGCTGTTCGTCGTGGCAGCATGCTGACAATATAATCATAAGCTTAGTGTTGGAACTCAGGCTTATTTTAGAAACAGAAGCGTGCGTTTTCTTTCGCAATATAATTTAACATGAGTAGAAAATCTCCGCAGCACTGACTAAAACAAACAGTTACTCTGAAGATCTGAGCTCTGCATTAAATGGTTTCCGCGATGCCCGGGACAGTGTAGGTGTAAATATGGAGTGCAACGAGACGTGCCCCGCCCTATCGTTTACCAACCGGACGCATTATACCTAATCACTAAGTGGCGGGACCCAGCAATGAACTTGATTGCACGACGATTGTCACAAGGTTTCGTCTAAGCGGAAAGCATTGGTGCAATTTGTGAAAGACAATGAGAGGTAAGAGACCATTTGCGACTCATCTGAAATTACGTGCAGTACGGTAAAGGAGTTGCGTTTGTTAAACGCTGATAACGCATTCGCCTTGAACGTCACCCCACGAAACACGTCCTTCCAGTCTGTAACAAAACGTGCGTATTGCGTATGCTTGAAAATTTATTTTAGGTGTCTTGGTTATTCGGCATACATGGTGATAAAATTATTAGCAGAGTGTAAATCATGTTTACTTTGAGCACACCATGCACGGCTGATACAGTGTGGCAGTGTGTAGTTATTTCCGCATGAAATGATGCTACAACTTAGATGCGTAGCCAAATAAACTAAGCTGTAAGTAACTTCTTTCACATTACTCAGCCCAGTAATCACAAGTATTGCGTAAGCTGGTGCTTACTTTGAATCGCCAAAATATTCTGTGGATCTCTCCTAAGTTGGCGATGAAATTTGTCTCGTGTGATATAGGCATAGAGCAAATATTCATTATTAAATATTTAAAATGATCAATTCACAAAAAACACTCTGTAGCGCCTTATGAGAAGCTTGCAGACGGTTCTTTGTAAATGGTCGGCTCGTTCGTCGAACGCATAGGGTAGCTGCCTGCAGAAAATTCCTGTCCCAAGTTAACTCAAATGCCACTTCTATGTCATCTGCCCAATACCAGTTAATCTTGAACTGATATTTCTTTTTGTTTGAAATGCCAGTGAATAATTTTGTTTTAAATCAAATTTCGTTTGAAATACCAGTTTTTTTGTGTTAAAATCAGTAAAAGAAATAAAATGCCCTACATCCCTATACAATATCAGTAAAAAAATTAAACATAGCTCGAACGTGATATAGTTCAGAATGGTAAAACAGGAGGAGCTGACCATCTGAATTGAAGTTGAGCCGCGCGTTGGCGTGAATATTCGGCTTGATGAGGTCATTTTCACATGTTGTTGCACACTGCGAACACTTTAGGCAGTCACATTGTGACTTTGACTGGCACAAACAGAAACTTTGGTGATTTTGCGTTGTTGTCCATTGGCTTGAGGAACACTACCTACGACAGTTGAGTGCAGCCAAAACACCGTTCGTTAATGGTCGGGCCGTTATCCTTACCTGGCTCGGCGCTACTCTTCCAAACCAACGCTGATGGTATGTGAGAGCGGCGTGCAAAGCGGCAGTTAGGACCACAACCGCCAATCTTCGGGTAACTTTGAGCACGTATTTTTTAGTGTGTCTCATTGCGTAACGGTAAGAGTTGCGTTTATCAACACATTAGTATTAGGCATGGTGTAAAGGAAGAAATGCTGGAAAATGTTGTATGTCTATAACAAGCATCAATTATTAACACGTAAGTGTTGTTTTGAGAAACTTTGTACATGGGTGGGATTACTTTTCTGGTAATAACATAATTCGGAATGTCAAAATAACCACTCTCAGTGTGACAATGGAACTGGTTGGGTAGAGCACCATCTTTTATGTATTGCAAGTTTTTGTTTACACAAAAGATGAGGACAAGAAATGAGAAAATGAATTCTTTGCCGTAATATTTTTACATAATGCTAACATAAAAACATGCAAAACTATTCCGCTATTTTCATTCACTCAGTTTCTGACCCAGGCGGCTCGAATACAATTGAAGCAAATTGCCTGAAGCACCAACAGACTCAGATTTCATTGCTCGTACAAAAATTAAAGAACAGGGAATGAATTTGCAAGGGCGAGGTTAGACTGTGTGATCGTTAAACATAGCAATCTGTGGCTGTTAAAATCTTTTTGTGAGCACACTCTTGTGGTTGGTAGAACAGTAAAAGTTAGGATAGAGTTAGGAAACACTCACAATATTTTCAGGCATACTTTATGGCGTTCGCAGCATCCCTGCGTGCTAGCCGCAGCAGTTAGCAAAGCTTGCGAATTGTATCGTTACTAAGCATCTTTAAAGACGAAGTTAGCAATGGAACTATGATTGACGTGAAATCACTATCACGTCTGCGTCGTGGGTTTACACGTGCAGTGTTTATCGCTTTGTTATAAGAATAAATAGCCTTAACTACAACCAGATTTGAAGTTGCAATGACATTCGCCTGCATGTTGCCTTTCTTGAAAGCAGATTTGTGATTTTGAATGGCTCTATGGTAGAAGAGCTTATCACCATGCAAAATACTTGGGTTCGATAACGACTCAAGTTTTAACTTTTCCAGTGAGAGCCGTTATGAGAACACAAGAGTCACGCGCGCCGTAGTTTTCCGTCGCCGCCACCGGTGTCCGCAACCACTGCTGCGCGAAATAGGAAAAGAAAACTAAATGCCAAGTTCTATGAATCCAAAGAGATTCGAAACCGAGTTTAATGCGCGCCAGCCCAGTATTCTACCAAACAGACCCGCCGATGTTTGAAATTTTGTCATAAACTGGCCTTAGGCAGACTTGACGTCGGGAACGAATGGTGTTGATATGAGCAATAAAACGTTTCATAGCAGAAAAGTAACAACCTGACGTCAAACAATGCGAATTTCGTAACGAGTGTTATTCAATGCTCCAAACTAACATAAAAGCTTCAGGCATAATTTTTCATCTGCGTCAGCCATTGCATTATAACATTGCACGAAATTCCTTGCAAGTATGTAGCGGGTAGCATGCTTCTCCGAAAATTGAGGAAGGATGGCATACTGAGTGCTTTCCTACCACTATAATAATACGATGACTAATGGCGTAGGGAGTTCTCTGCATAGCTTGTAGCAATTACCAAAAGATTGTTTAACAAACGCTAAAGGCCGCTGTTCAAACTTTTGCTCTGACCGTGCGGGGCGTTCTGCGCAAGCCTGGCGGATGTTTTTTTTTTAACATGGAAGTGTTTTGTGCCGGGGTCCACAAAGGCTCTTCTGACGTATTTCCGTCAGGTATATTCGTCATGGTATCCCTTACAAAAATCCTATATATGGACTTATATAAAAATCCCCATATATGGCTACACCAGGAATTGGGAATATCTAGCCCATATATGGAATCCCCATATATGGGCCGTATATAAACTGGTATGTCCAAATCCTGATATAACCATATATGGGCCTTATATTTCCATATATGGGTGTTGCTGTATATGGCCATATATGGCTATATATAGAAGCATCCATATAAGGTCTTATATGGATGCTTTCATATATGGCCTTATATGGATACCTTTATATAAAGCCATTCAAATGATTCATCTATATTAGTTCAGCCTGTGTCACCGGCAAAATTATAGCTGCTCAAATCATTCTTCAGCTAGAAATATACCTGTTTGTTGAAAGGTCTGCATGCAGTCGCTATCATCTCCAAAACAAAGGCAGTACATACTTCAGAACATTCTTGTTCAATTAAGTTATCCTCAAGATATGTCAAGTTATTCTCAACAACAATTTGCTAGAATGTAACTTGGACTCATATTTAAAGTTTGTGGTGGGCACATGTCACTGTTTGACCACTTTTCCTGAAGAGATACATTCTTTGTGCTTAAATTTATTGCTTACTTATCGACACTTTTTTATTTATCTATTTATTTCATTACCCACAGCACCGATTGGCATTACATTGGTGGAGCATTTACGAAAAGTAGAATACAAAAATACATAGTAAGCCAAACAAATAATCAAAGTCACCTGAATCACAATCTGCAAAAAAATTCATATATAAATCGGAACATGTTCTAACATATAAATCGGAACAATTCTAACATGAAATAAAACAAATATTTGGGAGTGTAGAGGCAATGCTAGAATGCAGCTGGTTCCATCTTGTAATATTTTTTTGGTAAAAATTCATTTTGAAACACGTCAGTCTTGCATGCGTATATTCTTATCTTGAACCTATGGTCAACACGGTCTGAGACATTGTACGGTGCAAGTAAATATTCCGCTTTATCGATTCCGACTTGACAAAAATAAATAGCATAAAAGAACCCAATTTGAGTTTCGTAAAGATGTCTTTCACAGTGTGTTGTGTTTAAAACTTTTCTCGTGTGTCAATGGAGCGTCCATAGTCAGTCAAAACGAAATATTGACTTGCTATTGACCGTATGAACTGCGTGTGCATTGAATAACTTAAAGGAGTTGATAATCAACTTTTAAGGAGTTCGGTCGAAAGTGATCGGTATGCAAGCTTGTTATGTACAAGTAGTGTGACTAATGACCTATAGAACGACAGCTAAAACTGGTGTGTATAGGTCTCTGTGCGCGTTGAAACGGAGGCATTTAACAATATTTCTTGCCAACGGGACACTAAAAATGTACTTTGTAAACGTAATCCGCTTTCCATTTTGCCAATAATGCATCGTTAACGTAACAGTGGTAAAGAGCTCATTCTGCAGAAATTCCGGTGTAGGCATCGGTGGCTCTCCGTGAAAAATCGTCTTGTCAATGATCTAAACTTGAGAGAATGCAAATAAAACAAATATTATAAATTTTCGGGTTTGAGTGATGATCGAGATCATGCAGGCAATTTTCATGGCATGCAAGTGCTCTACAACACAGCTATGCATCTGCTTGGAAATAAAGCATGAATAACTTCCTCTTGTTGTAAATGCAAGGAAAATAACTGTCATGCTTAATCCTGCATCCTGCATGCAGGTTTCACAACACAACCTTTAATATCGCAGCTATATTGCATGATACAAGCGTGCATTGTCATCAAGCATCACAACACGTTATTACCAACGTGACTTCGCAGTCTAGAGACAGCCAACCATTACAAAAGGCACACTGGTTACTGCACGTATTCCCTCACAACTGCGCAGTGGGTGCATAAAGTTCTAAAACATTTTACACACATTATATTGAGAAGCGCGTTCTGCTGGGCGAGTTGGTACTTCATCTTAACTTAGTTGCGCGAAAAAATTTGAAGTGCGAAAGGAAGACACCTGGACACAGCGCACACTAACAACTGAAACTTTATTGAAGAAAACAGACATATGTATGCGGTTACGACAACACGTGAGGTGGAAAAAAATGATTAGATGAGCAGACATCTGATCATTTTCTTTCACAGTGTGGACATCGTGGGTTGGACGGCACTGCGCTGTCATGTGGGAAGTATTATTTAGAATTTATTTATATAATTGTAGATCACAAAGCTTCTCTAAAGGAATTAACAACCATTCTTTAACCAATCATCATATTGTAGAGAGTGTGGCTGCGCGCCCTTGTTTGGAATACGGTAGTTAAAGCTAAATTCAGTGACATGGTATAGCGCGGGAAATTGGAGAGGCGTATTTCATAAACAAAGCTGGGGATTCATGTGTCACGTAACTCTCACTTATGTTGCTTGCTACTGAGGTAGCTTTCCTGGAAGCGCATCATTTATACAATCTCTCTGCTCGTCTAATCCTTTTCTTTCACCGCACGTGTTCTCGTAAGCGCATATATACGTATGTCTGTTTTCTCCAACAATGTTTCAGTTGTCACTGTGGGCTGCGTCTAGGTGTCTTCCTTTTGTATTTCAATTTTTTCGCGCAACTCAGTAATTACATAATATTTCTTGTTCTTTAAACTATGTTATCCTTTTTACACAAAATGCAGCCATGTGCGAAACCTTCAATGAGACACTTTCAACCTTCTAAATTACACAGTACTATTCCACAATTAAATTTGTTCAAGTAGCATCATGCAATAAAGAGTACACACTAAGTGATTGAATTACGCACAAGAAACAGGATCGATACTGCTATCACGTTCAACTGTGAAAAACGGAGCTTAACGGTCTCCCAGTTTTTTCACACATTGCAAGCCCTAATGCAACATACCTGTTTATTTGTCGGCTTGCGTAAAACTATCTACAGTGCTCACGGATTAAAACGTGACATCACATTATTTTGTGTAACTATGTATGCGGGTATGCGCAGTTCCTCAAGATAACCACGCGATGTTGCGACATCAGTAACGATAATTTTGCCTGTGATGTTCGCATTGCAGTCAAATTTACACTTATATCACTCTGGTTGTAGATGGTGGAAACGAAATTACGGGCTATTCTTAAGTTTTTCCATTTGGATCCGTGACATAGCACCCTGCTTTGAAGAATCAAACTAGCAACAAAATTTTAACTGCTTGTCCTTATCAAAACACACGTAAATATAAAAACAAGTAGAACGTAGACGAAGAAAGATAAATTCAAACGCAAGACAAATTCAAACGTGGCCTCATAAATCTCATGACACCCTTGGAGTTTGAGGTATGCAACTCTTTTTTATTTGTAATTGCGCAAGTTGTAATTTATCCTTGGTTTTTCCTCAAGCGTTAAAATGAGAATAATACAACACAAGTATATTTATGTCAATATATTTAGGAATAGTGCAATGGCACGAAACCAACATTTTCCTGGCGTAGATTTTTTGATTAAATAGAGCACTGTCTGGATCAAGCGAAAAAAAAAGAAAGTGTCGTATCGCTTAAACAAAACAGCCTAATGACGTAACCACAATTACCATAAAGTTATTTGCTCAGCAAGCATGCAATGTGGTATGTTTTCGAGTTATCATAGTATTTATGAACAACGTGCGAAGGTAATGAAAATGATGAACTTACCTTAACATTTAACCGAGACTTGTGTTTCAAGGAGCCTGTTAATCTTGATAACCTATTCACACCCTAAAGTCACCACGTCCATTCGTACTGCTTTAGGAAGAAGTTTTGAAGGAACGCTTGCCCGCAAGCATGGGTATCCATTTTTTTCTCGCACGAAAAGTTAACGATCTCCAATCCAGCAGCGTACAGACGCACACGCACACGAAAACACTTCCACGTCCGTCCACAATTTCGCCACGTACAGCGAAGTAGATTCCTGAGAGCTGCGCGATTATCTTGTGTAAATTGGAGCAGTAGTTGAACACGAAATAAGAGCAAAAGGAATGAAAATTAACAAACTCGATCAGCACGGCACCCATGACTCCGGCGAGCAAAAAAAAAAAACAATAGTGACGCGGATGGATACAGTGCATACAGGCTTGACAATGAATATTGCAATGGACACTACATTACTCTTTGAGATAAATGATTTACGCACTTTTCACAAGAACTGAACTTTTCTGAGCCCATTGGCGAACGACGTTTTATTTTTTAACAATAATTGACGCAATATTATTACCATACGACTGAATGTTTGTGCAAACTATTTTCTTCGTCGTTACTTGAAATGGGCCGCGGCACTCTCTTTCCTGCTGTGTCGACTGTCGACAGACTGTTGTATGCCACGGCAGGGCTACATGGTGCCTACGCGCCACGTTTCTTCGAACAACTTTTTCCGAAGGTTTCACTCATCCGACGGGCGCCCTATTTTGTATTTTTTTACTGTGCGCACCCCTTGCAACCTAGCAGTCAGGCGAGTTTTTTCGGACAATGGACTTCAACTTCCTCCCGCGAGCCCAGAAAGCTGCACGTGCAAGACCTTTGAGACAGGCATTCCGTGGAGCGGAAACCGCTGCTTCGTGTACGCTGGCTACGAAGACGCGTTTCAGCCGAATTTTCATCTTATTTCGCAAGCATTTATAATGATAATAATAATATTCAATCAACCAATAATCAATCAATCATTTTTTAACCTACCCAAGAACAACCATAGGGTATTTCATGCTGGCGCGCGCGAAAAGAAAACAAAAACAAACAATACATTACAGATTGTCCACAGAAATGCAAATCAATAAAAAGAGCGAAAACGATCAGTCGAAAAGAAATCAACGCACAATGGAAACAACAAATAAAAGAGTAGATATTCATAGAATGGGACTGAAAAATAATGTAGAATATACATAACCGTGACGAAGGCTTCCTGAAAGACGGAAAAGGGAAAAATCTGTGCATGTGCAAAGCTACGTTAGGACAGGGCAGCCCTCACTGACAAAAAAAAATGACTGTAGACTATGAAAAACATAACGAATTGAGAAAGTTGACGTTAGATAGACTCGGTATTCTGTGAAGGATAGAGTGTTGAAAGTAGCTGGCAGGTACATGCAACGGTCGATTCTCTCTCGATAACTTACGCGGAGTTTCGAAATTATTACAACCGAGAAGGGCAGAATATCCCACCCTGAACTAGCTTGTAAAGAAATAACAGCTCAGTGCAATTTTGCCGGCCGTTAACTGATGGCAAATATAATATTCTAGCACTGTTGAAAGGATTCTAGTGAAACGATGAGGGTAAATGCTTATGAAATTTTTCTGGACTCACTCAGTGGCGCTACTGCTGGATTTAGCAAGGCCATTCCAAATCAAATAGGCATATGTACTCAAGTTGACCATGACTTATCGCGGTGTAAAATTGTAGAAGGCTGTAAAAGAACCGGATTCTCGCGAGATGTTGAGCCAACAGGAAGAGAATGAAGGCCTCGCATGGCAGCACATTTAATGCAAGTAGAAAAAATTCTGCATGCTATCAAAAAGAACACCAAGATAACTGATCTCATAAAGCTTACATAACGACGCAGTATGGCAGCATATGGATTTGCTGTTGGGCGTTTTGCGAAATACAGCAACAACAACAACATTAATAATAATAATAATAATAATAATAATAATAATAATAATAATAATAATAATAATAATACACTGATATCATTCTGACATGGCCGAAAATATCTAGCCACATTGAATGAAATGCCAGTGTCCGGGTGCCCATGAATCTCTATACGCGAGTGTGCACTTGCGCAGTTTGGTGGGTATGTACCAGCATACATATCTTATAAGTAAGTGCACTACCGTGTTGGTGTTGAAAGAATATGTTCGCAAGCAGTTTGAATCGTTACGCGCCTGCACAGCAAGGGGCTGTTTACATAATGTAGAGTTTGGCTTAAGTATCACGCCAGCCCGCAAAAAATGTGTCATACTAATTGTATTCACAAGGCAATGTTTAGGCTAATCCTGATGATGGCACGTGCGCTTTAGTGACCTCGACCAAGTAATGACACACCCACACAAAATAGAAGTTTTGTGAATTCGGCAGCCTACGTTAAATGTTGCTATAAAGCTTCAGCATTTCTATACATGGTCCATTAAATATGTATCACGTGTGAGTCAGTTGCACCTTTTCTAACGTACATGTCTATGCCGTGAGATTTATTTGACGCTTGCAAACATTACACTAAATTAATTGTTCACTTGTGCAATCATAAATGTTTCGATAAATTTACTATGTGCACAGCCAGGAACATTATACGTAGCCAAAGGAAAAGCAAGATGTATTTTTGCAATAAATTAGTACAACTTCCATCTTGAATGTAATCATAATAGTGCCTGCAAGTTGCATTCACGTAAGTTCTTTTTGTTTTTGAAAATACTCCCTTAAACATTGCACTGCGCATGCAATTATAGTAAATGGCTGCTGAAAGCAATCGCAGATGAGGGGTGAACAGGAATAATAGAAATGTTGTTATATGAAGGGAGCATATAGCCATCAAAACTTTCAAATAATCAGAAATTTTGTCCACCGATGTGGAAGCTAAAAGTGCATTGAAATTACTATTTCTTGCTGACACTTTAAACAATGCATTAATGTGAACAATATAGGTTACATGCATTTTGTCTTTACCTATTACTATATAGGATTGCTCTATAATAATAGCGAGGT
This sequence comes from Rhipicephalus microplus, assembly GCF_043290135.1. NCBI lineage: Eukaryota > Metazoa > Arthropoda > Arachnida > Ixodida > Ixodidae > Rhipicephalus > Rhipicephalus microplus. The sequence goes on from NC_134704.1 coordinate 116,312,762, forward strand.
TCGGAAGCTTCAATATGTTTTGTGACTTGACACGATTCCTTCCTCGTAAGACATGTCTGCTCTTGTATACATTATTTACGTCGTAATAATTGCAACTTATTGTTTTAAACCTAAATTCCATGAAAAATGTATGAGGTAAATTACACAAATGCATGCATATATGCATTCAACTGAGTTGCAACTATCACGTACACAAAGCTGACCTGAAATTTCGGTTTTTTGCATGACAGAAACAACATATATATTTAATACTCCTATTGTTATGAAAAATAGGCAGGTTAGCTTTGTGTACAAATTGTTATAGATTACAATTCGCATAAAAGTGTGATCACGGTGCTTAATATATACGTGACTCATACCAAATAAGAGAGCACTTCCACATATAAGGATCCACTTGATATGTTATATATGGTGTGGCCGTGCCTTATTTGGCCGGACTTGGCTCCTTATGTGGGCCAACCGCGTCATATATAACCGTATATAACCCCATACATTTATTATTTATTTATTTACAGGTACCTCAAAAATCCCAATGAGTGGGGTTTTACATGAGGGGTGTTGAAGCACGAAAATTACACAACTGATCAACAAGCACAAAAAAACAAAAAAAGATAAACAAAAACTGCAAAAACTGCACGAGCGTATCACGAAAGGGTATCAAGCACGCTCTGTTAATAAAAAGCATACAATGCCAACCAACGAAGCATACCAACGAAGCATAAAAAGCATACAATGCCAACCAGCGAAGCAGATAACACCACTAAGGATAATCGCATACATGACACAAAAATAATCAGTACAGAAGTTTTTCAACGGCACCGGCAAGTTTTCAACATGAACCAACTCTGCCAGGTATACATCGATATATGCTTATATGTGGCCACATATGCTGCCATATATGCTTATATGTAACCACATATGCTGCCATATATACTTATATATGGCCAGATATAACTTATATATGGGCCATGTATGGCGTTTTCGTAAGGGATGTACAGTAGAGACGCTAGCGCTAAAGAAATCAGTTCTGTTCTAGTCTTCAGGAAGACAAGTTCGCTTGTGGAAAGGTCGGCTCGACACAACCTGTTTACGTGTTTTTCATCGCAAACTTTCATCTTCCTTTTCTACCGTGTTTTTTTATTGCGCTAAACCCTTCGGCACTGTTTCGCGTACTCTCTTACTTTTGAAAGGAAGCAAGCTCAGTATAGATCCTTATTTTCTAGACTGCATTCACTGTTGTTCAACCAACAGTCTACAGAACATTAACACAGTAATAATAATAACTTTCAAACAATTACTGTTACATTAGACTTTACCTGTAAATTCTGTATTGGCCACTATACTTTTCCTTATTCATATAATAATTTATTTCTTGGTATTAAATCTACCCATAAGTGTTTCGCTGATGATTGCGTGTATTATCTTGCCCTATATAAGCCACATGAGGTTTCTACTTTTCAAATTCTGACATTGACACTGTTTCCGAGTGATGCGACAAGTGAGTCGTGAAAGTGAACAATAATAATTATGGATTTATGACATGAATGCATCAAAACAGAGGTATTGAAGACGTTCACTATAAGCTTAACAGATCCTCTTTTAACCTTTTTACTGGTTACTATTACTTTTGTGGGTATAAAACTTACAACCTTCTATAGAATGTGCGTGTTGAATTTCTAAATAATTGACACCAATTGCGTAATTGAATTTTGAAACCGTTACTTTTCATATATTTTCTTGTTTTAAAACCCAAATTGCTCGTTAGATCCAAATTTTATTACGCCTATTCTATTTTGGATCCACCTAGCTCCGAACTAACTGCAGGCCTTGAATTATTTGAAAAGCGCGCAGCTGGTTTTGTAATCTCTTATTGCTCCCGCTTATGGGAGTTTCTTCTATGAAAGCTATTTTAAGTGTACCGTCGCTTAAGTCACACCACAACTACTTACGGCGAAGCCTATATTTTAGAAAAGTTTTCGCACAAATCCAACACACATATATAATCGTTTCCTTCTCCCCAAAGTTACGTATCTCCATGGCTCGATCATGATATTAAACTTCTAATTCCCTCATGCCTCCATAACACTTGTTACTTCCTTTTTTTTTTGTTTTGCCACAAAGAAGTAGGGCTAGAGCCACCTTCCACCGTCCGTTTTAGCAACAGGAGAAATTGCCACCTTCAAAATTGTTAGATGTTATACTGTTATACCATTCATCTTTGCGATACCGGTGCCTTCACGACTTAAGAGCCCGAAAATAAATAAATACATAAATAAATACTTTTGCGTATTGAAATGAAGGGATGATTATATTTGTTTTTTATTGTTTATTTTATTGAAGTAACGCATTCTGAGAGCCGAAAAGCTCATGCTTGCTAAATATATATCAGAAAAAAATAAATAATAGCGACTGACGAAAACAACACTTATATTAGCTGCCATGCATTATGTGCTTGTTCCTCCTGTAGCGTAACCAAATATTTATACCGTATGTGGCTACGACGTATTTAGTTGTGGAAGATTGCGAAAAAAGAAAATATCACAGAATGTGACATGTGACGAAGGCCATAGCCATTGCGAAAGCCCGGCTTGCTCAAGAATAATGTACTCCCTTATCAGTCTTTGAATAACATTCGCCAAACACTGTTCTGATCTGAGAAGTCTAGCTCTTTGGAGTAACGCCCACCGCCTTTCACAGTATCGTTCAGCTGTGCCGTAGTCTGCGCCCTGCATTATACAGCGGCAAAACAAGGAAATGGCGTGTTGGTCATGAGAAGGATGGCATTCGGGGTTCCATTCCTAATGGCAGCGGGGTCATCAATCCCACAGTGAGACCATATATGTAAAAAAATATAAAAGAGCACATCACTCTGCTTCCTCCGATATCGGGTATTAGTTTGGGGTGCTCCCTCGCATTTGCGTGCAGTTTCAGGTCATTGAAAGCCTTATAAGCTGCGCGGGAAAAGCTACAGGTTCTATCTCTTGCATCGTCATTCATTTTGCTGCTTTTCTCGTTCATATATTCATATGTCATTTCCTTTGACCTTTCTAATACCGCCGGCTTTGTGGGGATAATGTATCATTGTTTTTCATTTACGGACCCGCTCTGACTGAACTTTTTTTTCCTAAGGGCTCAGTGTGAAACACCTTTTGTCAACAAACATTACTTCTCGTTCTGCATTAAATACGTAGCCCCTAACCTCGTTTATTCATTAGTGAGATGCAACCACGTGTCTTTGATTTACGTTGCTTTTGTCTTTCGGCTGTTCAGCAATGTATCTTTTTTTGTAAATCTCATGAAACCAAGTCAGAAATAAATATTTTGTACTATTACGAAAGTGACCAGTGTCATTTAAAACACGACAGTATGGCCAAATAATTTGCAACTAAATTGAAGAAGGCACCTAACGACCAATGGGCATCTTGATCAAAGTACGGAAGTGCGTCAGAAAGATAGTAGGGATGTGTCGTGTAGGAAATATTACTTTTCGGCAGCATACCAGCTTGAGAAGCTGTGACTCTCACAGCATTCTTGTGTACTTTTGAATTTCAAAATGCCTCCCGAAACGCCATAGTCTAAGTGACGGTAATTACTTTCAACTCTATGATTACAGCATGCTCCATGCATACAAATAAGGAATTTTCGGAACATTTATTCTGCAAAATATTTTGTCACCAGACAGCGACTATTATAGAGTGAATCGTTTCTGCCACTTCGATAAGATTTTCTCACAAATATTGTCATTTAGTCTATCGAAATCACCTAAAATCAGGGTCAGTCATCCAGCAAAGGGGCACGATTAATTATTTCCTAATTAGGTCCCCATATATGTTCAAATAAAAGAACACGGAGTGTTCACTTGTGTTTAGAAAAAAGTTGTTAACTATTTAGAGTCCTTGGTATGTACTTGGAGTACTTGGAATGTCTGAAGAATACTTCAGACATTCCATTACATGTGTGAAGTACCAAGTATCAGAGTACTTGGTACTTCACGCATGTAATTCACACATTCGCTGCTCGTGTGGTTTCTTGCTTAAATGGCAATACCATATGGTTGCACTAAACAGCACTCTAAAAGCAACAGGTTACACGATATTCCGTTTCCGTCCACGTTGGTTTTGCGAAACATGCAGACTGGCGCAAGTTAAATCAGCAAACATATAAATTTGACGTTGTGCATAATGCATTAATAGGTAAGCTGTATGGAAACACTACCTCTGAAGCATATGACACACACTGCGACGCTACAACAAGAGGAGCTTAAGAGCACGAAACAAACTTATAATATATTCACAGTGACAAGGATGTCGCATTTACCGAGCAAAATCTAAATTTATGGGCAACAAGTCAACGTTATAATAGATGTTCCAGTGCTTCACGTTGTCGCGGCGTGTCAGCTTATAATTTTTTGCTCGCAACATGCTGCGTGAAATTTGTGTCAGAGTAAAAAGGGCAAACTTCAAAGTAAACACGCGTGTCGGAGTGCTAACAAAAGGCTGGAGAAAAATAAGAGTAATGCATCCTACGTGGCTCCGCTTCGACAGGGATTACGCTGACGTCTCTGAAGCATCGCATGTGACATTTCACCTCACGGTGATTCGCTATTATAGGCTTTCTCTACGAGCAACGTAAGAGAGAATAGCAAAAACGAAAGATTGATTTTATGGGAGCCAGCAGGTGGGCCTTGACTCCGGTGAGGAAAAAATCAATTCTGCTAAGCTTCCTCTCGAGAACGACCGAGAATCACGTGCGTGTAGGTCGATGCAATACATACTAGTGCCGCTCTTGAATTCCTTTGTTGGAAAATAGCCTCGTAGTGAATGTGGCTCTAAAGCATGTGACAAAGAGCAGAATTGTGGCGTTTAAAGTGAACGAATGCGCCAACGTGATGCTGCAATCATTAGTTATTTGTAAATTTGTTCATTAGATTGACAATGAGCACGATGAAGAAGAAATTTCATATTTTCACCATTGTAATTGTTCAATACCCAGTGTTAATAATGCCGCAGCTGCACTCAAACTGATATAAAACATCACGAATCCTCCAAAAAATTCACAAAAGAGGCCTTTTTGCTCCTACATTTTCGTTATAGCTTATGTTGAGCAAAGCCCCGCTGCGGTGGTGAAATAGGTTTAAGTACTAGGCTGCTGACCCGCAGGTAGTGGGATCGAATCCCGGCTGTGGAGGCTGCATTTTTGATGGAGACGAAAATGCAGCCTCCATGTGCTCATATTTGGGTACGCGTTAAGAAACCTGAGGTGGTTTAATATTCCGGACCCCTCCACTACGACAGCCCTCATAATCACATGGTGGATTTGGTACGTTAAACCCTACATATCAATCAATCTTGTGTTGTGCAGAAATTCTACATTTTATTTATTGCGTTTATCTGCGTCCCTTCTTCCCTTCTTAGAAAAAGAACGGAAGGCAAAAAGTTGCCTTTCGTTAGAAGAAGCAAGCCGTCACGAAAGTGAAACGAAGAAGTACTTATGTCGCCACCTGTCGGAAGATCAAGAAAGCTTCTGTTCCGGGAGGACTGGGTGGTGTTTTGAGGGAAAGGAACAACCCCTAATATAGGTGGTCACAGCTGGACACCGCACGACTTCTGTCCCAAAGGTGGTTGCGACGGAATACTGTTCTCTACAAAAAAAAAGAATTCTTGCGATTGTGCACCGATTAGCATGCGCGGCATGGCATGCTTTCAATGGTACAAAAAACATCAATATTTGTTCGCATCTCTAGCGTTCTTGCCTGCTTCACAGAACATAAACGCGCTATGAAACTAATATTAGGATATTTTGGCAGTCCTGGTCAGCTTGACAATCTTTAGTTGCACCTGGAATGCACACATTGAAAGACTCTGCCGGGGCATGTCTCCGCCGAAGAGCCAAAACAAAGCCTGAAAAAAAGACTCACACTGGTCTTTTTTTTTAGGGACGAACTTTTTAAACCTTAGCTTTGTCATCCGTCGTGCTCACGGTATAGAACCGTTGCTATAGTCAAAACATATGTGAGACAGAAAAACAAATTTTACAATGAACTTCAACATAGACATTTGCTAACTATAAGGTAACAGATAGCTGTTCCCGGTGTAAATTACCTATCTAGAACAGTACTGATGACTTGATCTCCCCTAAAACGCGCCTAAATGCGCAGGCTTCTGAAGGATATTCTTTACACAAAGGCACAAGTCGAGCATTATGTGTCACAGCACACTACTCATTTAAACAAGATATCTTGCCTCCGGTAAGATTCCTGCTTCTTAAGTTTTTTTTTGAGGCATATGCTTCAGTCTATCAATTTTCTAAATCTTCCTTGAAGCTCATGGGGTGACTGCTAGGCGAAATAAATTTACGCTTTTATGTGCACTTCAACACGTCCTTCATCATGCAATGTATTAGAGAACGCTCGGGCAACCTGCGATTCCTCATAAATACAATGCCCAGATCTTCGCCTTCTTGTCATGGTTCCCTTCGAGGAGATCCATGGATTTTTTTTTCATTTCATTTTAAAATTTCTGAAATTTTTATTTTACTTTTCGCCTACTTCTTGTCTGTTTTCTACTGCCCCCCCTCCCCTCACCTTTTTTTCTTCACGCAGTGTTGCGCCAACAATTTTTATACGCCGGCTATGTTCTCTTCCTTTTAATAAAGATATCTTTTTTTCCTTTCTGTCTATTTACAAATGAGTGAGTGTCCTGACAAAGCAATACTCAGTTATACTGCCTCATTGGCCATAAGCCATCGTTCACCATAAACGAAACCAAGGTCTTATATCATGAAAGAGAGTCGTACCGGACCCACAGACATGTACATTAGAATCGGAGTGTGCCCAGAACGGGACATTCAAGGCTTCGCTGAAACAAAAACAAAACAAAAGGGGACACTCGGACTGCACATTACAAATGTAATAGTATCTAAACCACTTACCTCGCGTCTGCTTTGGCTGCGCAAAGAGCCACTGTCGTAGATGCATGATAATCAGTAGCTATTTATCTTACCGTGCTCATTTCACTACTTCTACCATTCTAGATGCGTTCAGGGCAGTTTTGTTCATGTGCTATCAAGGCGCATGACCTCGCTAATTCATTCCGTTTGAAAACGCCAATGTCCCTGGGCGCTGTCAGTTCACCAGAACAAATGACTTCCTTTCAATTCCGAACGTTGGCAGGGTGACTATCGGTGCGGCCAGCACAACGTAATGTTTAGGGTTAAGTCCACTTCTAACATATTTCAATACGCACCGCTACATCTAGACGGTGATACGTAAATCAGCTCTTTCAGTATACTGTAATATCCGATCGAGAGCGATGCCCAAGTGATCCGTGTATAACTATTATGTCTTTTTTAGTGATTTCAGGTTTATGTACCAATGCTAATCATAAAATTGCAAATACGCTCGTATATGCTTTTCGCCTTTCTACTGCTCATTCAAAAAGACATATAGCGTCCTGTACACTCCCAGCACATCAAACGTTCCCTTCATGCCTCAAAGTTTACTGAACGTTCCATACATGCGAAAAAAAGCAAGATGGCCTGGGTTTCAAATATGGCACACGTGCTAGTTAGGAGCAGTACAAGGGGAGTAGTTTGTTCCTCGTTTCTTTCAAAACCAGCACTCGCAGTCTAGGACGTATTTATGTATAAATTGTTTGTGTTCTTCAAAAATATTGTTGTTGAAGTAAACGCATTTTGGAGTCGTTCACACGTTCTTTTCCACTATAGCAATGAATGTATTTACGTGCTTAGTTCACCAACATGCCCTAGAAATCACAACGCTTGTTTTTTTTTTGGGCTAGACACATCCTAATGAAACCAACATAAAATAATGTCAAGGGAGGCATGCGGAACATAATTTGTAGAATGCAGTACTTATGGCATAAGAGGAGTGAAAGCTGACAAAAAAGCGAAATTCGTTGCAGTTATGAACCAAGCCGGCAATTTCAGAATAACGTAATCAACGCTTTCCCAGTTGAGCTAATGCGGTTCTCTTTCCAGCGAGGGTTGTTGGGTACTCCTGTTCATGCATTTCTGCGTGTGTTAACGGTCAACGCAACTCATGTAGCTTGATTCGTTGTTGTCACGCGTGCAAGACAAAACTACTCGAGTGCAGTTTTGAACAATTGAGGAAGCGAAGTACTTTTCTATAAGTATGGAACTTGCCATAGCACTTGGCAAGCCGTAAAGTTACGGCGAGCGCACAAAAGTGCACTTAGGCCAGTGCGCAGTCGAAGATTTTTTACGTCTGCTTTCATAGGTGTTATGATGAACCGAAGTGATTGATGCCTTGAAGTTTTCATTTCATTTACTCTCAATACCTGGGGCCAAGTCACTTTTAAGAACGTAAGGTGATTGTCCCTGGGCTCTGCGTAATGCTTCTTTTCTCAGACTGTAGTGCATAAATCATGTATAATTATTCCGACGAGTATAATTGCAGCAGTACACATACGTGCACAATGCAAATGAGGTCATATAAATTATTCACGTACTCTGCGAATTGCAAGCTATAACTTGCAAACCAGCGAAAACATTACCGCTACGAAATGGAGCCCGCGTGGAAAACATAACAATGGTGAAGTGCATTTGATTCGTTGGCGAGTCCAGAAATAAAAAGAATGTTTAACAAATAAGCCTAAAATATGGGTACCACACCTGAGTCTTAAGAGTGTGCGAATAGTGAATTCGGTAGCGAATAGCATCCAAATCAAATACGAACAGTAATTGAACAATGTTCGAGTGGTTTTTGAATAGTAAGCCAAAAGTTTTTCAAAGAGTTCAAGAACTTTACTACATTTCGTTCGAAACAAAACTTTTACATTTTCACCAAAAGACATAACGGTTAGATTTATTTGACTGACAATAGAGCAATTTTAAAGCTATGGCAAGTTTGTTTACACTAGAGAACGGAGCCTCGATGTGTTCTGTAACTGTATCTTAAACACCGCAGCCCCAACTTCATCCGACGGGGGTTTTGTGACTTCATTTGAAATAAAATTGGGCCACGTAAACCAAACAAATTTGAACAAAACACTGCAGATGAGGTGAAGGTGCAATGAAACAGATTAAGCTGTCATCGGAGCATGGGGCTTGGCAGCGAAAGCATGGAATTGTCAGTTTTCGAAGCTATATCTGTGAAACAATTTACGGAAACGTAACACTAGCGCCTATTGTTAGGCATGAATACGGTACCCTTCTCCGCTTCATTACAACAAGATGAAGACTGGAACTGAATAATGCCTACAACTTCAGCACAGTTAAAATGCACGGCCAAGCGCAAAGTTTTTCAGAAAGATGCCTTCATCCAGCAATCCATGAGTATTTGCTATCGATTCCTAAATGTTTGGGCTTCATTCAGGCTAATTTATGGATTAAAAGAGAAGAAATCCCCATAATATCTTTCAAGGTTTTCTCTGGGGGTTCTGCCGTGGGTGCTGCTTATTCAGAAACTACTTTGAAAAAACAATATTTCAGATTTTCACTATTAAGTTTCTCAACATAATCGAGTAGAATGCTCTTCGATTTGGTACTGTAATCGAATTGCTATCAATTCGAGTATCATCGGGTAGCATTCGCATAATCAATATGAGTATCAATCGAATAGCTTTTGCTCCCATTACACATGATGAGATAAATTTTATCATTTATATGATTAGCTTTCTATCAATACACTAACGCTACGCGTGACCGCCCCCAATAAAGCTAGTATCTATGAGGTGGTACTGTACACAGGCTCTATGTTGTGTACTGTACGTCGCAAAAGAAGGCTGCGCAGGTGCTCCTACGCTTTCTACGTTCAAACTGTCTTTGTTGATAATCTGATCGATCGGAACGCCCTGCACCTCTATGTATGTGTAGTCTTTCTTTTGTTTTATCTGTTTTATATTTATCTCTTTCTATCCTAGCTATTTTCAACCCCTACTTTCGTGCTCTGTTCGGGGTAGCTAACCAGTGTTTCTACCAGCTTCATTTCCAATCTATTTTTGTCTCTCTTTTTCCTTCTTCCTGTGTGTCATTTTGGAACTACGAATAGCGACAACCTCGTCTCTCTTATCTTCATGATATCTAACATTATTTCTCGAGCTTTACCCCATATCCTCCTCTTGTTTGTTGTTTTTTGTGTAATGTTCATACCATGCCCGTTTATGTAACAATATCAATCAATAAATCACTTTAACTTTATTTCTTTTTGACAACACTTGAAATGCCTTCCGAGGAGCGCCTCTTGCAGCAGGCATACTAGCAACATACTAACAACAACAGTTCATATGAGTAAAATTGTATGATGTAACAAAATCACCTAAGTGGAACGTGCCACCGACAGAGCGTAGGCATGATGTAACTGACAGCACTGCAACAAAATCACTCATCAATGAAGGAAAGAAAAAGGAAAAAGAACACATAAAGTCACAAAGCCTAAACGGAATGCCATATGGTTTAGGAGGAAAATAAACAATTTTTTTTCTGCCAGTGACTTTAAAAATTGGAGTAGATAAAACTCAATATATGTTCAAAAAAAGTGATGCGTTTGGAGAAATACATTGTCACAGATATCAATGCCATTTTAACTGAACATTATCTTGTTAGACATACGTTTACGATAGTGGTCTTTATAATACGTGGTTAACAATTTCTAGTACACCGTACACAACTATGGTACCGATATATTTTTACTGAGAAAGTGGTTAACCATACTTGGTACTCTACTATGAGAGAGCTGAAAATTGTCCTGTGGGCCTCAAACTTGATGAGGTGGCATAAAAAATGACCGAACGTGTTTTCAGGTATTTTTCACAATTTTGAGTACTCCGGGTGTTTAGAAAAAGTTGGTAATGATTTAGATTATTGTATACTTTACAACGTTTGTTCTCTACTATGGGAGACCATAAAGCCGTTCCTTGGGCCTCACACTTAATGAGGCCTTGGTACGTGTGTTTAGAAAAAGTTGTTAACAACGTGAAGCACTTGGTACGCTACTATGGGAGAGTATAAAGCCGTCCCGTTGGGCGATCATAATGTCATTCCCACCCATGCATTCAGAAATAGTTGTCAACAATTTAGAGTACGAGGCACTTCACTGTGGGAAAGCACAAGCCGTCCCGTACCACCGATAGAAACTGCTGACTACAGATGATTCGATCATGTTTATACAAATTCGTCTTCATCAAAGCGAATCAATGGGTGTTCTCCTAAAGTACAACGCTCACAACTCTACAACTTCATTTATGCTTTGTTTCGTTCTATCGTAATAGTATCGTAGTTTTTACTCGTTATGTCCTAGGTACTATCAAGAATATTTCCTCGATACACGAAAGTTTTAGTCACCATTTTAGCTAGTTTGGTGTTTCAAGGTAAAAAAAACAGACTTCTTATGCATTTTACACAACTTTGGAGGAATTTATGCAAGTATTGCACAAGGACTCGGGACAAAATTTTAGGAGTGAAGCTCTTTAAGACGTGGGTTGTACGTCCGCGATGTATGTAGTAGTAGTAGTATTAGTAGTAGTAGTAGTAGTCATTGTCCCAGTAGTACGTAGCCACCTCTCATTTAGTCCGTGGAATGTGCGCTGGATGGCGTAACTTCTGTAAGATGAGTATATAATAAAAAGATGGGATATGGTGGTACTTGAAGTGTTCAATAGATGGACGGACAGATGGACACACAGACAGACAGACATACAAGCAGATGGACGAATGAATGGGTGAGCGAACGGATGGACGGAAAGACAGACAGATGCATGGACAGACGTATGGATGGACACACATACGGACGCACGAATGGACGGGCGGATGCTCGATGCAACACTATTTCAGAGTACTATGGAACACCTGCATTTCTTTCCAGGGTTTGAGAAAATGTCAGTACATATGAATCTAGTGCAATAACGAGCTGGAAGTGTCAAAATATCTTTTGCCACTTCCATCAGGCACAACCACGCCAAGTGAGTGTCTTGTTATTATGCGAGTGAAGGGCAATCGTCGTCCCGTAAGGGGCCTGCTGAAACATATATAGCAGTTGCAGACCCCGTATTTGTTGTCTGCGGCCATTTCTACCATGTGGGTGAATGTAGGTCTGTATCACGTGGTATCAGCCATAAAATATCTGTACTTATTCGCAGCATTGTCGTAGAGCTCAGCCCCTTCTATGACATTGTTACACAAGCTGGGGAGAATCGGCAATGATGCGACTTTTTCTTGTTGTTTTTTTCTGTGTATGGTCACCTGGTTACAGAACCCAGAAGCTATTGTGGGGTCGTTCGGCAGCCCAGAAACTCTTTCATTGTCGTTCGCCTTTACGAAACAGAATTGTTTTCAGTATCAAAACACAAGCTATACTGCCTACGTTACTTCTATTAGGTATTTTTACTTTTGACACCACAACAGCCTACCTTCCGAAACAAGGCCTAACTATATCAACCATGAAGTGCGCGTTGACGGCATTTACACGCAAACCAATGACGCCATACTCTGTTTACATCAATGGGCAGAGTGTCAAATATGCACGGACGCATCGTTTTCTGGGCATAATAATAGACAGACGTCTTTTGTGGAGCCCGCATCGTGCGTACTTGAACAAGAGACTGCTACTTGTTGTGCATATAATGAAATTCACGTGCGGGAAAGCATGGGGAACTTCTGTGGCCGCCATACTACAGTTGTACAGGGCCCTATTTCTTGGTCTACTGCGCTACAGCTTGCCGGTACTGACTAACACTTGCAAATTCAATACTCATTCATTGAAGAGTTTGCAGGGTCAGGTGCTGCGTATCTTCCTAGGACTGCCCCGATGCGCTTCTACTTATGCCAAAATCTTGCTTGCAAAAGACCATCAGGTCAGGACATACAGAGTTGTGGATTGCTTAAGAGCGCATATTTGACATGCTAGCCGTGTCCCTGACCGCCACTCGGCCCTTCTACCCTCCGGAAGACCACGAGCTACGTTTTCAGACGTCATAGCCAAGCATCTGAACAGCATTCCATCAGGATATGCGCCAGCTACGGGAATAACATGTCCTTTGTGGTGCCTCGACCAGCCGCAAGTACGTCTAGAAATTCCGGATATCAAAAAGAAAAGCAATCACTCCAGAGTAGCATTGAAGCAAGCAACACTGCTATTATTACATGAGTTGTACTTGGATCGAACGCAGATATACACTGATGGGTCCGTCTCGTCCAGCAGCTCATCAGGTGCCGCTGTAATTCCGGCTGCAGCAATGACAACCAAATTTAAGTTGTCGCATATGACTACATCTACGGCATCAGAGCTTGCTGCTACAAGGACTGCTTTACAATATCTTGTTCAAGAGCGTCCAGGAAAATGGGTCATATTGTGTGATTCGAAGGCAGTGCTTCATAGTTTGCAGTCTGCCATGCGTAGGAGGAATCATGAACAATTTGTACATGAAATACAACATTGCCATCATGAAGCTCTAGCCCGAGGGCATTATATTATATATCAATGGCTGCCTGGACATATCGGTATTACCGGAAATGAATTAGCCGATGATGCAGCCCGCTCAGCCTATGAAGGAACCCGTGTGGTCCCGATTTCTCCATCACGGATTGATGCAGCAAGACAACTTTACCTGCTAACTCGAGATCTTACACGCACGTTCTGGTCGTCTACCAGCTTCCGAAGGTGTCAATTATATGAACTGGATCCTTCGCTCAAGATACAGCTACCATCACAACTTTCCCGCTCCGATGCGACGCTGTTATGCCGCCTTTGGGTGGGTGTTGCATTCACAAAAGTGTACTCCTTCCGCATTGGTATGGCAGACACCTCTACATGCGACTACTGCGGAGCTGAAGATACCATTGAACACGTCCTGTGCAGCTGCGCTTGCCACGACACACAGCAATGCCAGCTCCGGATGGTTTTGGATCAACTTGACTCCAGACCATTTTGTGTGCAGAAGATTCTAGGACCTTGGACGTCTGCCTCAGTTGTGCAGAAAGCGACTAAACCACTCCTACTTTACTTAATGTCAACAAACCCGAGCGACTGCCTATAATCTTTGTGTGCTCCCCCGAGTGTGCTTGTCATTGTGCGTACCTTCTCATCTCTCTGCAACCTCTTTTCTCCCCTTCATCCCTTCCCCTGTGCAGGGTAGCAAAGCGGATGTGCATCTGGTTAACCTCCCTGCCTTTCCTTGCCTCTTTATCTCTCTCTCTCTCTTATTGTTGACACACATCACCCTTTGTACTGTCGTCATTCCCCTTCTTTTCCTAAGTGTCTAAACTAGGTCAGATGCGACGATCAAACCTCCACGAGCTTTCTCATATCCACAGCGGTATCTGTCCCAGCCTCACGAGTATGATAGAACCAAAAATAAGCGCCATTGTTTTAAGGAGAATGGCTCGTGCAATCTTAGAGACGCCGCACAACATTAGGTATGTGTTATCCCACAAAGTCCCATTGTACTATCGAAAGCCCACCAAAATTTGATTAGGTCAACGGACAAAGCTACGCACTCTATACACTCCTAGCGCTATGCAGAGATTATTTTGTTTTTGCTGATGCACAAGCCAATCCTTTTTTTCAACGCATAAATTATGAAACCTGAAAAAAAAATTTTATGGAGAGTTGTGCTGACCACGTGCGTTTGACAGGTTTTCGTTTTGCTAAAGTTGAACGACTCATAGAACAGAAAAACTAGGACATAGTCAATATGCCTAGTTAGAGTTACCTTGCTGCAACTCTTTGCGCCCTAAATTCCAATGGGCAAAATTATAATATAGTGTTATGTATTTTTATTTCAGAATAAGAAAGTATACTTCGTAAAGTACACTGGTTCCTAATTCGTAACTGCACGAACTTCTTAAACCTGAAAAATCACAGCATATTCATGGAGTGAATGATGATGAGTGGGGCGAGACGTCCATTTATGCGTCCGACCACCCATGCTTGCGTCCATTCATTCGTTGTGGCTTCCATTCGTCCGTCCGTTCCTTTGTCCATATGTCCATCCGTCCATGCGTACGGATAGACAGACGAACAGAGGCACGAATGCACGGACGGACAAATGGTTGGAAGCAAGAATGAACCGACGAATGGAAGCATGGACGGGTGGACAGAAGTATGGACGCATGGATGGGTGGACAGATGGACGGACTCACGGAGAGACGAATGGCTAAATGGAAGCATGAACGGAGAGACAGACCGACGTACGCACGGACGGACGGACAGAAGCACGGACAGCCAAACGAATAGAAGCACGTACGAAACGACAGACGGATGAACAGAAGCACGGAAGCATGGATGGACGGACGGAAGGACAAACGCACGGACTGAAGCATGCATGAACAGACAGATGGACGGATGAACGAGCGGACAAACGGAAGCACGAATGAGTGAACGGACGGGTGAATCTATGGATGCACGGAGGGTTCTGCGCACACATGAATGGACGAACCCGTTGCAACACTAAACATCATTTACTCCCTGGATATGCTGTGAAAACCACTAACACCATCAAGTTATATTATTCACAAGGACACGTAGATACAATGCCATCTATAAAGCAAGTCATAAACTAGAGGTGGCTACATACTCCATACGGAGTAGGTAACAACCGATGACCTAAGGAGCTTCATTCATAAAACTAACTTTGTGAAGCACGCTTTAAAAAAGGTCACCAAAAAAAGTGGCAGATCCCACGTACAGTGGGAATCAATGATATGCGAAGCACAAATGAGAATTGTTGGTGTGTCATTTTGAAATCCGCAAAACGTTACGAAGTGAAGGTAAATGATGCCGTACATGACTTCCGTGGCAGGATTATCAAGTTTGGATGTGTCGTTTAGCTTCGTCGTCTATTCATGTCACGTGATACCAAATTAAGTCCATGTGGAGCTTGCGAAACGGCCGCGTGCACGCTTTGAGCATGGTATGTTGTCATGTTCTCACATTACAGGCGTGCAAGGATTATCATGTTTGCACCAGTGATATATATTGTCATCCATCGACGTCACGTAACACCCAACTTGGCATATGCGGGACTAGCAAAATGGCCGCGAAAGCATCATGAATGGCCCAATCATGGAGCGCACGGAACGGCTTTATGCTCTCCCATAGAAGAGTAGCAAGTACTCTAAATCGTTAACAACATTTTCTAAACACACTCCAATGTAGCGTTGACGCGTGCGCATGCTGGGCACAGCGATGCTACGTTAGCAAAATGTGAGCATTTATAGTGTCACGCCAGGCACGACCAGCGTCCGTCGGCAACCGGTGCGATAGGCGACATGATATGGTGTACAGTTTGTTTGTTGCATAAGTGTAAATAAATATTTACCGTTTTTGCGAAAGCTTGCTTCGCTAGAACCAATTGTAAATTATAACTTGTTGAAATCGAAGTATACACGTACAAATATTTTTAACGCACGATGATTTGATGGCTTGAAAGCTCGTGCTGTTCCTAGCGATGACACAAGAGTGAACACTGTCTTTGTTTTTGTTTGTTTAGTCGTTGTGTTTATGTTAAGCTGCAACCCCCCTACAAACAAGATCAACTAGCCCTGATGGAAACGGTTTTAATTTCATACTGTAAGCAATGTGAAGTCGCGATTAAGTTGTCCATCAAGTAAGAATCGTAAGACACTTTCTTTTATGAAAATTATGTTTTTATTCGTTGCGTACAATTGCCGAGACAACAGTAACCGCAGTTTGTTTGTCCTCTGTAGTTCAGTGCCTATATATATGCGGCACATTGAAAAATGAGTGCAGATTTCGATACAGCGGCGCAACAGAAATTAAAACATTAAGTCCAGCCTACATGTGTGTTCATTTTTTCCAACGTCTTCATCTGTGATTGATAAAATCAAACAAGAGCAACTTAGAATAAGAAAGTTGAAGCGCAAGGTAATTACTATACTGTTGATGTTGCAGATAGTCTAAACATTTTTTTTTCAGTAAGTTTTTACAAGACGCAGATGTGACACTGAAACAGAGTATGTAATATGCCACTTATCTGAGCCGATGATTTATATTACTATCAGTCGAGAAAGAGTATTGAAAAGTCTATTGTCCATTGAGTGGAAAAAAGCATGCGCACCGGATTAAACACCCAACCCTCTTTTTGCTGCGTTAAATAGAGTGGATATCTTACCACTCGGAAATCATTTTTCAAAAATCTATTTGTGCTAGTTCAGTTCCATCTGACTCACTCACAGCTGTAGTTGTCACTGTGTTTAAGAGTGGTCATTGGTTGTGCGCCAATAATTACCGTCAAGTGCCGCTCACATCTATCTGCTGCAGAATATTCGAACATATCATTGTCAAGCATATTGTCACATTCCTAGAATATAAAAATTACTTTTATCCTTATCAGCACGGCTTCAGGAGTAAAGTTTCGACTACAACACAGGTCATTGTAACTATCCATGGCTTTGCGACAACTCTAGATATATATGAACAAATTGATGTCGTCTGCGTAAATTTCACGGTATTTCACGGCATAGTTTCACGGTATAATGTGCCTCACGACAGATTACAGTATAAGCTTAGCTAGGCTGGACTCAGTCAACTTCTACCACATTGGATTAAAGCGTTCTAAATGACAGGAAGCAAGTCGTGAAAATTGAGAACTCTAAGTATAGCTCACTGGAAGTGTTTTCTGGAGTACCAAAAGGCTTGTTTTTGGGCCCTTATTGTTCCTGATGTATGTCAACGATATTGCAGATACAGCAAAACATCATGTAAAGCTCAAACTGTTTTCTGATGATTGCTCAATTCACGCGCGAGTGACTGGTAGGAAGGATGAGTTGAGTACTGCTGGATGTCTGAAGGGATTACGCTGATGATGTGAAGCTTTGGGAACGGAATTCAAGTATTTGAAATCTACCGTTACGCACGATTCTAAGAAATCAAACGATAATTCC
This sequence comes from Rhipicephalus microplus, assembly GCF_043290135.1. Lineage (NCBI taxonomy): Eukaryota > Metazoa > Arthropoda > Arachnida > Ixodida > Ixodidae > Rhipicephalus > Rhipicephalus microplus. The sequence continues at coordinate 116,330,642 of NC_134704.1, forward strand.
ATTTGAATACTGTACCGGGAATCACACGTTGTCGACAGTTTAAGCGTTTAAGCACCTAGGCATCACAATAACGCACAACCTGAAGTGGCACACACATGTTGATAATGTTTGCTCTAGGGTTTCACAAAAGTTGTTCTGAATAAGGAAAAAACTGCAGGGATGAAGTATGAACGTAAAACGTCTTGCTTTTAAAAATTTTTATGCGGCCAATACTGGAATACGCCAGCATTGTCTGGAGTCCCCATCAAAAAGTGCTTGTAAATAAACTTGAACGCATACAACGGCTTGCGGCTCGCTTTATATGTCGAGATATAAGTAGGACGACTCAGATAAAAAAAATGCTACAACTTTGTCATCTGGAGACACTACACAAGCGCAGGCGTAAAAATAGAATAACGTTTCTCTTTGAATTGTTGGAAGGTGACTTTAAAATCAGCAGAAACGACTACGTACAACAGCCAGGGAGGCCAAGCGAGAGGGCAAACCACACACACAAGTACTACAACCTTATTTTGCGCGAAAGGCATACCATTATGCTTTCTTTCCTGATGTCATCGAAGATTGGAATGGGTTACCGATTAACATAGTCAATGTGGGGGATGTTAGTGAATTTGTGCACGTACTTGATTTACATTTAAATGATTTATTGTAAAGACTATTGCAGCTGTAATCTGTTGCATTGCGAAATAGGGTGCGTGTGTTTCGTTTTTCGTTTGAACGCAGAGCTTTCATCAATTTGTATATATGTACACCTGATTTATTATTGTGAATTGTATAGTTATGTGCCTACTTTGATTGTATAGTGTGTTACACCTTTCCTGTAATGACCCTCAATAGAGGGTTGACAGTATCTCTAAATAAATAAATAAACAAATAAATCAATAAGTGAATAAATAAATAAATAAAATGATAAATAAATAAATAAATAAATAAATAAATATGAATAAATAAAGAAATAAATAAACCTATGTTGTTTCTGTGAAGTGATGTGGATTAGAGTATATTTATTGCAGTGACGCGGGCGTCTTGCATGACAAAATGAAGTTTCTCTCATTCCATTCTATTAGCCAAATTTTCACGAAGTCCATCGTCCCTTTGAAGTACAATTAATGCAGTGCCTCAGGAAGTAAGAACATTAATTTTTGAAACTAGGGCGACCAAGACAAGGAGATTTAACGTCCTTGAATGAAACAACGAGAGAATAGATTGCCGCTGCATAAGGAAGATGGACCTTTACTATATCAGGCTCTGTGAAAATCATTACTTATATTGTCACCTTCTGATTTTCTGGCACCGTGACATTTCAATGAATAGTAGTCTTCTATTCCTCAGCTTGATTCTCAAAGCTTCGGCTGTTTGAATAGAGTTGCCAATATTTGCTTCCTGTTCCTGCCGTTCTTTGAAGCCCAAGTGGAAGCTAGCAAAGCGAGAAATTACTCGCATTCATGTTCCAAAAGACAACAAGGTGCCTGGACACAATGAAGATGAGGCTCTAGAAACAGGAGAGTGCTACTTTTATTGCAGGATGATAAAGGACATGTTCATTGGCACAGGGGCAACATAAGAAATAGTAATGCAGGAGCAGGCGTGAGTTGCTAGCGGGACGCCCCCAAGATACGCAAAGAGAAGGAACGTACACCAGATCAGAGTTAATTGCGTATGCTTATGTATGCTTCAGGTTTAGCTCACGTAACGTTGCACTTTGTACAGTGCAAGCATTCCACGTGTAATAAAGAACTGAGACAGAACTGTTATTCGAGACCAGGTAGGAGCGTAGGCCTAGCCAGCAAAATCAGCGACAACGTTCGGGCCGAGCGTCTCGTGCTTTGCACTGACAATGTGTTTGCCGAGCTTTGCATGACCCGCTACATTCATCATTACATATTTCCCCCTCACTGAAGATGGTGCCAAGTAAGTGTTCTAAGGTGTCGTGAGGACAAGTGGTTCGTGACACGGTTTGAGGTCATCCACATGTACGATTTCGTGGCCTCGGCGACGCAGGTCCACAGTGGCCGTGAGGGGTTCGTTGAGGTAATTAACAGTGGAAGTTTTTCTATGACGCGATAAGGTTCATGGTACCTGCTGACACACAGTGTAATCACTAATTATTCTTGACAGCACCGCTTCATGCTTCTCACCGACTTTTACCTTTGTATTACCCTGTCATCCCGAAACGTGGAAGGATTGTCGGCTGCGAGAAATATCGCGTGGTAGTCATGTATGATACACGAGTAAATAACGCAAAATAGACGCATTCACATAACACCTCCTTTTAGATTAGGTGCGTGATAACTCAATTCGGCAAAGATAATTCTCCTGGAAATTAGAATTACTTTCTACACGTGTTTAAACAGTGAAGTACACACGTTATCTAAAGTGTCTACCACTACGTCAATGCCGATAATTAATTATTGCCTGGCGGAAAAGTATAACTGCATTCACATTACAGTTGCTTCTAATAACATCCCCTATACTTTCCCGACAGTATTGTCTGGTAGGTCTCAATAATATTGTACATCATAGAGAAAGCGAGCCCTTGACTTCACGCGTCTTTCTTCATTTGGTTTAATAGGCCAGAGCTGAATAGTTAGGTTGTTTTGTTTTTGTTGAACACACAGGCGAGCAGATATTACGCACTTTATAGGACCTAGCAATTTTGCTTTCGTCTAGGCCTCTACGACTCCACTCAAAAGCATCTCATTAACCTTTAGATGTTCTGTGTTGCAGACATAGTGAAAGGAGATCTTTGTTCGACTGATAAAAATCAAGAAATTTTGAGCTGCCTGGTGTGTATAATGAAAACTGCGCACATTGCTTTTAGCTTATCGTGCTATATATTTTGGATATTTCTTTTTTTATTATTACTAAGCAGTTCAAGGCATTATATAAAAGGTTCTTTCTGAGGTTCGATTGAATGGCTGTGTTGCTTTCTTCAGCATAGCTTCAATAATCTGGGGCTGGAATACGAATTCCAAAGAAAATTGATTTCTTGAAATAAAGATGGAATTCATTGTATAGTTACCTTTTTAAACAAACGATGCAGTGTAGATGAAGAATGATTCAAATTAATTAAAAATTGCTTTGAGCAAACGTAGTGTGCTATATAAGCATAGGCATTATTATGGCACTTTAAGAAAACTACATGTGCTGTAGCGCTCGCACAAGGTCATTGGTATACACGCTCTAAAAATTTCGTCGGGCCACCCTATTCCTGTACATTCCTGCACATTCCTGTAAGTTCATGTTTCACCTGAACACATGCGTGCGTCCATCTGTCTGTCTGTCTCTCTGTCTGTCTGTCTCTCTGTCTGTCTGTCTGTCTGTCTGTCTGTCTGTCTGTCTGTCTGTCTGTCTGTCTGTCTGTCTGTCTGTCTGTCTGTTCGTCTGTCCGTCTGTCCGCCTGTCTGTCTGTCTGTCTGTCCATACGGTTGTCTTTCCGTCTCTCTGTATGTCTGTCCGTCAAACCGTTTATCTATTGAACACACCAACGCCATCTCACCTCTTTTCATCATTTTTCATCATATACAAGTACCAACATCCAGCGGACAATATAAGGACCAAACGGGAGGGGGCTACCAACTACTACTACATACATCGAGGAAGCATGGCCCACGGTTGAGGGAGCTTCGCCACTAAAAAACAATATGCTAGGTCATGTTTCTCGGATAATATTGCACATGCTCAATAGTAGGGCTGTTTTCATCTTATGTAAATTAAGCACCATTAGTCAGCAGAATGGTGGTGGTGGTGAACATTTATTGTACTAATAGCGGAGTTGCAAGGGAAACCAGCGCCAACTGGCTCAGCTCCTTTACAGCCAGCGGGAAACGCGTGCGACGGATGTTCTCTGCCACTTTCTGGGACTCGTCGAACATCGCAGACCATAGGCAGTAGAAAAGTGTCCATCACGAAACTGATTGTTGCACACACGACTCCTAGCCGATTGCTGCTTGCCCGCCATTACCTTACAACCGAAGCTTCAAGCTCTTTCTTGTCTCACTGGTACCGGAGCAGGCTGGCACCAGGCTCCCTTGCGTAAGAACCGCACTGTTGCATCGAGCTGTAGAACGGCATGTTCTTCACCTTCAGAGGCAGCCACTGATATTAGAATGGGTTAGATGATCAGATTGCGAGAAAACCTCCGCATTCGAGAAAACCGCAGCGCAGGTGGAACTTAAAACTCGTTTGCGACGTGCACGGCAGTGCTCCATGAGCAGCCCATGCGGCTCCCGAGACCACGGGATACCTCCAAGCATCTCAAGCCGATGATGGCGCGGGCGGTTTCAGTGGTGGACATCGCACCAATGAAGAAGCAACACCTTTTTATTTGCCGCTTTTTCGCAGATTGACAAGAGAAATGCGGTGAATTCTTGAGGTCGACGAACTGACATCAAAAGTCAACTGTTAGCCTATGCAACTTGCGACTTATTATTCGCTATAGATATTGTCTGCTTTGTTATGCCGACAATTTGCTCTCTGGGGCACAAAAAACATGCCACAACGAAACTTCTTCGGTGAAGGCTTTACTAGTGCGTTTCGCAGTCATGTTGCAAAGAAAAAAAAACCTGTCAGTGAGCGCGGTATAACGCACAACTAAAATTATAGATGAGCGCCTTGCAACCTGGCGAATTTCGTGCTCTGACGCGGAAGCTTCGTCTTTGTCACTGTCTGCGTGGCGATCGAAAAGCGAGGGCGCTTCCGGTTGCTGTCCCCCGAGGCATCTCGCTGTCGGAAGTTCGCGTGCTTTTTCGCTGACCGATGGGCAGCTGGTATGACTTTTTGAACGCGCGTAATGAGTCAGCATCACAATATCCGAGGCCGCTGCCCTCGTCCTAGGCACGTTGACAGATAAAACTGTCAGGATGTGAAAGGAGGAATGAGGGCGGTAATAAACTCATCAGTTGATGCGGAGTATCCCTTATATGTAACTTTATGTTTGTTTTATTTCTTGTCCCGTTTTAACCTTTTTCGCTTAGAAGTCGCACGACTGATAATTATCTAGCGTTCACGGTGGAGAACATCAAGTTCTTCTGATCATGGTGTTGTAAAATAGTGTGCACAAAAAAAGACAGTCACGCAAAAAGAACCAAAAGGAAATGGGACAAACTGACTTTTAGTTTTCGTCACCCTCCATTATATACTCAGTAAACAGACAAGCGCAAGCAAAAATGCGGTCACGTGGTCATGGCCAAATATATCACAAGAAAACACGCAAAAACCTATGCTCACTATGAAATATGCAGATGAATCTCTAACGCAAGCATTGGCTTTTACAGATATGCGAAATGCTTTATAAATTTGCAAGCTATGGTAACACTGCGCCAAAAATTATCTTGATCTTTCTAAAATCGGTGAACACACAACATTCAATTGTTGCGAGTAACTGCATAGGTTATTTTAATTGATAATTGAGATGTGATCTTTAACGTCCCAAAACCACCATATGTATATGACAGACGCCATAGTGGAGGAATTCGGAAATTTCGATCCACTGGGGTTTTTCAAAATGCACCCAAATCTGAGTACACGGGCCTGCAACATTTCCACCTCCATCGGAAATGCAGCCGCCGCCGCCGGGATACGGGATTCATTCCCGTCACCTGTGGGTCAGCAGCTGAGTACTTAAGCCACTAGGCCATCGCGGTGGGGCTAGGTTATCTTAACCTGTTCACATCGGTGGAGAGCGGTTGCAGTTCTCGGCTGCTGACGCTAAAATCATCGACTTCATCACGCCGCGGCGGTCGCACTTCAGTAAAGAAATAAACGCTTGCGGCCCGCGTATTGCGCGATGTGGACGGAAATAGAAACGCACCACATAGTCAAACTTTCTGGAGCCCCTCAGTACAACATCCGTCTAAAGCATATTGCGGTTTTCAGATGCAAATTGTTATTATACTCAGGTTATTCTATTCATAAGTGTCATGCACACACACATTAAAATTTGGTTGTACTGTTTTCTGTAGCTCATAGTTCATGCAGGGACTTTTGAGTGCTCTGTTGGTGGCATAAATTTCTATATACAAAGGGAGCGTCGTCAATCTAAACATATTATAAAATCAGCAGCCCTGAAGGTGGGCTTAGTTTTTTGTTTTATCGTCCAACATTTTTTCTCTAAGTCCAGCACAGGGCTACAGGAAGAGAACGACGAAGAATTATATGGAAGATTGAACTTTTCGGGATATTTCCACGACAATTGCCCACTTTTTTGCTGTTGTTTTCCAGGGCCTTGCGCTCAAGTAGTCCCCCCTCTTGCAGCGTTAAACATACACGAACTGGCTCGACACTTCACACTACAGAAAGACGCGGACATTATTCACCAACCACGTCAAAGGCGTATCGCAAGACTGAAGGGTTGACGGAGCCATCGGGGCGTGGTGAGGGCCGCTGAAATCGGTCCCTCCAAGTATTTACAGCGTTCATATATATCCATACACAGAAGAATACACGCACATACAGGCGTTCATGCAAACGGGTAAGACATCCTACCCACCTGCCGATGACTCAGGATACGCGCCAGACGAATGCAGATTCCTAAAAATTTTATAACAATATCGTAAAGTGTCGAGCATTTGCCTCCTGAATCGCGCACGGCACATTCGCTTATTCAAGTTATACTTACGCATTTCCGTGATTGATCTATCGCACGTAGGAAGTAAGTGCTGCATTATATTGAGAACAGCACAGTCGACGAATCCGCCTTCTTCGCTGCCCCGCCGCGATGGTCTAGTGGCTAAGGTACTCGGCTGCTGACCCGCAGGGCGCGGGTTCGAATCCCGGCTGCGGCGGCTGCATTTCCGATGGAGGCGGAAATGTTGTAGGCCCGTGTGCTCAGATTTGGGTGCACGTCAAAGAACCCCAGGTGGTCTAAATTTCCGGAGCCCTCCACTATGGCGTCTCTCATAATCATATAGTAGTTTTGGGACGTTAAACCCCACATATCTATCTATCTCTTCTTCGCTGTTTTCATCGCAAACATACTTCGCGCTCATTCTTCATTGGCAAGGCGTACACTTCCCGGGAAACCTGTCGCACTGGAACATCTCAAACTTCTACTTTGATCGGGTCAAAACGTTTCCTACACGAGTGTTTATGTCGTCGTCGCTGCTTTCAAAATGATCCACGCTCACCAGACTGCATTGCAAAGTTTTTGATGAAGTAAAAACAAAACAACTCCGCATAGCTTGCGTTTTCTTCCAGGGTACGAAAAAGCCTGTCATCTTCTCTGATCGCGAACACTGGTTCTTGTAGCAGCCGGTGTTGTGGGAGGGCTTTATGAGCTGCAGAGACTGAAATGATGGGCCATATTTTTTCAAGTGCTGCATGAATTTGCGCTGCTTCCCGGAGCTATTAGAGGTTAATTAGAAGTGGATATTTCGACTTGGACAGTCACACGTGTTTATTATTGATGTAGCTAGTGGTACGCACATTGCTGGGAAGACGGCAAAAGAACCAACGGAAAAACAAATCGCTGCGTTGACATATTTACAGCTTGAAAATAAATCTGGAAATATTGTTCAGGAAGTCTAGTTCATCTTTCACTGCGACTAGGTTTTATACTGTTGTTATAGCAGAATGAATTTCCCTATATGCAGGCCTACTTTCGCAAGAGGTACCACAAAGAGATCTCGCACTGTGTGTTCAGAATTTTAAACCCACCCTTTATGCATTGCTAGAAATTGGCATCACACCTGCCGTGGCTATAGTCAGCACCGCAACTTCAAGGCCCGCAGAATTACCTGAACTCAGTATTTTTTGGTCGTATCGAACATATATACTAGAAATTATGTTTGCAGGGGCTTTTCTGACCACCATTCTTTATCATAGCTAATAATAAATGAGTGTCATGTGCACGAAAGCGCAAATTCGTTGGAACATACCAAGGAGTGCTGCGACGTGCTGAGCCATGTCGTTACAAATTTTTTTCTCAAATAAGAAGAAATGAATAGAGGGGTGCACTCCTTTGACAGGCGGATCATAAGAAGAGTTTGGCAAGGTGCTCCAGCAAAGTTAACAAATAAGAGGTCAAAGAACGAATAGGCAACGTCGTGATAGCGTTCAGTCGAAGTGTATACAGCAAAAGAAATTGCTTTAATTGTACGTGTAATTAGGAGTGCTAGCCAGTGCCACTTCTAGCCATAGGGCCGGAAGTAGAACATTCCTTTTCATTGCACTGTTGTATTATGTAGCTCGTGACAGGGAGCGATAGTTTATTGGGAACTGAAAAGTTAAGCTAAGCTTTGCTTTATACCCAAAATGATGATGTATGCTGGAATGGGACCCTTTCGCCCCGCCACGGTGGTCTAATGGCTAAGGTACTTGGCTGCTAACCCGCAGGTCGCGGGATTGAATCCCGGCTGTCGCGGCTGCAATTCTGATGGAGGCGGAAATGTTGTAGGCCCGTGTGCTCAGATTTGGGTGCACGTTGAAGAACACCAGCTGGTCTAAATTTCCGGAGCCCTCCACTACGGCGTCTCTCATAATCATACGGTGGCTTTGGGAAGTTAAACCTCACAGATCATCATCATGGAATAGGACCCTTGCTGGCAAATGAACGAATTAAATGTAAGAATGAATCGATTAGTATGCCCTATGTTAGACACATCCAATTGTAGCCTGCCGATAACAAAGCATCACAAAAAAGCGCACTAATGCATCTCTTACATTTTTATATCTATAGACTTAAGAAAAGCTTTGAACATGCGCTTTCGTGGGTACCTTGAGAATATGCGCCTACCTATACTACCCTAACTGAGTTTTCTAGAAAACCAATTTTGGAAATTGGCAGCCAACTCTGGAATGATCTGTAACGAAAGGTCGCACTGTGTATGCATACAATGTAAGTGCCTGCCTTTCCCAGTAGACGGGTGCAGCGCACGCTTTCTTTTGCGAGGGGATGATAAGCGAAAGCAGTTCAGTTTTGTCAACTGCCTACAGCGAGGTCGTCGTCGTTGAATTCACCCAAATATTAAGCAACTAGGAGATAGATTAGGGGCACGTGAGATTTTTTCCGTGCCGGTCATTTTAATTTAAAATACGATGATATCGCACTCAAATAGTAGCTGAAGTCATCGCTGAACTTAACACTGGTACGCTCAGATGTGCGGGCACAGGTTGAATTTGCGTCAGATCACATAGCTCAATGGCTTTCCGCACGTCAGAAAAAGCACGTGAGCTATGTTTACACTCTCGCCAGCTTTCGTGGTGTGTATCGGCATTAGTGACGTCATCTGATACTGACCATGGAGGAAGCAGCGACTTTCTGTCAGAGTTTCCGTTCTGAGTCGTCATTTATTGCTTAAACAAAACAATTGACGAGTGTCTGGCGAATTGAGCCACCCTAGCTGTTGCAGGACTGTCAATATTTGAAAGCGGCATTATTTCAGTATGGACGAGAAAGCAGAGTTCCCCCTTGAAGCACAACATAGGATTTTTTGGGAAATACAAGTTTTTGAATAACGCTTAAATTTCTACTGAAATTATACGTGCTTCATTTCATTGTTTATCAAAAATACTGAATAAGTTGTCCACTTTAATAAATACTTGCGGATAAAGAACTCTGAGACTGTCGCCGTCCATGTTCTACCTTTTAAATGTGGCGAATATTTGACCCGAGGACATACCGTGACGCTACCTACGTGTGTACGTCTTTCATAGGATGCCGGTTTGACTTTGTCGGTTAGAACACCGATTTTCCCACGCTTTTGACCATGCGTGCTTTCCTTTGTTTTGAAGTTCAGTGCATAAAGAAGTGGTAAGATCTCATAATACGGGCAAGCAAACTGTACGAATCGGTACACCCGGTGGCATTCTCATGTCTAATTTGCATCGTAAAATGGCGACGAAGAATCGGTGCAGCCATGGGGAGCAATTCAGGTGTCGCGAAAGCAAAGCTAGCATATTTAAGAACTACTATCCTATCTGTGACGTCAAAACTATCGCAGTGCTAGCCTCTCTAGTGGAGGTCGTGACCTGAAAACGCACCAGTGAAACTCTCCATGGTCACTTTGTCATATCTTTGTTGGTCCATCTGGGGCTCCGGTTGTTACTAAGGTGGCAGAATCTTTTTTGTCCGCTGAACCTAGTTTCCTTGTCTATCTGAGGTTTGCAACTGCCTGATCCGTAGCTTTGACAAGCACACTAGAGTTTCTGCTCTACACTTTCCTTCGTTCGCAAGAAGCTTTGCGGGCTTTTCATGACAAAGAAAAGGACACGCATGGAAATAAGCAAAGGTGGGAGTGGACACTATTGTACTATTTTCAGCTTCAGCCATGCTCCTGATTTTTTTTAGTTGTTCACATTGCTTGCTGGCTGCTGTCTTGTGAGCTTTCTTGATTTACACGGTCTTCTCTGCAACTGCTGCATCGCTATATACAATCTCTGAGAGCCACAGCTGTGGGGTTACTATAAGAGATAGCTCCTATAGAACAAATAAAAGCGCCAATGACTACATCTGTCGCGTGTGGCGAGCTATCGCTTTCTTCCCGTGGTAGCATCCTTGCGTAAGCTACTGCGGCTCCTCGGCTTTCCAACTTCACCACTTCACTGCTTTCGTAGCAAGCAGCTTATTGCAAAACGGAATGAAAGCACACACAACTTTCTTTCACTTTAAGGTTTATCATTGCGCCCAAGTGTCCTGCGTGTAATGAGGCAAGACAGTTCAACCTAGCAACTATGATCATCGCTTTCTTTATAACACTGTCACTAACGATCAATGTATCTTACAAAACAGTACACCACACAAAGCAACATTGGTATCAGCCACAATACCATAAGACTAAGATGCTCTTGTGCGACAACCAGTAAGCCTGTGAGGCAGCTAAGAACCAGGTCCTCCCAATTTTTCGAAGGTCGCTCTAGGCCCCGACCACTAATTTGCTGGCGTTCTCAACAAACTTGCTGCCAGCACTGTCAGTTCCACCATCACTACCACGACCACCAGTGCAACTTCACTGAATGTTAGACCCATCATATGGCAATACCTTCCGTTAGTGTTGGCTAGTCCTTCACCCGACGCTAACGCGCAACAGCAGCCTCAAATTAGAAACCCACCTAAGCAATTGAGTTTACGCTGTAGGATACCACAATGTTAGAAAGGCAAATGTGTTTCCAAATAAAAGATTGAGGCGTAAGCGTTACGGGAGCATAGCTTACGTACTTTACGGAGACTACTCCCTCCTTGAACAATGGCCGGCAAAGTTTTCTTTTCATCGGCTTCTTGACAAAGCAGCACGTTTGTGCCCTGAGGAGGCCTAGCGCTCCTTGCTCCATCGCACTGCCTTTATGGCTGACAGAGAAACACGTATAAATGCAGCTTCGGCTTAGGAGCCCTGTGCTCAGGGCGTGGTGATATATGACATGAGCACACACAGGGACTCTTCGGTCGTGGCCCCGTTGCCGGGCACAATGATCGCTACAAAGAAACACACTTATGAGTGCCGCATCCTCGGCTGCCGGAAAGAACTTTCATTGTCCGTGCTGTTGCCATGGGTGCACGAGCACATGGGGCTTACAGTGTAGCACGAAAGACGACCGTAATTCAGCGCGTGGCCTCGAATCACTGTGCTCCTAGTCGTGTACAGAGGACAAACCTTTCTTCAGCCAAGAACGCACTTCCAATCTCTCTGCGTGTTGCCTTGCGTGTGCTAAGTTACGTGTGGAGCCGCTGTCTCCCTCTTTACAATCGAGTTTCCTCTTCTTTATGTCAACGGGCGTACATGCCTCCCCTCTCGTTTCCTATTCGTTGCGTGTGTTTTTTTGGTACTGTGGCATACGCTATTCGCTAGGTGACACGTATGGGTGCACAAAAGGAATCATATATGATGTTATTTCGCTCATATTGATTTATTTCAATGCCCTTAAATTTGATTGACACCTCCGACACGTACTGCACCTTTCTAGGTCCCACAGCTATGGCACGTTTGTCGCTCATTAAGCAATTAGATGTGAAAAAACTGGATGCTCGTCCAAAAAGTTTTCTCTAACACTTTCGCCGAACTTTGCTGCCATTTAACTATGTTTTCAGTTACACTATCAGCGTTCTATTGCTTGGTCGCTACATATAACCTATAAACGCCCATATTGGAAAGATATTTTTCAACACGTTTCAATGCTTTTACCTCCAAGACACCTCATTCCTCCACTCTGAGAGGGTTGCTATTTCCGGTGTAATACTTGGGAATCATCTGGAAAAAATTTGAGCGATTCCGACACAACCAGCTACCTGGCGCAACTATTCCTCTTGACACCACCAGCACTTTTTTTAGTTGTAGTAACCCGTGAGTTATCAGAACTTGCTGCTGTCACACTTTTAGAACGAATGTCACAAAGGGTGCGGTTTTCACTTTTTCTGGACGAAAACGCACTTGAGTTCGAGAAGACTTGCATTTGTACTATTGATTACCTAATGACACAAACACATTCTGTGAGAGTGCGGAACTTGATGACGTAGACAAACCATTTTCGTATTCACTCGCTCCAATGAAGATGCAGCAGACAAATACAATACGACTGCATTGCAAGGATTTCACTCCTTGTGCAACTTCTGAATTAAAATAGCGGGAGTAAATAGAATCCCTTTTCATGTCACTGAAAAAACGTTCGGTGTACGAAATAAAGTGTGGCCTGTACTGCATACTTTTGTGGGAGCAGCTACTTTCGAAATATGCTGTTGCTCCTAAATTAAAGAGAGTGATAACATGTTGAAGTCTGTTCATTGTGCAATATTTATCCCTGAGTCGTGTGTTTAGCAATTTAATTACAGGTAGGCCTATGCCAAATGTTCTTAGGAAACTATATTCTCACTTAAAAATTTTCAATTCTCTTCCTATTATGACACTTTGAGCGCTGCACCATGTTTTTCTAGAATAAACAGTGTTTTCAAAGATTTCTGTATTTACAATGTCTACCCCATGAAATTTTACGAGATAAAGTACGGAAACTATGAAACTTGTTCTGAAGCCGCTCAAAAATACATTTTGTTCATGACCAATATAAGTAGGACTCAAAGAAACTTTGTTCACGCCCCTACAGCACAGAAAAAAAAACGCATAAATCATAGCAAACTGATAGCAAAAGTGTATCTCAGCAGCTACCCAGTGTGGGAACAATAAAAGGTACTTCGGTGTAACAAACAGTGCTTCAATTTTGGCAAGACTGAATATAACAAAAGAAGACAAGTTTTGAGTCGTGCAAGTTATCATAGACGACAACGCTAGTCAGGCAAGTGCCCTCACAGTGGAGTGTGATCAAACTGAGATCCTCCTAGAAGCTACACTATAACAAATTGGTTTTTTCAAAGATGATAGTTTTCTTGAGGACCTTCCATGCAAGAATTTTGGTCTGTCTGTCTATACAGCTGTCTGTTTGTCCGTTCTTGACGATACATTAAGCGGCACCAAACAATACCCCAAACGTGGACCCCATCTGCAGCGCCCACCAATATTGCTCAAGATTTTGCGTTCATATTTGCGCGATTGTAAATTAAAAAGCAAATATTGCGCATATCTGAGGCACCATAAATACACGTCAATATTTTGTATATGTGTCTGTTTACTATAAAAGACATACATTAGTCATTAAAGGACCGTAGCGCTTAGCACGCTGCGCTGACGATGCAACGCTTGCATCGGCTTTGCTAAGACGACATGGTGGTGGCACCTACCCGTCGCCTTGCTTTCTACACCTTATCGCCTGCGAGACAGCCGTGCGCCTCGTTTTCCAAGATAACTGCCAGATAGCGCTCACGTGTGACGTGACTTGATGCACTCGTTCGCCTCTTCTGCACGCTCGAGGCACTCTAACGCAGCGCCTCCGGAATACCATTCACCAATTTTATGGCGCAGATTATCTAGTAAACATTTTGTTCTCTCTTTTCAAACGCAAGTCTATCGTCTGTCGATGACGTTTTCAGTGTAACATGTATATACGGGACGATTTCTTTTTTTCTATAGTTTACACGTACCTCAAGCAGTCAGTCGTGTATTGGACAATTAAACTATACCTCGGGAACAGCCCTACAGCGGGCATAGCAAACACAAGCACGAGATGAAGCGTAGACACACAAATCAAGTTTTGTTTGCTGCAATAGATTGTATATTCGCTGAAAAAGGATGACAAGGAGTGATCTCTTAGCATGATATCAGTAGCGCTACTGAAGAAAAAATATGATTATCTGGAGTGTTGAATGCAGTCTTCACGTATCTGCTGGTCATCACATTTTCTTCTTTCTTCTATGAATCCATATTTCGTTGCGGTGAAATAAGACTCGTTGTTGTCTGTCAGCCCTTGCTCTTGTTTCTTCTTTCGATGTCCCGTGGTAGTTTTCTTTATCCGATGCCTCGCTTATGCTAACAAGCTTACGTTAACACTCCATGTTGAATTTAGCACCTTTATTCATGGCACGTGTGCTCCTATTAATTCAGAGATATCCAGACAAAACTAAAATAGCTATGCGGTTTGCATACGGTTACCAGAAAAAAAGCTCTAACGGTACAAAAAGCACTCAAATATAAAAATACACTTGGTAGAATGCATCTACATCGACAAAGGTACAGGAAAGACAGAGAAGGGTAATCAGAGTGCAGGTGCTAGTTCGACTTGCTGAAGATATGCTCTACACGGGTACAAAGAGGCGCACAAAAAGACTACGTTTTCAGCTTTCTCCTTGCTTCAGCTAGTTGGTTGGGCTACAGTAAGTACCCCACCGCACTGGCTACACGAATTTAACTGCACGTTTTCGTTTTCAACATAACGCAGGACTAAACACCACCTTACTTAACAATGTAATGTTTAAAGCTCACAAGCGCAGTGATTTGGGCCCATTGGTGTATATTAGGAACGCTAAAAGAGCAATAACAAAGCAGGCATAAATTATGGACGTGAAGCACACATGAAAATAACGTGAACGTCAAGTGCCCACGTTCATGTGTGTGTTTGTGCGTGTGTGTGTGCGTGTGTGCGTGCGTGTGTGTACGTGTGCGTGTGTGTGCGTGTATGCGTGTGTGTATGTGTGTGCGTGCGTACGTGTGTGTGTGCGTGTGTGCGTGCGTGCGTGTGTGTGTGTGTGGGTGGATGGGTGGGTGGGCGCGTGCGCACGCATGTGTGTGTGTGTGTGTGCATGTGTGCGTGTGTGCGTGCACGCGCACTGTATTCCACAATATGTGTATGTGTGTTGGTAACTCTTCTCTAGATAGTCTTGCATGAAGATATATTAAACACATTGTGCTATGCCTCAATTTGCATTCCTTATATTCCACGGAAGCGCAATGAATAATGCTTGTATCCACGGGAGATTAAATAAATGGTGAGACTTGTTAATAATGCAGTGGCACTTGCTCTGTCCTGCCACCGTCTAATATAAACCAACTGGAGTGAAAACTTCATGGAATGAGACTTTATGCACGGCGAATAAATTTGTTAGTACAGGAAGTATATGAACATTACTTGCAAAATTATAAATTTCACTGTACAAACCGAATACAGACAAAGTGCAGAATGAATTCTGCTCCAATATACCATAAAAAGTGCGTATAGGGGAACCTTAGGACTTTTGTGTGTTTCGCCAAAGGGCCGAATCTTCGAGCGCACCATGTTTATACTTCGGTACGACTGTGCAGTGCACCTCATTAAAAAGAGAAACCATACTTGCGTAAAGAGAAGGAAGTAAAAGGGGACATGCGGGCCGTTTTAAGAAATCTCGAAATATGAGACAGAAAGATTTCTTGTGACAAGGGACACAATTTAGCCGTGGCCTAAAACCTTTCATCATGCATCCCGTTCAAACCTCTTCAAGCACATATTTGATAGAATGGTGGCATTGCACATGTTGCTTGTTGCAGCCGCAGCCCGTACGATGAAATGCGTGTGACGAAGATTCAGTTACTACAACGCTTCTGATTGTTACTCGTGCATATACCTTCTTATTTTCATCGGTGTCGTTCTGTTAGTCTCATGAGCCCTTTCACATTTCGCCCTATGGGCCTTCGATTCCTCCAAACGAGCTGCCAGACTCGTTTTGAAATAACGTACTTGCGGTACCGTTCGTGCTTTTTGCATTTTCTTTGAGTTTATATCAGGTTCACGTAAGAAAAAAAATTTGAAACCTTCAAACTGATTTGTCTCCTGAGTTTATTTTTGTGCTTCATGAACAGCGGTCATCTCAGGTTTCTTGCAAGGAACGGTTATGTGCCCGTTAGAGCCTGCAGTCTTTTTTTTAATATCTTCTGCAAAGAAGCAGGTCTTTCTGGTTCTATTAGCTAAGAAACACGGCGTGAAAAATTTATTTGAAGCCTTCTTTCATCTATGCCCTTTTGAAAAACGACAACCTCTTCGCTTAAGCTATTATCGCTATTTTCAGGCCTAACGTCAGAGTCTCTACTCACTAACATACATATTTTTACTCTGTTCACTTAAAGTTATCTCATAGCGTCTTCAATGTTTCAGACGTAGCATTGTCGTATTTCGTCGCTTTTCAAACGAAATTACTCCACGCTGGCGACAAACGCCGAACTGATGTTTTGCTTGTTGCGTTCGGGAATGCGTATGCAGTCAAGTACTAGTTATGCCTCAGATGGTAGCTTATATCTACCCAAGAACGACAGGAGCTAAGATTGATAATTTAATCATGTAATGCCCGCTGGATTATATTTGGTACAGGGAATATATTACCTGGACGAAGCTACTGTTGGTGTGGTGAGAGAAACGCTTCTGTGGTAGGAACGCTTTGTACGCTTTCGCGAGTGTGAGAAACAACTCTCTCTGTGTTTGTCATGTCGCACAGATGCGACCTGGTGAACTCTTAGATTTAACCGACCCAGAGGTCATCCACGTGGATACCACGTCAAGAACCACCTTTGCAGGGTAGGTTTGCGTTCGAAACTGGGCTTTCGCCCCGAAGGGCTTAGCGGGGTTTGTGAGGCTTCCTCCAAGCGCAACACCCTGAAAAAAGCCGGGCGCCTGGCCGGGCGTACGCTTATACCCAATTTTACCGGTGGGTATCCGGCGGTGGGTTTCGAACGTGCCACGTCCCGCAGCCGAGTCGGACGCCCTAACCGTTAGACCACAGCTGCGTTAGACCCCAGCTATTGCTGACTTAAGATGGTATAAAAAAGTTAGTGACTTGCATATTATGCCATTGAAAATAGTTATTTACAATTATTACTAATTAGGTTATGTTCCCAAACATATTTAATTCATATTTTTCTTAAAATGAACTGTACAAGGAGAGTAAAAGCAAAGTTTTTTCGCAGGTTTTCTGAAGGAATAACTGTTTGTGCGCTTGTTAGAGTCAAATGCAAGATTGTGGGCAATTTAAATTTGAGAGTTTTAAGATGAACTGACATTGGCAGTGTGGGTCCAACAAATACAATCGGAAACTATTCGGGTGTCAGTATGAATCGAACACAGCTATCTTGTATGAAAATTAGATATTCTACTGCGCACTCGCGACAGGTCTCGGAAATGCTACAGAAATGAGCGTACGAAGGCGTAATGTTGCTGAAAGGTCAATTGGTGTTGCAGTGTTGAATACCTAACTCAATGGACATTTTATATGTTCTCGTATAAAACAGTCGTTACGTTTGGTTAGCGTCTGTGCCATTTTTTATTGTATTGAAACGGAGATGCACGAGCCTACGGGGCGCGGAAGGAGAAAAAGAGTAGTGGAGCGGCGCCTGGACTGTGTGGTTGGGTGGAAGTGTTCTAGGCCTGTCTCAGAAGTACGCTCCTATTTCACAACATCATTTCACCTCATTTGTAAATAAACACAGTCACTCGTAACAGTTTGGTGAATGTGCGGGGTACATCGATCTGGACGACCAAGCTCTACCGATTTTGCGACGGAGCAGACGCTTGGCAGGCTTGCCACCGCAGCTACCAGACATGGAGGACGCGGGAGCAGGCCATAACAATCTTGCTGCTGATGAGCAACACGCTCACCCGCCAGGACAAGATCGCTGCGGCATGCCGGAACGTCAGCCGAGGACCTTTTCGGGGCAGCCGGACGACGATGTTGAAGACTGGCTCAATCACTACAAAAGAGTGAGTCGCAGCAACCGCTGGAGCAGCTCGAGAACGTGATGTTTTTCCTCGTCAGC
Organism: Rhipicephalus microplus; assembly: GCF_043290135.1. Lineage (NCBI taxonomy): Eukaryota > Metazoa > Arthropoda > Arachnida > Ixodida > Ixodidae > Rhipicephalus > Rhipicephalus microplus. The sequence continues at coordinate 116,348,734 of NC_134704.1, forward strand.
ACTGCGTGTCTTTGGTTCGACAACCATGAGAGTGCATTGACCTCATGGGACATTTTCGTGGACGAGCTGAAGAGGTGTTTTGGTGACTCAACAGCTAAGGTCAAGCAGGTGGAGCAAACGCTTTCACGCAGAGCTCAGTTACCTGGCGAAACAGTCACCACCTACATCGAGGCCGTCTTGAAGCTTTGAGAAATCGTGAGTGCGACCATGTGTGACAAAGATAAGGTAGGTCATCGGCTAAGGGGAATCGCAGAACACGTGTGACAATTTCCTTATCACTAAGGGAGACTTACACACACCTTCCGACCTAAGGAGACACTGCCGAGCGTTCGAAGCGCTAATGAGAAGGAGAGTCCTACCGACATTCGGACGTCTTGAGAATGTGCCCACGATTGCAAGTGTCAACCTTCCATCGCAGGACGACATCTATTCTCTTATAAGACGAGTGGTTAAGGAAGAACTTGCTCAACTGCAAGCTGTGGACACCGCTGGTGTCTGCCATTAGTGTGCATTCGACCAACGGCCCCGTGAACCACTGGTACCTCGGATGCGACAGAGCTACTTTGAGCCTCGCCAGAATTACACCGATCGGTTCGAATGGAGGAGTGAACGACCACTTGAAAACCGGAAACGCAGGCAAGCTGCGTCACAGCGGTTTACTCCTCGACCACCATCGTCCGGCTTTTATCAACCGACGAGGTTTACTTCGCCGGGGACTACTAGGCGCGACACCCGTATTTGCTACAACTGTGGGCTACCTGGACACATCGCTAGGTACTGCTACCGTCGCCAGCAGCGAGCTCCACGATTCAACGTGTACACGCCCTATGTACCTGCTGGCGAGTCTCGACCAATTCAGGGCTCTTTCCAACAGCAACACGCAGCACGTGCTGACTCGCCTTGCTCCGACCGCAGCGTTACCCCACCACCCGCACGCCAACAGCGATCCCCGTCTCCGCGTCGCCGCTCGGGGACGCCACCACAACTGGGAAACTAACTGGTGCGACCAATGGGGGCGAGGTCGCAAATCATCTTCCGCAAGACCCCCTTGTGTTGTAATAGTTGAGAACAAAGTGAGTGTTTTTGTAGACAATGTGAGTACTGTTGCACTAGTTGATACCGGTGCTGCCGTTTCCATAATGAGCATGTCTTTTATAAATCGCCTTGGGACGAAAGTAATGTTTGCTTGGAATCGGACTGCTACGTTCCGCGGCGTAGGGGAAGAAACGTTGAGACCGGTTGGAGTTTGTTCTGTTTTACTTTCTGTAGGAAATCGAACGTTTTGAGCTGAACTAACGGTGCTTACACGAGCGACCCATGACGTAATTCTAGGTATAGATTTTTTGCGGGAATGTGGTGCAAGTCTAGATTGTGGTAGTGGTGGGATTATTTTTCGTCCCATGTTGCCATCTCCATTGACGAAAGATACCGTTGATGACTGCTTGGAAGTGTTTTCCGTGTCTGAAGACGTCTGCTTGGCCCCACATACCACAATGTTTGTGCGTGTAAACTCTTCGCGTTCTTGTGCGGGTTCTTACTACGGTTTAGCCGAGCCGAACTTCAGTAGCGCACTTAAGAAAAACGTTATTGTGCCTTGTTGCCTCGTGCTCACCGTCGATGGTTGTGGCGATTTGTGGACTGTGAACGTTTCCGCGCAGCCCATATATCTGCCTGCAGGACATAAATTGGCAAGCTTTCAAGAGCAAAGTACTCTTACCATACGGTCACTCCAACTGTCGGTGGATGTAAAGAAACCCCACGCCAACTCTCACCCCGGCTATTCTGCCAGCATTGACCGTATGATAAACAAGTCTCTTCCATCAACTGAACGGTCGCTGCTGCAGGAGGTGATCACACGCTACGCCTCCGTCTTTGACGTTGCCCAAGACGAGACGTCTACCGTTACGCCACCGTCTTCACGTACGCAACACCGCATCTATACAGGCCAAGCACCACCAGTACGACAGAAGCCCTATCGTGTATCGCCTTCCGAAAGGAAAGTCATCGCTGAGCAAGTTGAAACATGCTAAAGTAGGGCGTCATACAAGAATCGTGTAGTCCATGGGCAGCTGCTGTCATTCTAGTGATGAAAAAGGATAATTCATGGAGATTCCGCGTAGACTATCATCGCCTAAATTCCATCACAAAAAAAAGACGTCTACTCTTTGCCACGTATAGAGGACGCCGTGGACTGCCTGCATTCTGCCTCTTATTTTTCTTCTGTTGACTTGCGTTATGGGTATTGGCAAATTCCTATGCATCGCTCAGATAAAGAGAAGACGGCCTTCGTAACACCAGATGGTCTCTTTGGGTTCAACGGTATGCCCTTTGGTTTATGCAATGCTCCAGCGACATTCGAGAGATTTATGGATACAGTATTCCGTGGACTAAAATGGGAAATTTGCATGTGCTATTTAGATGACGTGATTATCTACGGCAAGACTTTTCAAGAGCACAACCACCGCTTGTCGCTTGTGTTTGAATGCTTGCGCGAAGCTGGCCTTGTTTTAAACTCAAAGAAGTGTCATTTTGGAGAACGTCAAGCCCCCGTATTAGGCTTTCTCGTGGATAAAGAAGGCGTGCGACCAGACCCACAGAACACCGCAGTGGTTCGCAACTTTGAGCCACCACGAACAGTGAAGGACCTGTGAAGTTTTCTGGGTCTGTGCTCATATTTCCGCCGATTTGTTAAGAACTTCGCACAACTTGCCTCACCACTGACGTCCCTTCTTCATAAAGAAACACCGTACATGTGGGATGATGAATGTGAGGCTGCATTTCAACAGCTGAAGTTTTTATTGACTTCAGGGTCCATCCTAAAGCATTTTGATCCTGATGCTTTGACTGAACTTCATACTGATGCTAGTGGACTAGGTGTTGGTGCTGCGCTGGTCCAACTCTGCAACAGTCGCCAGCACGTCGTAGCATATGCCAGTCGGACACTGACCCGAGCAGAGACGAACTACATCGTCACCGAGCTTGAGTGCTTAGCAGTTGTCTTCACCATTCAGAAGTTCCGACCGCATCTACATGGCCGCGAGTTCACAATAGTGACCGATCACCACTCACTATGCTGGCTTGTGGGACTTCGTGACCCGTCTGGCCGGCTGGCTCGTTGATCGTTGCGCCTCAAAGAGTACAACTTTTCTGTTACCTATAAGACCGGACGATGTCACACAGATGCCAACTGCTTATCCCGCCTTCTTAAGTACACACCAATGCTGACGACAATGACATTGCTGACTATTTAGTTTCTGTCTCTTCCGGCTTCCCAGATACCAGCAGCTTCAAACGTGTGCAGCAGCGCGACCCTACTCTGAAACCCTTGCTCGAAGCTGCACATAACTCCGTCGACAAGCACTTTAAAATTTCAAATGGCTTGCTGCATAAAAGAAACTATTCAGCCGATGGCCTCCCATTGCTTCTGGTGGTGCTGGAAAGCCTGCGCTAGGTCGTCCTTCGTTCTGCGCACAATGACATAACATCCGGTCATCTCGGTTTCACACGTACGCTACATCGACTACATGAGAGGTTCTACTGGCCGAAAATGTGGAAGACCACAAAGCAGTACGTCTCCAGCTGCACTATATGTCAGCACCACAAGCGATCCACCACTGCCCCGGCAGGTTATTTGCAGCCCATCCCTTCACCGACATCCTCTTTTGAAAAAGTCGGCATCGACTTGCTCGGACCCCTTTCTAAGACCCCATCGGGCAACCGATATGTTATAGTGTGCGTCGATTATTTCACGCGTTATACGGAAACGGACGCACTGACATCGGCCACAGCAGCCGCTGTTTCTTCTTTTCTGTTACAACGGGTCATACTGCGTCACGGTGCTCCACGGGTTGTCATCAGTGACCGTGGACGACAATTTATGGCCGATATGATTGAAGAAATTTTGCGCCTCTGTGGGTCCTTTTATCGCCACTCCACCCCTTACCATCCGCAAACTAACGGTCTCACTGAGAGAACAAATCGAACTCTCACAAATATGCTATCGATGTACGTTGATGCTGACCACAGGAACTGGGACGCCGTCTTACCGTTTGTTACTTACGCGTATAACACCGCCAAGCACGAAGTGACTGGACATTCGCCCTTCTTTCTGCTTTACGCACGAAATCCACAGAGTTTTCTGGACACTCTATTACCTTTCTCGCATCAGGAAGATCTGTCCATCGCTCAGACGTTGTGTCGCGCTGAAGAAGCACGTCAACTAGCGCGCCTTCGAACATTGTCTCCGCAAGAACACAGCAAGAGTCGCTACGATGCCAAGCATATCCTCGTAGAGTTTTCTCCTGGTGACTACGTGTGGCTGTGGACTCGTGTTTGTAGAAGACGATTGTACCGGAAGTTTCTAGCAAACTATTGCGGCCCATTCGTGATAGTCACTCGTCTCAGTAACGTGAATTACGTTGTCGCCCGAGTCACAGCCAATAACCGGCGTTCGCGCACTACGCAAATTGTTCACGTAGCCCGCCTGAAACCGTGCCATCATAGGCCTATTTACCTTGCTCGGCGAGCTTCGTCTGCCGCCGGGGGAAATGAAACGAAGATGCACGAGCCTACGGGGCACGGAAGGAGAAGAAGAGTAGTGGAGCGGCGCCTGGACTGTGTGGTTGGGTGGAAGCGTTCTAGGCCTGTCTCAGAAGTACGCTGCTGTTTCACAACGCCATTTCACCTCATCTGTAAATAAACACAGTCACTCGTAACAGTATATTGAAGGAACGAGAACGTTTTCACTTTGTTCCCTGGTCTTGAACTTATATTTTTTGACTTCGAGCTCAACGGCCGTTCAAATTTACTCACGCATTTGATGCAGCAGATAATAAATGTGTATTTGTGTTGCGAGTTTTGTTTTGTTTACTGACCTCCAGTGCACCGTATGCTCTGTCTCTCCCTCCCCTAAAAAACCCCTTGAATCGCAACGTAAAATATATTGGATGACATAGTGCGACCAGTTACAGTGTACAATACATTGAACAACGCTTTGCAGCGAGGTGACATGACATGGAGAAAGACAACGTGACACAGGTGGAGAACGTGACAGTTACCCAGATGGCATCGCTTTTTTCAGTTTAGTTCTGTTCAAGATTTTAGGTTTAGGCATTCGTCGTGATTTTCAGCTGCGAACAAACGGAGCCTTTACTCATACCAAAATTTCTCCAGCCTGAACTTTTTAACGCTATCACGTTCAAATCTTCACCGATAGCGTAGAGCGAGTTTTCCCATAATGAAAAAGATTGAGCAGTCATGCGGTCTCTGGCTCATTGATAAATACACAACGTTAGATCACTAGGAGCGTCGCCAAAAGTTATTGTATAGTACTATGAAATGATTGAGTTTTACAAAAAATTTATTACGCTTGCTCTTTAGTTATATAGGTAACTGTATCGTACTGTGCGTACTCATTCCCGTAATATTAAGTATCAAAGATGTTTTAGAAACTTGTAGAACCAATAAATATGCTTCATTTGAATATGAAGTAAATGTTACCTTGAGCATACTTTTTTTATGTGAAACTGGCCCTTTTGGTGTCCTTGGTATTTTCCTCAAGAACTTCAGCTAATTCTGGGGCTGTGCTTTATGACGCTGTAAGACTTGTTTGTTTTGCCTTACGCACCACCTATTAATGATATTGTTACCACATATGCAATTTAGGTATGTGCATCTGTGTAGTGGGGAACAGGGTGGTGCAAGACGAGGAGGACGTTCGCCGAACAAAATGCCGAGACAACAACAACAACAAAAATGCCGAGACATTGCGGCGGAACAGGCCAGAAGCGTCTTCATTCTGACCCGGGCTCGTCCCTTCGGACTCTTTCGGACGGTGGTTTGGCTGAGTTTTGGGTGAATTTGACCTGTTGAAACTAGCTGACGTTGCATATTACTTCTTTAAGCAATCGAAGTAGTGCTAATGTCTAATTCATCTCCTGGCCAAGGGCATAGCCCTTGGTCAGCCTCCTTGCCTAATGATGAATTGCCATTGGAATATTTTTTCTGCAGTGGTGTTGGAAGCATCCCTGTTGCGCTGGTGCCCTCGAGTGGTGGATTTATTAGGCTCAACAACCCGAAGGCGATCCAGGTGGGGTTGCAGGCCATGACGCCGCACTTTCAGATGATAAGTGATGTTCGTCAGTTCGGAAGAGGTGGTTTGGTATGCAGATCGTCAGATCCTTCGTGCGTTTCTGACATCCTAAAATGCAAGACATTTGCTTCGGTCCCGGTAAGTGCATTTATCCCGCCTCATTTAGCGTGCACTAAGGGAATTGTACGAGGAGTCGACTCTACACTAACTCCCGCTGAGACTCTGGAAAAGCTGTCTGATGCTGGGGTCATAGCTGTGTACCGATGCAACCGATTAGTTAACGGTGAGAAAGTCCCCACTGAGTCGGTTATTGCTACCTTTGCCGGCACTTCCTGTTCATCCGAGTTGAAAATATGGCCGCTCATTTTCAGAGTCGAACGTCTCGCTTCTCGTCCTCTCCAATGTCAAAACTGTTGGCGTTTTGGTCACAGTGCAGGGGGCTGTAAATCAAATTCACGTTGCCGCATCTGTGGCGATACCCACCCATCGAAGGAGTGCATCGCTGAAACCGAAAAGTGCTGCCTCTGTGCAGGAAATCACGCGGCCGATTATCTGAACTGCACCGCAAGGTCTAATGAAACGCAACTTCTAGAAATCATGGACAGACGTCGTTGCTCGCGGCGAGAAGCAATAACAGTTGTGAAGGATAGATCCTTCGGATATGCCGAAGTTGCGTCGAGGCACGAACAACTGAGTGAGACGAAGATTCTTAATCTTATTGAGGCTGCAGTAGAAAAGGCGATGTCGAAAACGCTGGAACACATAGTTACGAGCGTGAGTGAGTGCATCTCTCAAGTGTTTTGCTCACAGATGACACAGCTGGCTTCTGCAATAGCAGTACCGATGGCCAAGTCGGCACCTTGTGCAGTGGAAGTTATACCGAATTTAGCCCCACAGCGACAATCCCGCGAGGAGAAAACCCCAATTTTGTCCGTACCTTCTACGTCGACCCACGTGGAGGATCAGAATGAAATGGACGTATGCCAAGATTTCAGGCGTCAGAAGCGCACTGGATCTCCATTAAAATCTCCTTGCCCAAACACAAAACCCAAAAAGGTCAGCGAAAATGCCAGTGCACTTTTTAAGGAGAGTATTTTAGAAGCCGCCGTTGCTGAAGTGTATCGCTCGTCAACATAGATACCTTGAAAGTACTACAGTGGAATTGTAGGTCTTTGATTTCTGCTTCTACTGACTTACTTTGCTTAATTATTCAGTTATATCCGGATATAATCTTATTACAGGAAACCTGGCTTAACCCTGTTAAGAATTATCATATAAACAATTTTAAAGCATTTTGGTTAGACCGTCCATCACTAGGAGGTGGTCTAATTATACTAGTCTCGAATAAATTTTGCCGCACAGCGAGCATAGCTTTTCAGCTTATGTCCACAGACTGTGAAATTTTGGCAATAGACCTGTGTCTGCCCGGGCACCACCCTTTTTCACTTATAAACGCATATTTTCCAACGGGTTTGCATAATACTCAACAATTAGATACTGCCTTAGCTAATTGCAAGAATGATTTCCTTCTGACTGGTGATTTCAACTCACATCTTGTTTCATGGGGATTTCGAACAGACCATTCTGGTACTCTTCTGTGGGATTGGATGATTAATAAAAATCTTACCTGCCTAAATGATAGACAGCCTACATTTATTCGCGGACGGACACGATCGGTATTAGATCTCACGATTTGCAGCCCAAGTGTTTCAATAAAGTCTTGGAAAACAATTGATTTCTCTTCAAACAGTGACCATCTTCCTGTATACTTTGAAATCTCATGTGCTGTGAAATCTATTGAAAGGACAGAGAAAACATTGATCAATTACAAAAAATTTAAAGACTGCTTGCGTTCCAACATTAGGGCAGTGTCCAGTGGTCAAAATGAAGACCTCGGCAGAAATCTCTGTTCTGCTTTAAAAATCTCCAAGAACACTTCAGAATTTGTAATTGCTTCGTCGTCATCCAAAAGTGCCCAACCTAGTAGATGGTGGAATGATGAATGCACACGAGATTATAGAAGAAGAAAAGCTGCATGGAAAAGACTTATATGTAATCAGAGTCCTAAAAATTGGAAGGATTATCAGTTCATTGCGGCAACATTTAAACACACTGTATCGCGAGCGAAAGAGCAATATGACCAAGAACATTTCGAGTACCTGTCTAAATCAAATAACAAACGTGCTTTATTCAACTTCCTTCGTGGTAGGAAGAAGACCCCTATACCAGGAAACGTTGACTCAGTAGTTTACACCTCACAGGAACTACAGGAATCATTGAATCAGTTGGCTAAAGAATTAGAAAACAGGTTCTCAACGCATCTTCCTAATTCGGCTTACACAACAACCATCTATGACTACACAGAAATATCGGCTTCCGAATTAAATCAGGCTATGGAAAGATTGCCAAATGCAGCACCAGGCCCCGATGGAATAAAAAATACAATGCTAAAAATACTTCACAGGGAATATCCGAATGATCTGTTAGGTCTCGTCAATTATTTCCTTAGAAGAGCATGGATCCCTTCTGAATGGAAGATAGCGAAAATTATACCATTGCTTAAAAAACAGAGGGCAGGCTATAATTTAGACAACATACGACCGATAGCCTTAACATCTAATGTAGTAAAACTTATTGAAAGGGTACTTCATGGTCGTATAATTAGGTTTATTAACGAGAAACAACTGTTGAGTTCTTCCCAAATTGGCTTTAGATCTGGATATTCCATATGGCATGCACATGTAGATCTGGAAAGTCGTATTCATATTGCCCGTCACAAAAAGCACTTTGCGGCTTAAGTAACGTTAGACATATGTAAAGCATATGATAGTGTAGAGTATTCTATCTTGACTAATCAGTTATGGAGTCATGGACGTTATATAGTAGCATGGGTGACGGAATTTTTAAGTAGAAGAGAATTCTATTGTTATCAAGGCGGTTTCTCTTCCTGTAAGCACAAGCAAACCCGAGGTGTACCTCAGGGGTCAGTACTTTCCCCGGTTTTATTCAACATATTGCTTAGTACCATCCCCGTTCATCCAGAAATGAAAACCTATGTTTATGCCGATGACATTGCTTTCTTTGCTATGGCACATGACTTCCACTGTCTCTACACTATCTTGCAAACATATCTTAATAAAATAGAACATTGGTTGGATGGATTGATGTTGAACCTGAATACCGGTAAATGTGCTATTCTCGTTTTTCCAATTAAAGATCCCGTGCACATATCTATTAATTACAAGCTTCAAGATATCCCACAAGTACAATCATTGAAATATCTTGGAGTTATGTATAATGAGCATCTAAATTGGCGCCCTCACATTGAATACATCGCGACAAAAGCAGTACGCGCGATGGGCGTATTGCGGAGGTTGAGCAATTGTAGATCAGGTATGAGAAGAAAGGCACTTTTTTTTTATATATAAAATGTATGTCCGACCTGTGTTGGAGTTTGGCTGCATTCTTTTTTCTGGTGCGCCAGCCTACAAACTTCGGCCGCTCGTTCTGTTGGAAAGAGAGGCTTTACGGCTCTGCTTAGGACTTCCAAAGTATACTGCAAATGCAGTGTTATACCTTGAAGCACGAATACCAACTTTATTATGTCGCTTTAACATTCTTACCGTGCAGACCTTTTTACGACTATATGAAGCACCGTTTAACCCTGAACAAATTATTTTTATTTCCAATCCTGACCTTTTCTTCTCCGTGCATTGGCCCAGATTTACCAAACCACAAATAGTATTTGTTCAATCGTTACTTGAGCCCCTAAATGTACACGTTCGTGTACATTTAGGGGCTCAAGTAACGATTGAGCCCCTAAATTCTGATTCCTTTATCTGAGCAACAAAATTCTCCAGAAATTGTTTACCATGATATCTTCCCAACTCACGCAAAGCTATTACCTACAGGCATTTTAAATGGTTTATTGCAGGACCATTTAAGTACTCTGCCAACAAATGTCATTATAGCAACGGACGCATCTCAATCACATGAAAAATCAGGCGTTGGAACATATTGCCCCGTACTTGATTGGTCATTTTCACTTCGCGCACCGGACTTTCTTCCTGTCTTTCTGGCTGAATTCATGGCAATAATGTTAGCTTTGCGAAAGGTAAATATTTCCATTCCAGTTGTAGCAGTCATAACTGATTCATTATCAGTGTGCTCTTCTTTGTCCGCATCTGGTCACTCACCTATAGTGAAACTTTTTAAATCGTTGATTCCCAGTCATCTCCGAAGTATTCATTTAATCTGGACACCAGGGCACAAAGGTTTGTTGTTAAACGAAATAGCTGATTCTCTTGCGAAGGCATCCCTTTCGACACCAATTATTCCTATTTTTCCTCATACAGTATACATTACGGTGGCGCGATTTCGCACACTTAAAATCAGGCAAATATTATCTGACCCTGCACTGACGGCTTCTCCAGAGTACAAACACTTGTTATTTCCCTGGCGCAGTGAACTGACTAAATCAAGGATGATGGAAGTTGTCATCACGAAATTTCGTTGCCGCGTTACCTCCCTCAATTTTTACTTGAATAGATCAGGCATATTGAATTCCCCTATGTGCATTTACTGTAATCAAGAGGAAACGATCAGTCATTTTTATTACATTGTCGCCGTTTCGATTTATTCAGGCAAAGCATACTAGCACCATCTCTTCAAAGACTGGGCTTGCAACTATCACAACCTGATCTTCTTTCATTTGGAGCCTCTACACTGGGTTTCAGCCACAGGGATGTTTTATTCGCCGTTCAAGAATACATCACTGCGACTAAACGATTTTCTTGCTAAATTGCTGTCTCACTATTTTTCTTTTTTTTTCTGCAAACTTGATATCGGTATTTCAAATCAAAATTAAGTTACAAAAAGAAAAAAAATTGTAGGAATGACGCAATGCTGAAAGTTTAGGGCAAATTCACCTTATAATCGGCCAATCCCCTTCTTTGGGTACGAGCCATTTGCACAGGAAAACAACAACAACAACAACGACATTGCTTTCTTTGCGACAAACAGTGATCTGCAATCACTTTATCAGACATTACAAAATTACCTAAACACGATAGAGGAATGGCTTCAAAAAATTGGAATGTCTCTGAACGTAAACAAAATCATGCTTCTAGTGTTCTCGTTCAGGGATCCTGTCAACATCTCCTTGATGTATGGCACAGACCAGATTCCCCTGGTGGATTCACTCAAATACTTAGGCATCATATAACACGGCCCGTTAAATTGGAAAAGCGACATCGATCACATTGGGTCCAAAGCAACACGAGCCATGGGGTGGTTACGCAAGCTCATCCACATAAAAAGGGGGTTGCGAAGAAATACATTGGTAATGGTCTATAAAATGTACATTCGCCCTATCATGAAATTCGGCTGTGTCCTATTTTTGGTTAGTGCGACATATAAAATAAGACCGCTAATACTATTAGAAAGGGAGGCTTTACGACTGTGCCTTGGACTGCCCAAGTTTGTTGCTAACAATGTGCTATACATGGAAGCGCGTCTACCATCATTGTTGAATAGATTCAAAATGTTTACTATACAAACTTTTTTAAATCTATACACTGTGCCCCAGAGAGCATCATTTTATGCTTTTATTAAAGAACCAAGCTTATTTTTCGAAACTTGGTGGTCGCAATTGCACTTCCCACAGATCATGTTCGTTCAAGCGCTGCTGGAACCCACTGAACATCAAAATCAAACATATTTTCTCAACAAGAAACGTTAATTTAGATCTTCAAATAGAATTTGAGAATATTTATTCCTCTTACGCAAAGCAAATGCCATTTGAACATTTAAATGATCGGCTGCAGCAAAACTTGGCACACGTGAACATGAACAATATAATTGCGACTGATGCATTCGTATCAAATGAAAAGGCTGGGCCAGGTATCTTCTCACGTTTCCTTGACTGGTCTTTTTCGGTTAGACTCCCAGATTACACACCAATCTTCATAGCAGAATTATTTGCTATTGTACTGTACCTACGGAAACTTCCTTTGGGCGAATCGGAAGCAGTCGTAATTACAGATTCTTTTTCAGTATGTGCTGCTCTATCTTCAGGAGCCAACTTAACACTTATGCACATGTTTCGAACACTAATACCGAAAAACTTAAAAAAGCGGCAGCTCCTATGGGTACCAGGTCATCGTGGCATATATCTCAATGAGATGGCGGATACACTAGCCACAGTACGTCTTAGCAGTCCCCTTATCCTGATATTTCCTGATACGGCTTACGCGACAGCAATAAGGTTTAGAAACCTCTGTTTGCATGAATACGACTGCTACTCAACGGATAATTATGGAGATTTCGCACATCTAAGATGCCGCTGGAATACACAGTGGTGCGCAACACGGCGCTTGGAAGTCACTTTTACAAGACTGTGTTGCAGAATTCTGCCACTGAATTATTATTTGCATAAAATTGGTCTAAAGGCATCACCTTTATGGAAGACTTGTGAAGAAATGGAAACAATAGACTATTTCTTTTTGTTCTGTCGCCAATATTCTCATCAGCGGAAAAAATACCTGGTAGCTCCACTCGAAAAATTAGGATTAGAATTAAATGTGGCAGTAATTTTGTCATTTCGCAGCATTAAATTCGGTTACAGCCACAAGGACGTCTGCTCTGTGGTATTTCACTACATAATTGAAACAAAGCGATTGCCATTTTAAACTGCCTATATATATATATATATATATATATATATATATATATATATATATATATATATATATATATATATATATATATATATATACATATATACATATATATATATATATATATATATATATATATATATATATATATATATATTTATATCATTCGTTTTAGACCTGCCTTTACCTCTGTCTCAAATCGCATCTGATAGCCTGCATCGCTCCCTGCTCAGATATACTCCTTTTTCAATTTCTGGCTTTTCTTTCTATATATTTCTTTTTAGTCCAAAGTTACGTTGTGTTTGAAAAACCATAAGCCTTTTATTTAAGATCCTGCCGCCCGGTTCTTGGCCGATCCCCCTTTGTGGGGGTGCGCTGGATTATCAGGGATTATCATCATCATCATCATCATCAGACCACTCAGCTGTGAAGGGTCGGTGACGAGCTTGCTGAGCGGGGGCTGCCCACCTCTGTGTGGCGGGGCCGTGACGATAGCCTGGGCCATATCGCTGGTCGGCCGCGAATGAGTCACGACGTGGCCACGGAGTTCCAGTTTCACTGATGTCTGTCACACATACCGATGGTTGCAAAGGACCTAGTGGCGCCGCCGTGTAGTAGGGTGGACTGGTAGGCGGATGAGGACTGGTTTCGTCAACCCAACCACCTTGTCGCTGCAGCTCTTCACGTACTATGGCCCGAATAGTAACAGCAAGGTCGGCGGACGTACTCACATCGACGCTGGTGACCATTGTCACAATTCGCCAGCCTACCAAATTTCGGGGCAATACGACGGGTCTTCAGCTTCTCGAAAGTATGGCAGTGACGTTGGACGGCGGAGGCGGAAGTGAGGTCGTCCCTGCCTATCAAAAAATTGTAGACATCCTCTGCTATACTCTTCAGAAGGTGTCCGACCATGTTCTTTTCAGACAAATACGGGTATATGATCTAGCAGAGCATCAGAACCTCCTCTGTGTAGGTAATACACGTTTCTCCAGGAGTCCAAGCTCTTTGACACAACGTGCGCTCCACGCTTTTTTTTCGAATCAGAGTCGCCAAAGCATTTCTCGAGTTTTCCAGCGAAACGATCCCACGTGAATCTTCATGGTTTTCGTACCACATCAGGGTGGTTTCGGTGAGAAACAGCGTGAAATTTCCCAGTTGGTCGGTGGGATCCTAGCAGTTGTACTGGCTCACCCTTTGGTAATGTGTCAACCGCGCATCCACATCTTTTTCTGCCCTTTCCGTGAACGGGCGGGGTTCCATGTAGTGATACCAAGGTGCAGCCGGCACTGACCTTTGCATGGTTGAGAAGCCGTTATCTTCGCTCTCAGCCATGACGGTTGTTGTCGGTGCAAACCGGCAAGACAACAGCTCCGAAGAAGTTCAAACAGCTGTGGCTCCGTGGTTCGTTGACGTGCTGTTAACCACCACCTCCACCACTCTGTTACGTCTACGAGAGGGGTTTATTCAGAGCCGACGTAACGGTCGACTTGAAGGTATACAATGAACGTGCACCAGAGATGTAGATGTAGATGTAGATCCTAAACTCGTGGCTCACACACACTTTGGCGGATCGGCGAAAATTGGGTAGCTTACCAAAAAAACTAATTTCCTCTTGCCACCAACCGAAAGTCCTCTTCGTCTCGCACCACCCTGTTCTCCGCTACACAGATGCACATACGTAAATTTCATATGTTGTAACAATATTGTCGGCATTGCCTTCGGCAGTTCAAGTTATTCATCACTGGCATGTATCCCAAAACGTCTTCTAAATGTTCATGTTCATTACTATACAGTGCTCGCAAAATGTACCATCACAAGTAAAAATGAGACAAAGAAGACATAGAGTGTAGTTTTTTTATCCAAAATATTGCACGGAAAACCCATCTAACTTGCGCAACACTCATACTTACGTCTTCACGTATCTGATATCATGATATCAATACGTTGTCGAAGCATACTTGAGCTTTGCGACATATGCATGCATACACGCACAAAGTAAAAAAGAACCAAAGGGTCAGCAAACTTTCATTTTCGCAAATATAATTGACGTAATAAAGATAAAAGCATAATAACCTTATAAACAACGAAAACTAAAACAAGAAAGTGGTCTTCTCATCACATATCAAAGCGCACAATGTGCAATGAGCACTGAAACTGCGCCTAGTCCACTCAGCTGGAGCAAAGTACGTGGCATCACTAGGACAAGGTAGAATTCCCGTAACTTGGCGTAGAAGACGACGTATGCGCAGTGAGATGAGTGGTCACGGGCACGTAGGAGTGCAGCTCTTCTTCTTGAACGGCCGATTCGTCGCCCATGTAGTAGAGCAACGCGTAGGCCAGGGTGAAAAATCCCGTGCCAAGGAAGTCACCGCAGCCCGTCAGGCAGGGGATGGCCGCGTTGTCCGGGTCGACACCCCAGTTCCAGAGGTGGTACACGATGAGGCGCGCCAGGTACAGCAATACCAGCACCTTCACAATTCGAGTAAGAGTTGGTTGTTCCGGCTCAATATTACTAGTTGCAGTCGCACGTGTCAAAGCCACGACATATTTATTAGGCATGTCGTAGCAGAGAGCTTAAGAAATTCTGACACCACCACTCGCTAAGGTGTACTAGTCGCTAGGGAACTCGGCTGCTGACTGGCAGGTCGGGGGAATGTATCTCGATTTCGGTGCCTGCATTTTCGATGGAGGCGAAAGTTCTGTAGGCCCGTGTGCTCAGGTTTGGGTGCACGCTAAAGAACCTAAGGTGGATTAAATATCCGGAGCCATCTACTACAGCGCCTTTCATATACATGTGGTGGTTTGGGGCAATTAACCCCACATATTATCATCATGCGATCAAATCACAGCCCCAGCGTTCGTATGTTCGACGGATGCCCATGTGCTTGAGGCCCAAGTTTGAGGCCCATGTGCTTTGATTTAGGTGAACGTTCAAGAACCTCAGGTGATGCAAACTTCCGCAGCCATGCTCTACAGTCTCTCGCATATACATACAGTGGTTTTGGAACGTTAAGCACCAACAAATATATTGTGGCTAATTTCAGTAACGAGTACCAGCACCTGTTTTGTCACACCGCCATCACTTTAGCTTACCCTGTCGCAGACATTGCTGAACGTTTCACATCTACATCAGCCGACTACAAGCTTCGACCTACACCAGGTGACGTGACTTCGTTACTTGCAGAGTTGATGTCAATTTGACCCCCTCGGAACAGCAACAGACTGAGCTACGTGAACTGCTATATAGAGTTAAAGAGTGCTTAGCATCCAACTCGCAGGTTGGTCAGACACTGATTCCCAATTACCGAATAATTGCATATACCGACACCTCACCCATAAAACAAAACCTATACTGCGTTTTGGCAAAGGTACGTGACGTGATAAATCCTCACGTTAAAGAGATGCTGCAAGATGACGTTATCCAACCTTCCAAGACTGCTGTAGTCATCTCCGGTTGTTCTCGTAAAGAAAAAAGATGGATCATTGCGCTTCTGCGTAGACTACAGAAAACAAAAGCGTAGCTGAAAAAGACGCCTATCCGCAGCCCCGCATGAATGATTCCCTCGACAGACTGCGGTAGGATAAGTATTTCTTATCGATGTTCTTGAATAGTGGCTACTGGCAGATCGAAGTTAATGAACAACACGAAAAAATCGCCTTCGTTATACCAGAGGGCCTATATGAATTCAAAGTACCTCCCTTCGGCTTCTGTTCTGTACCTGCGACATTTCAGAGCACTAAGGACACTGTTCTTACCGGTCCAACGTGGCACATGTGCCTAGTTTATCTAAATGATGGTGTCATGTTTTCTGCGACCTTTTAGGAGGACATAAAGCGTCTGCAGGCAGTGCTGGAAGCACTCCGCTCTGTTAACCTTACGCTGACACCAGAAAAAAAGCCACTTCTGTTATAAAAAATTGAAGTTTCTCGGCCATAATTTCAGTGTGGATGGTGTTCGCCCAGACCCTGACGAAAGCACCACCGTGACCTCGTTTCCCGTTACACGTGAGAGGAAGGTGGTAAGTGGCTTTATAGGGCACTGTGCGTACTATCGCCGCTTTATAGCCAATTTTTCTGGGATTGCTGAACCACTCATTAAATTCACTCGTGATGATGTGTAATTCGTCTGGGAGGAAGAACAGGACGCAGCTTTCTCTGAACTACGGGAGCATTTGCAGACACCGCGAGTCCTCGCTCACTTTTAACCAAGATGCTGATACTGATATTCATATTGACGCCAGTAACGTGAGTCTTGGAGTTGACCTCGTCCAACTACAAGAGGGCATGGTGCAAGTGATAACGCTCTTTCCTGTGCCGACCTAAACTACTCCACGTCAGAAAAATCGTGCCTCACTGTTGTATGGGACACGATGAAGTTTAGGCCTTACCATCATGGACGCCACTTCAAGCTAGTGAACGACCATCATTCGTTGTGCGCGTTAGCCAACCTACAGGATCCGTGCGGGCGACTGGCACGATGGAGTCTTCGTGTGCAGAAATTCGATTTCACGATCACTTTCAAATCCAGCCGCAAGCACGAAGATGCCGATTCGTTGTCCCACGCCCCTGTCGAGATTTGTGGCCATGACAACGAAGATGACGGTAGTACTACACTACCCTTACTACAACCGATCTGATTACACGACAGCACGCGGACGACGAAATACGTGCAGTTATCAAAAACTTGAAAGACGTAACTCTTCCATACCTCATTGTACTTCTCTAAGCCTGTCGTCATTATGCCTGTGAGATGGGGCCCTGTATAAGAAAAACTCCAACAGCATTGAGAGAACTTATCTTCTAGGCGTGCCAACTGACTTGCGTGATGACATGCTTCTCGCCTGCCACGATGAGCTCACATCTGGTCACATAGGTTCCTTTCGAACTCTCGATCGAGTTCGGCAAGCGCACTACTGGCCTAAGCTTTACGCATCTGTTAAGCGATACGAGAAAATCCGCCGGGATTGTCAACGCCACATATCCCTGCCACTGAAGCCCGCGGGACTTCTTCAACCACTCGAACCACCTAGGGTGACATTCGATCAAATAATAATAGATTTACTGAGGTTCTTTTCACTGACATCTGCCAGCAACAAGTGGATCGTAGCAGCCACGGACTATTTGACGAAGTATGCCGAAACAAAGGCACTACAGCGTGGTACAGCATAAGCGTAGTAAAAAAGGGCGTGTGTGGGCTTCGTAGCCTTGGCTGTGCTGCCACAGGAAGTTGTCACCGAGTATAGTGAACACTCTTTCGGACCGTTTATCTGCAATAGAGAGGACACCAGAAAGCGAAGCTAGCTGTTTCGCCCGCTGGAAGATGCGCCGAAGTGATTTGGCCTAACCCGGGCGTTGTTCGGCGTTGCGAGGGTTAGCAGAGCCGATCGCGTTCACGCATAGCGACGTCGCAACGGCAACACCGACAAGGCGTGGGCCAGGGAAGCCGAATTCAAGCGCCGGAAGTGCAAGATCAACGACACCGACGAGCTGTGAGGGCGGGAACGGAGAAGGCGCGCTGGTAACACCGACGAGACGCAAGCCAAGGAAGCGAAGCGCAAGCGTCTACAACGCGTCGGCAACACCGACGAGACGCGAGTGAAGGAAGCCAAGTACAAGCACCGACAGCGGAATGCCAACGCTGACGAATTTTCGACGTCATCGTCGTTTAGCAACGTCTCGAAAGCGCCACACGCCTCCACTGAAGCACCCGTACGCAAGCGCTGGGCTCCACCGGGCGAACAAGAGGCGACGTGTAAGAACGATAAGGGCTTTTTTGAAGACACAACTGGTTCGAGTGAGTTGCCTTGCGCATCGGTGACGTGTCGATCTTCGTGCTCTACGTCACTTCCAACCTGCCGAAGGAGCAGCTTCAGCGCTGTCTGAAGGAGGCGCTGATTGTTGAAGTGAGTGATGCCTGTCGATGTGCCTCTTATAGTCGCGGGAGATTTCAACGTTTTCGTCAGCGGAGAAAGACGAGAATGGCTCGTCGATTACATGCTAGACGTCCACTCGCTGAAGTGCGTGTCGGTAGAACGGAAATAACCCACCACAATAAAAGGAATGCGCATCAATCTGGCCTTAGCCAACTGCGACGCAGAATGTCTGCAGGAACCTCTCAGCGTGCACTTCACAAGGCGGCAATCATCAAGGCGAAACACGCGCCTGCTCCGGTCCAGCGCCCGTGTCCCCTCTGAAGAAACTAGACATACGCCAGCCATCGCTTCAAACGAATCTTCCAGCACTCACCACAGAACCCGCGTTAGCGCCTTTTCAAACCGTCCCGCCACGCATGCTAAACGCTGATGTTTCGCACTCTTTCAGGGTGCCGTTCGAAGAGAGGGTTCAAATTTTTTATTATCGTGAATTCCAATCCCTTGTGCTTCTTCAACGTCCACCTAGATTTAAGTACATGGGCCTATAGGTTTCTCACTTCCATCGAAAATGGGGCCGATGCAGAGAGGATAAGATCCAGAGACATGTTGGTGACACTCGAACACCATAATTAATAGACCACCGTGGCGGAACTGGGATAGGACAGGTGCTATTACGAAAAGTGGCTAAACAGTCTTTAAGACACTTTGTTGCCCTATTAATGTAGTTAGTTAGGTGTAATAAGGTTGACCTATAATATATACTTGTACTTAAAAATTTCCCCTCTCTTCTTTACAGCATTTCCTGTCACCCTTTTTAATACAACAAGCTTCCAGAGTAACCGTGGCTCTCGCGTCATTTTAGGTATCACTACTTCAATAAAAAGGACTTGATTCTGTTATACATTGCAGAGAGTGGAGTTTGTCTAAAAACGGCCTCTTTGCTCATGCTTGTCATAACCTACCTCTGTACCTTCTTGTTGGAATTTTTACGTATACATTGCTTTCGATTCTCACTACTACACCCTAGTTTTGAACTCTTACTTTACATATCTTCGTGAAGGGCCTTCGGAGGGTTGGTTTTGGGACGTTAAGCCCCACATATCAACCTTTGGAGGGTGAAGGCCGAACATAATAAGGATAGCCTCGGGCAAACTTAGAACGGCTAGAAAACAGCGTGCCTAGATGACGCAATTCTGGGTTACCTCATAGAGTATATGATCCGGATACTTAGAATTTGAAAAGGGTGAATGTGACTAGCAAGTATTTTTTTTGTCTCACCTTTCTTTTTATTCCGCTGTTGAAGTGTTGCATGCAGTATGTCTGTCGAAGCGTCTGTCTAGGAGGCATCCGCGTCGCCTTTTGCACTCATATCGGAACGCCAAGCCACCCATAGAACAACAACAAAAAATTAATGGTATAATGATAAATATTATTATTAATACTGATAAAATTCTTAGGAAAGAACAATATTATTATTATTAATGAATTGACTGGTGATAAACTAACGGCTAAAGTGCATCACCACATCCTCCATCCCTCGTGCGTAGGCCTCAGGCTTGGCTTAAAACGCCATGATGACCGATGGGCAGTTACAGCACCTCAACGTGACTTCTTGTTCAAGCAAAAAAAAAACACCACGCTTGCGCGAGACGCACTGCACTGTCACTGCGAAAGCTGCAAGAGTGGCATTGCTAAAGGCATCTTTTTATTCATACATTGTGTAACTGCTACGAGCGCACTTGCAGAGTAGCGATTATGCCATAAATAACAATTATTTGTGGTAGTAAGGCATCCACTATGGCATTCTTGGTCATAACGCCATTGGCATTGTGTGATGTCTGGTTGTTTCTTCGCTGTTCTGGAACAATTTATTACTTATAATAACGCGATTTTTTTCTCGACATGAAAGCTGCCTAGTGTTAATCTGAAACGAAGTTTCACGCATGAGGTTTCAAGCACCAGTGTAGCTTAATGGTAATTTACTGGCCTGGAGGGCAGGGTACCTGGTTTTGAATCCCAGTCGTGCCTCGGAGTTTTTATTTACTTCGCTTGTTTCTTTTTTCCACAGCACGCGATAGCGGATACGAACACCGGCGATGGACAATTACGGCACAAAGGCCCTTGTGCTCTCATAATACCTTTCTCTGTAATGCATTAGTGACTGTCTGAAAACTCGAAAATTGCTACCAAAGTTTATGTGGCCCTTACCTCCCGGCTTCCGGAAAAACTGTACTGAAAATCACGAACACAAAAGATACCAACATAGTCATGCAAAAAAGAAAACCCCTCCAGCTGGCATGGGCAGTTTATATATAAAACTGAATCAGCGAACATGGGAAAATCGACACAACCATTCAGTTTTGGTGCCATAGAGTGCGTTTACGAGTCTCTCAAAGAGATGGCGCCAATGACTTGTGGAGGGTCAAAGTGAGTCAAAGCCGTAGTTTAATTCCCTAAAAAAGCACGTCTTATTGTAGGTGCTCAGGCTGCGCATTTTTTCGCCGGGCTTAAGTTTACCAGCACCGGACGCGATAAAGAATGATTTGGTACAAGTCAAGTAGGCTTCTGTTTAATTGCAAATACCAGTTTCACTTGGTGATAGTTATCTCTGTTTTTTTTTCTGCTTGAAACATAAGCTTGCCAGTTCATTAGTTATTTATTTCAGTTTTTCCTTATTTGTTTAAGTATGTATTTGTATATTTATTTACTTATACGCCTACTGATTGATACTGTGATCATGTACACGATCTTGGCAGCTTGGTACATTATATAGGTGCATCAAAATAAAAAAAAAAAGACCCAAGAAACAATAAATTTGTTCGCACGTGTGCTTTGATGAACAAAACTAAAGGGCAATAAGCGTTAGTCCAGCATTTTTTGGGTCCAACAGATGAGTTAGCACGAGGTAAAAGAGAAAAAATACGCATATCAAAATAATTCTAGCCAGAGAAGATAATTGCTTCCTACCGAAGGTGAGATTCAAATTGCGAGAGGTAATCTTGCATCAACCTTTTACCGGGCTATTTGTTCCGATCCACTACAGTTAATTCTAGGAAAGAAAGAATTTGGAACGTGTCATGATTACAGTTACAGCTAGTGAGTTCCTGGGTCTGGTATCGTAACCTGACAAATATAGAAGGTGCGACGTGTCGATCTTGAATTGACCTTTGATTAGCTGAAAGAAAGAATTTTAAATGGCATATACGAGAAGAAAATATTACGTAATTGAGCCAGCTTTGGCAAGCCGACTCGTTTTGAAGCCACCAGGGTTGGCCCAACATGTGACATTTCACGCCAAGATCAAGTACGCAACGATCCTTGCCGATACTGCGATGCACTGGGGAGTATAGCACGCAGCAGATTTCATTCTAAATCCTTTTGTTCGGTGCAGACCAGCCGGCTCACGCAGGAGGTTCAAAAATGAAACGCCACCAAAGTCACAAAATCCCACCGTATGCTCTGACATTTTGATCATGTGTTGGGCCGACACGGTGGACTTCACTCGTGTGATGATGCTCCCTCCTTTTTTCTTCCTTCCTACAGGCCCCGCCGAGACCACAGCTGCAGCCATTGAATAAGGCGTCCAATGCTCAACGATTTGAACTACACCGGCTGTAGTCCTCCTGTCTACTTTATCGGGTGTACTTGTGCGTCGACACCTGGGAGTGTTTGTCAGCGTTGTTCGTAGCCCGGATGGTCAGGTGCGGAAAACTCATGTTTTTTCTCCTGTGTCTAAACTAAAGTGAATTTTTCGTGTTTTGTAATTACATAACATCATTGGTTAGGACCCACCTGCCCTAGCGATGCACCACAGTACACTGCGAAGAAGGTGATGGTCATGGAGACCTTGCCGAAGCACAGAATCCTAGAGAGCGTCTGGCCGAACAGCGTCTGGCCGGGAACCACGACGCCGATGAGCACATAGGCCACGTTGGCCATCTCCCCACCCTGGTAGTACATCTGTAGGGGCCCCACGCAGACGTGTTCCCCGAATGGTATGTCTCCCAGAGGCGTCACCCGGTTCAGGTAACTGGACAAGCTGCAGCAGAAGACGGCCGCCAGGTTGCCGCCCAGCGCTGCAATCGGTAACCATCAGACACGCGAAGCAGAGTATTTTATGGTTGGTTCGATTGTTATTCGAAACAAACTTTCTCACACGAAAATGTTTTACGCCGGGTTACACCACCGCTCCACTCACGTCTTTCCGTCGAGGGTAATACGTTGTGAAATATACACGCACAGATGACCAAGAAAAATTCGAAGAAAAGAACAAATTGTTCCGTCACCATGAGTCACACCTATGACACCTATATATAGCTCCGCTGCGTGTGGAGTGAAGCGACTCCACCACGGAACGCACATTAATCAGTGCACTAACGGTGAGCTATTTATGTACGTTATTTTCTGTTGACGGTGATCATAGGTCGGTGGCTTTTCAGCCCGTTCACTTTATATTACTGGTGAGATAGTGAGAAGGGTGCGCTTGAGATTCAACTTTAGAGGTCATCGCTCTTCCTCTGAATCTGTTCCCACGGTCCGCACGAGTGAGCACGCCTCTGCAAGACGTTGCCGCTCGTGCGGGCGTGCCCTCAATGCGGGTGGTTTAAACGTTTCACAGCTAGTTTGTGTTGAAGTTACGGAGAACACAAATGCCAATTCGCTCACTGCAGTGGCCGCCTTTGCGAAAGGAGTGCACTGCTGAAATACTAGGTAACAATTGTGACAGCTGCTGATTCCCACTGGTTCTGTGTATACTTGAGCGTTCGTTTCATGCGCGTTCCTTTGTGTCTGAGCAGCCAGCGATTAGTGAGAAGCTGGTATACAGTTCTTAGTTGGCACTTGTTCTGTTGTATGTCCGTTTCGTGCATCTGTTCTGCTTGAACAGCGCGCGGCATGTTCGAGCTGCATGCCGTTCTTCACGTTAACTTAAATTTGTTGCTGCCGCCCTCATTCCTTCGCCGTTGTGGAAATGCGCAGCAAATGGTTAGATACCTCTGTCAAGATACGTTTACCTTTCAGGTAAAAGCCCAATCTATGAAGAAAGAAATAGCCAATGCCTCCTTCATTTCTTTCAGAGCCAGTGCGAATGCACGCTCCTCAACGGAAGCCATCGGTCCACCTTAGTTCAGGGAGTGGTCGTGATGCGTCGCCACATGTGAAGCTGCTTGCGCCACACGTGCGTTCAAGCACTTTCCCTCGTAGGTATATTGGACACATTTATGCTGAAGTATTACACATCTGTCAGATTCGTTCATTCGTGCTCCTTGGTTTCTGGCTCAAAGCCTTGCCGATGCCACCTCATGGTGCTCTTGAAGTCAGTGCATGAAGAAGTGTCGTAATGATGCTTCCCTATTGATTGCTTACATAGCGCCATGAACGCCGACATGCTATCTTAGAGTACCGTAGCATTTACAGAAGCAGCGTGAGCGCCAACATTGTGAACACCAGGAATGTAAGACACTGCCCCACGGATCTGTACACAACCGAACAAAACAATCCTTCGTATGATTTGCTTCGTGAGACACCACATGATGGGCTATCTCCCCCATAACCACATAGCGCAGGCCAAAGCTAGGCAAACGGCAAGATCTGGAGAGGGCGACGAATGGCTACATTTGGCACGCCTGGCTGGCATATTGTAAAAATAGAAGAGACACTACATAAGCGCTATTTATTTGTTTTTTTAATTACTTCACTCTCAAGTTATCACTATGGAAGAGTATCAATTCAAGCCCCGAACCTGTGGTGCAGCCACGTACTCGGCTGCGAAAGTAACTGTTTAAAGCCATCGCGTAGAACGGGGTGGATTCTAGTGTTTGAATAGCCTGACTCACCATTTACTGCAGACAGGTGCAGGGCAATTGGCGGATAAGCGAAGACTGCGTAATCCAGGATGTACCCACCGAAGCTGCAAAAACGCATGTGCAATAAAAGTTACTAGCAACTTGTATTTAGGAGCTTTCGTACGAAGAGCTTTACAAATTGTCGGGTAATTAAACTTGGAGCCTCTTCGAATATTCCACATTGCCATTATGAAATTCTATTCAATTATCCTTGTTTACAAACCAGTAATATAGGTGACCAGGCAAATGTTGAATGTCTGAAATGAGGACTGCTTTTAATATTATTTATTTTCGTTTATTGTGGTTTTGTTGTTTACCCGTTTGGTTTGGTTATTCTGGGATTTATTTATTTATTGTACCGAAGCATAGTGGCGAATCCGTCCACAAACACGGCAAGTGGTGTCGGCCTCGGTGCCATTCTCGCTCAACGCAAGGATGGCTGCGACGAGTACGTTGTCGCCTATGCCAGCCGTACACTAACGAAGGCAGAGTCCAACTATTCCGTCACGGAAAAGGAGTGCCTGGCTATCATTTGGGCTATAGGAAAACTTCGCACCTACCTTTACGGACGCCAGTTTGATGTTGTCACAGATCACCATGCCTTATGCTGGTTAGCGTCCATGAAAGATCCTACTGGCCGCCTCGCTCGATGGGATTTACGCCTTCAGGAATACGATATTCGTGTTGTTTATCGCTCAGGACGCAGACATTCAGACGCCGATGCACTATCCCGTTCTCCACTGCCTCCTGACCTTGCCTGCTTATCAACTGCCATTTGCGATTCGTCATCGTTGAGCATCACTGACATGCCATCCGAACAGCGCAAGGATCCCTGGATCAATTCTTTGCTCGACGTCCTCTCTCACAGTTCGTCAGAAACGACTTCACGCTCCCTCTCTCGTCAAGCAAGACACTTTGCTGTCCGTGAAGGCTTGTTGTATCGCCGCAATTACGTGACGGATGGCCGTAGGTGGCTCCTTGTCATCCCTCGTCATTTGCGTTCGGACATCTGCGCTGCCTTTCACGATGACCCCCAGTGTGGCCACGCCGGAGTATTTAAGACTTACTCTCGCCTTCGTCTAAGATACTACTGGCGCGGCATGTATCGGCACGTTCGCCAGTACGTTCGGTCATGCACCACGTGTCAACGACGCAAGACGCCTTCTCACAGCACTGCTGGCCCTTTGCAACCCTTAACCTGCCCAGCGAGACCGTTCGACCGTGTCGGAATTGATATTTATGGTCCTCTACCCAACTCTCTTCGAGGCAACCGGTGGATTATCGTCGCCCTGGATCATTTAACATGCTACGCTGAAACATCTGCGCTGACTGCTACCACTGCGAAAGACGTTGCGTCCTTTCTTCTTCACCATCTCATTTTGCGACACGGTGCACCTCGTGAATTACTCAGTGACCGTGGACGCGTGTTTGTCTCGAACGCCGTCGACGAGCTACTCAAGGCATGTCGCACTGTCCATAAGAAATCCTCGGCATACCATCCCCAAACCAATGGCATGACAGAACGCTTTAACCGTACCCTTGGAGATATGCTTGCCATGTACGCCTCTGAAGACCACACTAATTGGGACCAAGTGCTCCCTTTTGTCACGTACGCGTACAACTCTGCGCCACAAACAACCACTGGCTTTTCTCCTTTCTTCCTTCTGTACGGACGTGAGCCATCATGCTCCATGGACACCATTCTCCCTTACAGGCCTGATGTTTCCGAAGCGACGCCTGTTTCTGAAGCAGCTGCTTATGCCGAAGAGTGTCGTCAACTCGCTCGCTCATTTACCGCACAAGACCAATGGCGCCAGAAAACTGACCACGATTCCTCTGCATCTACTGTACACTATAACCCAAGAATGCTGGTTTGGCTCTGGGTCCCGTCTACCCCTCCCGGTCTTTCCCCGAAGCTTTCGTCGAAATACCATGGCCCCTACCGTGTCGTGCGGCAAACATCTCCTGTCAACTATGAAGTTGAGCCCATTGATCCACCCTCGGACCAACGCTGCCGTGGGCGTGAAACAGTACACGTATCACGCCTCAAACCGTGCTATGACCCCCTTGTCGTGTCCTTTCCCTAGGTCGCCAGGTTGGCTCCTTTTTACGCGGGGAGTAATTGTACCGAAGCATAGTGGCGCCAGCTCTGTGCCAGCGTGAAAGAAGACGTTGACGTCCGTGTGTGGCTCGTGCTTGCCGGGTTCCTGCCTGTACCAGCTTGTTGCGGCTTACGTTTCTAGAACAATAACCTGTGTTTTTACGCAACCTTGCTCGTTGCATTATTAAGAATTCTTTTTATCCCATTCCACATCATTCCAGGTAGAAGACACATCAAATAGCTACATACAAAACTTAAATAGAAATAGAGAACAAAACAAAATAGAATGAGCCCATAAAATTGATTTGTACAGAATAACCTAGACACTGCTGCAAATGCTTGAATGATATGTGGTATTCAGCGCCCCAAAATCACCCTATAATTATTCGAGACGCTGCAGGGAAGGACTCAGAGAATGTCGACCACCGGGGTTTCCTTAGCGTGCCCAGGAATCTCAGCACGTTCGCATACATCATTTTTCACCTCCACCAAAAATTGCAGTCACAGCAGCCGATATTCGATCCTACGACCTTCCGGTCAGCATTTTAATTCCTCACCAACTAGAACACCACAGCGTGGCCTGCTGCCAATGCTATTAGTAGACAGAGCAGCAACAGTAACAGCAGGGAAAGCCAATTTAGACGTAAATTACGGGAAGAAATTTCACCTGAATGAACGCAAAAGCTTTGAGTGTAACACTCGCTTTCCTAATGAGCAATGGGTGCGTTCTCTGCTCACTTACCTCGAGACCGTGAGTGCGATAATAATTGGCAGCCACCCGACGCGCAGCACTTCCCGGGAGACGGTGTTGCGTCGGGCCAGAACTATCCACATTGGCAGCAGGAGCAGGCACAACGCGATCACAAGCGGCGCCAGATCTGCATATGACCGTCGAGCGCATATTGAAAGTAGAAGCGTGGGAAATGGGACAGTCGGTGCTGCCTCGCGGTGCGACCATGCATGAACAGACGGGAGTGCAAAAAAAGAGATGAAAGTGAGCTGTATTATACGTAGATGAATAATTAATATTGCTACAGCAACACTTTTGAAGTTATGCGCAACTGATGCACACAGCTTTTAGTAAATAACTGCTGGCCTTTGTTTGCAACACTTTCTTGTCCACTAGCTCTGGCACGTTTAAATATATACTATCAACGTTAAGTGGCCCTATCCATCAACAGCTCGTGTTCTGAACGCATGCAAAACTTAGCATAGAGCGGTCGCACTTGTTCATGAAGCCTACGCATATAATACCACAACTTGCACCATCAGAACCAATGGTGTCAGTATAATAAACATTGTGATCAATCGATATCAACTATTCTTATAGCAAGTGGGACCGAAACTTAACCAAACACCTGAAGCACGGCGGCAAGCACCTAAGCGTGTGCGCAGTGAACAAGCGTAGTGTAACTTGCACAAGAACGCATATCAACAGGCTTTACTTTACTTTTGCAAGACCTGGTCGTTACAATGCTGATAAAAGTTGGCAGATCCCACGTACAGTGGGAATCGACGAAATGCGAAGCATGAATGAGAAAGGTTAATACGTCACTTTGAAATCAGCCCAACGTGACGAGTTGAAGGCAAATGATGCCTTCTATGACTTCCGTCTCATGACTATCATGTTTGTATGTGTCATTTGCCTTCGTCGTCTATTGACGTCACAGGATACCAAATTTAGTATATGTGGAGCTAGCAAAACGGTGGCGAGCACGCTATGAGCGTGGTATGTTGTCATGCTCTTATATGACACGTGGGTCAGGATTATTATGTTTAGACCAGTCATATAGTTTGTCATTCATTGACGTCACGTAACGCCAAATTTGGTATATGTAGAGCTAGCAAAACGACCGCGAGCGCATCATGACGGGCCCAATATACTCCAATGTAGCGTTGACGCGAACCCGAAGGGTAAAGCGACGCTACGTTAGAAGAACGCGAGCACTCTATAGTCTGACGCCAGGCGCGACCGGCGCGATCAGCGTCCGTCAGTGCGGCCCGACGGCAACTGGTGTAAAGTGCGGCATGCTGCATTTCGTGCCGATGCGTTACCCAGACAACACTGCGTGTCCCTCTTTTCGTGACGGAGGGATGCCGAACACGCTGAAACGCACATGCGTCAAAGCGATACAACGCGGCGCGTGCCTGCGAGTATACGGCAGCACCAGTGCCTGGCGTGCACCAACGCCGGCTCGACGCGACAAAATGAACACTGGCGAGCACGCGCACCGCTTCACGTCGAAATGTATTGGCGCCTTGACTCTGGCATGTAGTCATGTTTTTACATGACACGCATCTCATGATTATGATGTTTGCACCAGCCACATACCTTCGTCATCCACTCACTTACCGTAATAGCAAATTTGCTGTATAGAACGCTTGCGAAAACGCCGCGAGGGCATCATGAGCGTGGCATATAGTCAGGTTGCTACATGACAGACATATCATGATTTTCATGTTAGGGTCTGTCCCTTGTGTTTCCCATGCAATAATGCCATGCCATACCAGTTTTGCAAGAAGCCATGTGAACGAAACCACCGCAAGAGCTGCAGGACCATGAAATGTAAATCATGATATACATGACACACATGATATGATTTTTATGTTATGACTAGTGAGATATGTTCTTCATATAGTCATGTTACGCCATACCAAGTTTGGTATCGATACTCGAAACGGCCTGGAGGGCTAAATGTCGTAGGCGGCTAGATAGATAGATAGATAGATAGATAGATAGATAGATAGATAGATAGATAGATAGATAGATAGATAGATAGATAGATAGATAGATAGATACGCTGAAAGTCACCGAAGTTCGCTAAGAAATGCTTCGCAATCAAATAGGTCGTGGCAAAGACGCACACGGATGGTACAGCATTATAGACGAGTAGCCGGAGAGAAGGAAAAGCGTGGTCAGGTCCCCGAACGAAGCCGCGAAGGCCGGCGCGATGTTGTCCGGGTTTTTTTCGCATTTGGTGGACAGCACCACGACCGTAGACATCACGAAGCCTGTGTGAACAAAAATACAGGAATTGAAAATGTACAGAACGTCAGCTTGCTATATCACATAGGGCAGTATGTAGATGAATGTTCCTAAATGTATAATTTGCTAACATAGTGGTTAAAGAGAGCATTTGTTGACATGCCCTTGTGCAAGTTAACTACTGTGCTTAGATGAGTGTACTAAAAAGCGGTGAAGGGGATCTTTATGACGTGCCTTTGACGTTGCCTTACAGCCTTGCGAAGAAATAGTTCAAAAAAAAAACTTTCCCTACAGGTCTTCAACGTTTTTTTCTTTGATTTGTTCAGTGATATGAAGCTGAGCTCACACTTTCAATTGCACGTGTTAAGTTTATTTGTTAAGTTAACTACTTGTTTTCGTACTCTAACTCTCTATTTTTTTTTCATCTGTACCCGTCTTTGCCTTCTCTCATCCTTATTGTCACTTTTCTTTCCTACCCGTTCGCCGTGCTCAACTATTGACTGTGAGATCGTGTGGAGTCACCACCTGGCGGCAACTGTCTGAAGCGCGCAGTTATCGCCGTTTTCATCTATTCAGAAAAATTGCACTAGGATCACTTCTTCAAGAACTGGGCTTGGAATTATCAGAACCTGCTCTTTTTGTTCTTTTGGAGCCTCTACATTCGGGTACAGCCAAGGGGATGTTTTATTCGCCATTCAGGAATATATCACTGCGACTAAACAATTTTATTGCTAAATAGGGGGCTCACTACATATTTTTCAAATTCGCTAATGGCACTTGAAATCATAACTAAATAACTAGCGTTTCCAGGAATGAAGCAATGCGGAAAGTATTGGGTGAATTCACCTTATAATCGGCCAATATCCTCCATTGGGTACGAGTGATGAGCAAAGGAAAACAACAACAACAACAACAACAACAACAACAACAACTACAACAACAACAGCAACAACAACAACAAGAAGTTTGAATTGCTCCGTGCGTCGTCTGCTAGCCATGTCGTGTTTCCATGTGGGCGTACGTTATGCATTCTCAAAGGGTGATTTGCCCGGTCATGTTAGTGCGAGTGTAACTGCTTGATTGTATGACTTAAAGGACGTACGAAATAGTATGGCCTTCCTCGGCTGCTAATACATATATCGATGATTGATATGTGGGCTCGAACGTCACAAAACCACCATATGATGAGGAGAGACGCCGTAGTGGAGGGCTCCGGAAATTTCGACCCCCAAGGTTTTTGCTAATGCATTGTAATGAGATCAGCGAGTGAAACGTTCCACAATGCTGTTGATTGTCGTCGTGCCGTCCATTTACTGAAGTTATTTCAGAATAGGTGCCACTTTCCACTTTAAGCACATTTTAAAATGCTCCTGACATCCTCTCAAACATTTGTACTAATAAATGGCGTGTGCATGCAGTGTTTTAGGGTCTTGCTTCTTAAGAAAAACAAAGCTCCAGGCTACACTTCTGCATGCTCTTTGCAGGTGCACAACTACAGCACTGTAGTTGTGCACCTGCAAAGGCACCTGCGAATATGCGAGGTGCCTTGGATGAGCCTATATGTCCATGGTGCCCCTACACAGAAATATTACAAACACAAAAACTGGGACCCTTCTGTACTTTCACTGTTCTTAAAACAAAGTTACCATAAGCAACCGTGTGCTTACACTTACGAATGCTTTAAAGAGCCCAAACATTCGAACTTAATTTAAACGGCATTACTTACATTTACTATCGCAAAATATCGCTGAAAAACTCATCTTTCTTTACATTGTCTTGAGCGTTTGTGTGGCAATGTTACCGGCCGACGGAAGGCAGTAGTGATTTTTTTTTTAAAAAAAGGACTTGTCCCGTAAAATAAGAACACTTTTGATGTAGCACTATCATGCAGGTATTATGCATCGATGAAAGCTTTCTGCTGAATACTTATGAGGTTTTTATATCGAGTGGTGCACGAACGCATGCGTATACGTGGTAAAAGCAGTAGGGCACAAAACACTGTCAGCCACTAATCTTTCCTGGACATCATTGCACGTAGGAAACCATTCTTTTGAGCTAAAAAATCAAAGAAAAAACATTGTGCTTACTAAACGCTTTTCAATGCGTTCAAACGTTAAAGTAAAGCTAGTACGCACCGCTCCAAGATGTATGTAGTGGAAAAAAAATATTTATAATACTGAAGTTAATTTTTCCCTCCATTCGAAAATATTCTCTTCTTGACGATGATATTTTTAACACGATTTTAAATGTCACAAAGACAACAAAATAATATATTGGCATTATTGTATTGCGTTTTCTGACACTAAGTCATTTATGAGATGGATTACTTTACCAGCACCTGTTGAAAAATAATCACTCTTTTACACAATGTCTAAATGATCGTTGATCATCGTTAGGGCAGATGAATTTGCTATTAAGACAAGAATTATTGAATGTGTTTCTGATGTCTTCTCGTACGTCAAGTGCATAGCACCTTATTGTCGAAGTATCCTGACCGCTTCAGTACAACTAACTCGCTTCTAATTGTAACGCACATTTTAACACTAACATAGCGTTAATAAGCGTTCTCTGCGGCAGCTTTGAATACATAGCGCATCTCAGTTTGGTTAGAAGTTAAATGTGTCAACCTGATTGCTTAGGCAAAGGTCACTTTTCTAATGCCGGTGAGTAGGCCACTAGGTCATGAATGTGTCGCATATGTATTTTATAATTTTCTAATTCGATAAACTTTCTCAATGTTTTTGTTATTCGAAATTAACACCAGTCAAAAACTGGCCTTGCATTTAAATAATAATTCACTAAACAACAACTAGTTCAGCTCTGCGTAATTCAAGACAGATATGGTGACACGGCTGTGTCGATGAAAAATACTGGGGTTTTATACAGGATGAGCCTAGCTTCTCGGGCCGACAAAGCTCGCTCGGTCTGTCCGAGATTACTTTATGGTCCAACATTAGAGCTCTACGATCACTCTATGGTTGGTCCGAGCTCGCTCTACGGTGGCCATGGACGTCAGGCTCTGTCCAGGTGGCGCTGCGAAAAACGCCGCCACCAGCACCCTCACCGCTGCGCTGATTCTAAATAGGTTCTGTGAAGAGAGCCGTCCGCAACCGAAAGTGCTTAAGCCATCTTTTGTCGATGTTCATGCACGGTTTTTGAACGTTGAGGACCTGGCAAGCTTTTTTCGTCAATCGAAACTCTCTTCAGAAAATTTGCAAGCTCGTCAAACGAACTGCGGGTACATTGCAAAAGATGTTTCAGTTATTTCGGCTCGCAATTCAAGGGCAATCCAGCATTGAATAACATTTAATTCGATACAAGCACTGTGCCGTGTGTTCTGTAACGCGTAAACAAGTTAAATTTGGGCTTACACATGATGCAAAAAAACATCACGCGAGCAATGTATCTTACGATCAGTGCTACGAACGTCCCTTTATCAGATGACCCCGGTGATTTCAGCCTTTGCAGTTACATTCTTAGTATACTGTTGAATAAAACAGGTCACTGACCAATGTCAAACAACTGTGAACAACAACAATGTCAA
Organism: Rhipicephalus microplus; assembly: GCF_043290135.1. Classification (NCBI taxonomy): domain Eukaryota; kingdom Metazoa; phylum Arthropoda; class Arachnida; order Ixodida; family Ixodidae; genus Rhipicephalus; species Rhipicephalus microplus. Next base: position 116,381,852 of record NC_134704.1, read on the forward strand.
CAACAAGAAGAAAGACGTCGAAGCTTTCCTTGACTGCCTAAATGGCGTCGAGACTTCCATCAAGTTTACTGTGGAAGAAGAAAAAGATGGTTGCCTCCCTTTCTTGGATGCAGTTGTAAAACATACTCCCACAGGCCTCGCCTTCGCTGTGTACCGAAAGCCAACACACTCCGGTAGATACCTCGACTATGAGTCAGTCCACCCGGTAGCCCACAAACGCTCAGTGATTCGGTCTTTAGTTCAAAGAGCGATTCGCACTTGTTCCGATGAAGGAAGCCTGCAGGAGGAGCTCCGGACCATTGAAGATGACCTGATCAGGAATGGATACACCAAGATTTTTATTAGGAAAACAACTAAATCCGTCATGCATAAACTGCAGTCAACTAGTCAAGCCATGCATAACACATCGTCTACGCAAAAGCGTGCATCGATTCCTTATATTCGAAATGTAAGCGTAGCCCTAGCCCGTCTATTCAGAAAACGTGGTGTACAGATCGCGCGTGTTCCAGCAAGCACGCTTAAGGCTGAGTTGCTAAATGTGAAATATCCTCTCGCTCGGCAACACTTTCCTGGTGTGGTCTACAAGATACCATGCACCGATTGCGAATCAGTGTACATTGGCACGAGTGGAAATTACTGCAGACGTCTGAAGCAACACAAGAATGACGTCGCCAAGGGCCACACAGTGACAAATGCACTCGCAGAGCATGCCGAGAAGACGGGCCACGAGATAAGCTGGGACAACGCACGCATCATGGCCACGGAGAAGAATTTTACAACCAGACTGAACCTCGAATCACTAATCATTCAGACGACAAGTAACACAATCAATAGATCATCTGGCACACTAAACCACGTGTACTCCCGGACTTTGCGCCATGCGCTCAACGTTACATAAGAACCTGTTGCTCAGTCGTCATTCCATTGTGAACAAGGGATTCGTACGGGTCCCGAAACGTCATTGTTTTGTTTTACATTGGTCAGTGACCTGTTTTATTCAACAATGCCTTTACCTGACCAGACGGCATTCCGTCGAACTCTCGACTATTCTTAGTATACATATCTCGCTACCTGTGCCTTGTGAATATCGTTACACGTAGGCATGACACAATTCCTCGTAAAATAGTCGTAGAAATATACATGCAAACATGGACAAACATGAGCGAAAGGGAAAGCAGGGATCTTAACTGCAATGCTGAGGTAGCATACATACAGGAAATATTATTAGCATACATACAGGAAATATATGTTTAAACGACTGTCTCCACAACGAAACCAACAATATCGAGTGCTGCTGCTTTTGAACTCACACATGCAAAGCCGTCCACCCCGGGCCAAGCGCTCATCCAGAACCGGAGAACTAAAACGAAAAATCCAGAATAATGGCTGTGTTAGAATTCTTAGACAGCACTTAAACCGTCTTCGCAGACAGCTTAAAAGATGGTATCGAGCCCGTGCTGTCCAATAAATGGAACACGTTTGGATGGATGGATGGAAAGATGAATGGATGGATGGATGGATGGATGGATGGATGGATGGATGGATGGATGGATGAATGGATGGATGGATGGATGGATGGATGGATGGATGGATGGATGGATGGATGGATGGATGGATGGATGGATGGATGCATTGATGGACGGACGGACGCACGGATGGACGGACGGATGGATATGGCTGTACCCTTTAGATCGGGCGGTGGCAAGTGCCACCAAGCCGTAATAGTTAATGAACGAAAAACTAGATTTATCTTTTTTCCTTTACATAGTGAGGTTGAGGATTCATACTTTGCAGTGAAGTGTTTAATTTTCACTCGTGCCTTGACTTTAGCCACCAATCGGATAACCTCTTTCTAGTTATTTCTACCCGCTTAAGGTGTATCTTTCCCACCCTGTCCCTAAACCCCAGTGCTTTTAAAAACTCGGTGTCATCATCCAAACTAAAGGATGAAGCCCTTCACAGAGCATTATCAAGTGTTCAGCCCTTTCCTCTTCCTCTCCACACGCACTGCATACCGAGGATACCCCTTTGTATTTGGCCCGGTATTTCTTGGTTCGCAATACTCCTGTCCTGGCCTCAAACAATAGATAACTACCCCGAGTATTATCATAGATCCTTTCCTTGGCCATTTCTTGGCTGAATGTTCGATAGATCTCTACTGCTCACTTAATCCCACCGATTCTCCACATATTGGTCTCAGAATCCTTCACCTTCTTCTTTACCGATAATTCTTCATGGTTTGGCCCCCTGCTGTTTTCTAAGTATTTACCAGTCAGTTTTCTGGTTCGCTTTCTCCATTTTGTATCGACGTTTTTCATGTATAAGTAGCTGAATACCCTCCTAGCCGAACGCTCCTCCCCCATTTCTCTCTATTGCTTCTCAAATTTTATCTTGTTGTTAGCTTCCATGCCCTCAAATGATGTCCATCCCATATCACCTCGTACTTCCTGATTCGGTGTATTCTCGTGAGCTCCTAAGGCAAGCCTACCTATTCCACGTTGTTTAATTTCTAATCTTGCTTGAACTTCTGATGTCATGCGCAAGACCACATTGCCGAACGTGCGAGAAGGAACCATGACCCCATTCCATATTCGTCTCACAACATCATACCATTGTAATTCCACAGTGCCCTGTTTTTCATTACCGCTGCATACCTCTTACCTTTAGTCGTCACGTATATTTCGTGTTCCCTTAGGTACTCGGCCTCATTGCTTATCCATACGCACAGATATTTGTATTTACCTGTAATCTCTAGCGTGACCTTCTGTATTCTAAGCTCACTACATTCATTGTAACTAAATGTCATGACAGCTGATTTTTCCTTACTGAATCTGAAATCTAACCTTCCTCTCTCATTACCGCAGATGTCCACCAATCTCTGCAAATCTTTCTTGTTGTCGGCCGTTAGCACTATATCATCTTCGTACATCAATACTAGTAGTGCCTGTTCAATGAGTTTTCCTTGCTTGACAAAAGAGAGGTTAAAGCCCAGTCCACTTCTCTCTAATTTGGCCTCTAATCCTTGTAGGTACATCATCAATAACAAGGGTGACAGGAGACACCCCTGCCTATGCCCCCGTTTTACCTCTGCTGGCTTCAATACCTGTTTTTCCCACTTTATAGTTACCTTGTTACCTTTGTAGATATTTTTTATAAGATTAGTGGCTACAACTTCCACCCCTAGTGTGTCCAGTATTCCCCACAGTTCCTCTTGAAGCACGCTATTGTACGCTTCCTTGTTATCCAAAAATGCAAGCCACGGGAGCCTGTGTTCCTTTTCTGCTATTTCGATTCACTGCGTCAGTGAGGACAGATTGTCTTTCAACCTCCTGTGTTTCCGAAACCTGATCTTCAGTTCCCCCAGCACCCCTCATCCTCTATCCATGCCTGCAGCCTTTCCTTTATAATCTGCATTGCCAGCTTGTAGACCAGTGATGTCACTGTTATAGGACGGCAGTTGTTTATGTCAGCTTTGTCCCCCTTTTCTTTATATATCATGCTCATCTTGCTAAGTTTCCATGCATCGGGAGCTTCACCACTTCACCATTTTTTCTCACTGCCTCTCTCAAAGCCTGCTTAGACTTCGGACCTAATGTCTTTATCAGCATAATTGGAATGCCATCCGGGCCTGTTGATGTACTACTAGGAACCCTCTTCTCAGTCCTTTCCCACTCTCATTGTGAAAATGGAGCCATTGCGTCACTCTATTTATCCTTGTCTATTGTGGTGCCTAATGCACTTCTCTGTTTGAAATTTTTCAAACAAAGAAGTGCTTTAGGCACCACATATATTCAATAGCTTCGTCCCCTTCTAGCCTAGCATCTTAAGCTGTATTTATAAACCTCTGCTCTAGGCTCGTCTCATTTCTTAGGAAGTTTGGATGGTTTCAAAACTTCGCAGCTGCCTTTCTATCTTTTTTGTGTACTTCTGCGAGCCACTGAGCTCCCTTTCTTCTAATCTTTTCATTGATTCTAAGGGATGCATCCATTTTAAAGCTTCGAAAGATTTCCCGTTTTCTTTGAAGATCATATATCCGTTCACCCCACTGCTTAGCATGTCTGTGTTCCCTAGAAGCTTCCTGACGTTTTGCTATGGCTCTCTTAACTTCCTCATCCCACCAACTTTTGGGTTTGTGTCTTCTTTTCCGGGGTGACTAGTCACGTGTGTTTTCAAGCTCCAGCTCAACCAGTCTAATTAGATTCATGTATGTCCCCACTGATTTATTATCGTCAGTGATTACTTTCTCAATTTGTTTAGTAGCTATACCTATTTGCCTTTATGAATAACCATTTTCCTGTAGTTGCTCATCTTATCTCCTTCCCACTTTGACTGCTCTTTTAAAACTTAGTTTGATACGTTTGAGATTACTACCCAGACTTCTGGAGCACCTTCACCTATGTACATTCCCCTGAGCATATCATACATCCTATGTGACATCAGTACGTAATCTATCGTCGACTGCAGCATTCCTACTTCCCGCGTTATTTGCCCTTCACACTTCCCGGTACTGTCGAAAATGAACAAATCATGCCTTTCACACATAGCCATGATCAATTTGCCTGTTGGGTTAGTATACCCATCTATATCTTCTATGTGCGCATTCATATCACCTAGTATAATTATTTATTTATTTATTTATTTATTCATAGTACCCCTAAAGGCCCTCGTGAGAGGGTATTACATAGGGGGGTTACATGAGCAAAATAAACAATAAACGTCAAGAACGAGAAAAAAGTAAAAAAAATTCAAATTAAATACAGACTAAGGTTGAGATATATGTTATAACTAGTAATTGGTAAAGACAGCAAAAAATAGAGAAAAGAATAGGCAACAAATCATTAGAATACAGATGAGTACCTAGTGAACAACCTATGAAAATGCAAGAAAAAATAATCAATACACTTGAAAAAAAAACGTACACTCAAAAACGAATAAAAAATATACACTCGCTCATCACACCTCAAATAAGCTGAAACAAGGTAAGAATACTACACGTGTGCTCTGTACGTTATAGAAAAGAGGGAAAAACAAGTAAAAAAGCAAAAGTTTAGATGATATCAGTATTTTGAATTAGTTCTTGAAATTTAGTGGCGTTTTTTTCTAAGGAAATGTGTGATGGTAGTTTATTCTAATCGATTATGGTACGCGGAATGAATGACTTGGAAAAAGCAGATGACTTACAGTTTAAGCGTTTAACTTTGTAGGGGTGATCGCGGCGAGGAAAAATAACGGCAGGTGGCTCGAAGAAATCGCTGTGAAGTGACACGTGGTGATAAAGTTTATGGAAAAGTGATAGGCGTGCAAGTTTGCGACGATGGAATAGTTCGGGTAGCTCTGCTCGGCGTTTTAGTGCTGTGACGCTGGAATGACGTGAATAATCTGAAAATATGAAGCGAGCGGCACGATTTTGCAGTGATTTAATGTCGGTTATGATGTAAGCATGTTCGGGATCCCAAATGGCTGATGCATATTCTAATTTTGGACGTATTAGTGTAGTAAATGCAAGTTTGCGTATGTTAGGAGGAGCCTGTTTAAGGTTACGCTTGAGAAATCCGAAAGACCGGTTAGCAGCCGCCAGGGTGAGTTTTATATGGTAGTGCCATGTCAAATCAGGTTGCAAATGAATTCCAAGATATTTATAAGTGGAGACGAGGTCAACAGTAGTATTATTCAACATGTAGGAGGTAGGAATCCGGGTTACGTGTTTACTGAAAGACATAAACTTCGTTTTAGAGCAGTTTAGGGTCATTAGCCAAGATGAGCACCATGCATTAATAGCATTTAGATCAGTTTGCAAAGCCTTCCGGTCATTGTCAGAGGAAATTATTCGGTAAACCACACAGTCGTCAGCAAAAATTCTAATTCGGGATGAGACACAGGATGGCAAGTCATTAATGTAGATTAGAAACAGTAGTGGACCAAGTACGCTACCCTGTGGGACTCCAGAAGTTACTGGTCTGAAGGAAGAGTTACAATTGTTAGCGGACGTGAACTGTGTTCTAGAAGAAACGAAATCTTTTACCCATGCCAAAATGTTAGGGTGAATGTTAAGCCTAGACAGTTTGGTTAGAAGCCGGTGATGAGGGACACGGTCAAAAGCTTTAGAAAAGTCGAGAAAAATAGCATCAACCTGGGATCCACCGTCGAGAGCTGAATGAATGTCATGAATGAAGCCGGCGAGCTGCGTGTCACATGAGTATCCTCGGCGAAAGCCATGCTGATATTTATGTATAATGTTATGATCTTCCAGGTAGTTAATGGGTGTGGATTATATGTTCAAGAATTTTACAAATGGTACTGGTTAATGAGATGGGACGATAGTTTAATGGCGATGAGCGTTCACCAGACTTGAAGATGGGAATTACTTTAGCGATTCGCCAGTCATGTGGGATGCAGCCTAATGATAACGATTGTGAAAAAAGGGCGGCCAGTATGGGACAAATGCTAGCTGATATATTCTTTAGTATCTTATTATTAAAGCCGACATGATCAGAAGCAGTAGAAATTTTGAGTTTATTTAGTAAGGAGAATATACCCGCTTCACTGACTATTATTTCTGGCATGCTGATATCAGGAATTAGGTTAACTTTCGGGCATGACGGGATGTCTTCACACGTGAATACCGAAATGAATGCGTCGTTTAAAACTTGTGCGCACTGAGACGTGGGAATGATGCTGTTATTACTGGTGGTAAGGACTATATCAGGATGATCAACAGGATTGATGACACGCCAAAATTTCCGAGGGTTATTTAATAGCATAGATGTTAAGTCATGTTTGAAGAAATGACGTCGAGTTGATGTGAGCAGTGACTGATATTCCTTATCACATGTTTTGTAGCGTAACCAGGAAACAGAAAGGGGGTCTATTTTATTGGCGTGGCGGTAAAGTCTTTTCTTTTTGTTATTGAGACGTCGAAGCTGTTGGTTATACCATGGTGCGGTGTTTACAGTTTTGATGGTGATAAGGGGAATGAACCCGCTGATTAAGTTGGTAAGTGCATTTTTAAACATGAGCCAATTATCTTCAACGGATCGGGATAAATACCCTCCTAAAAAGTTATTTGAGAAAGACAGGAGTTCATTATTAATGCTATCGTAATCAGCTCTATTATAGCACCTTATTTGCTTATTGGTAGTTATGCGCTTATTAGGGGAAATCCGGACGCTTCCAGTAAGAACGTCGTGATCAGAAAGCCCGTCAAGATGAGTAATTTCAGAAAAAATATCAGGGTTGTTGGTAAATACTAGGTCTAGAATATTAGCTGATGTGGCGGAACACCGCGTGGGATGAGTAATTAGCTGAGCCAGGGAAAAGTCGAGAGAAGACTGGACGAAATTATGAGCTTCACTTTGACCATCCCTAACGGATAGAGTTGACCAGCAAATGCTCGGAAAATTAAAATCGCCAAAAATTATTAAGAGAGAATTAGGAAAACGAGAACACAGTAGCGTCAAGACACGGGTAAATTCATTAGAAAAGTCAGTATTTGCATCTGGGGGGCGGTAAAAAACACCAATAAGTATGACGTGGCCGCCACACTTCAGGGATACCCATACACATTCCAAAAACGAGGTAACCGGAACAGGTACTGCAAGCACATCATTTTTTATCGCCAGAAGTACGCCACCTCCCCTTCCATGTTTCCTATCACAACGAAAAAGTTTGTAATCTGCCCACGTGAGAAAAATACTGCTGTCAGGAATGTCATCGTTTAGCCACGTTTCAGTTAGTGCGACAATGGTTGGTGTGCAAGAATCAACGAGGGATGACAACGGAATGCTTTTGGACTGAACGCTTCTAATGTTCGTGTACAAAAAACGAACACCACCAGAACTTCTTTGGTGCGATGATAAGGAATGGTTAATTGTTGAACGGGGGTAGGGTTGGGCTGCAGTCATACCGTAGCGGAAGAGGATTGAGATAGCGCAGCGTGATTAGTGATGGGTGCGGCTTGATTGGTATTGGGGTCCCATACATAAACGTCATTATTGATGTGAAGCCTGTCAAAAACGAGCCTCACACGGTCACTTTCCTTTTTATCTCGCACTCTCCTGCTAACTCCTGAATGTCATTTGATATACGCTCTACCATTGCCTGGTTTTCCTCTCTGAGGAAAGCTGGATTCCACGCTGCGAGGCACCACCTCGCGTCGTGAAAAGAAGGCTAAAATAAGCAAATGCAAAGATTGTATTTTGTGGCTTATTTCGTGTTCAAATTTAAAAAAAATAAACGTTACTCACATTGAGTATGTGGCGAAGTGTATACTTTTGTGCAGATGACCATTCCGGCGAGATCCGACATATCTGAGTGAATTGTTGAGTCGCCATTTTGTTTAGACAGCAAAGTAGCCTGCATCGCATTTGTCTACGATGCGGTCTTTTCGGAGCTGTCTATTTGCCTTCTACGAGAAAATTGGAATGGGACTTAGGATGGCTGCCGTCCATCAGCTGTCTATTTAACCATCTATGGCAAGTATTGAAAAATACCCATGTTCTATTATTCAAGTATGAATCCCACGGAAACCCACGCGCTGTCCATTATTCTTTATTCAGAAACCAATTATTGCCAATATGGCTCAGCAACGACTGCCACAGAGTTCCCTCTAATAAAAATAATTAGGAAATCTGGGTTTCGCTTACAATCAAAGCACTGATAATTGCATTGCATTACGAATCATTTTGGCAGTAGATGTATGAGGAAACTTAGTCATGTATATGTGTTTAACTCTTTCTTTCTCACCTGTAATTCAAAATTTTGGGGGAGGCTGGTGTAAACTTGTCATCAATTTTCCATTTCGTGAGTTTATCATACTTATTTTACTTTCATAATTTGTATTTACAAAAGCGATTTGTCGTTAAATTTCTTCCTTTTTTCAAGAACATTTAGCCAGAAGGTGAAATAGTGCGACTGAGTGCTCTAATGTTTTCACGCCATTTGGACCAACTGCTGCAAGCATCACTGACGAGATTGTAATATTCCTAAATAAAAAATATCAAACGGAGGTAATTGCGCAAATGACCGCATAAAAACATTTATTTCTAATTCATTACGAATGAAGGAAAGATTTAATTAAAATATAGTACATTGTTCGATGTTCTTCTTGAGAAACTAAAACATCCGTAAAGTGAATAGTGGAAAGGAACAAGTATTGATAATGGGCCCTTGTCTCCATCAAGTTTTGCGCATTATAGAAAAAGACAAGCTCTTCAATCTGGGAAGGCCTCTACACAATTGTTCCTTGGAATTAAACAATCCAGGGAAAATTAGGAGAATTCCCCTTATAATTGGCCAATCCCCTTCATTGGGTACAAACCATGTGTTGGGACAAAAACAACAACAAGAAGAACAACACTCCATAAGATTTATTAAGACCCCCCCCCCCAATTCTTCGCCCATCTCCCACAGTGGGTATTAGTCACAAAAGAACGTGAACATGCAGAAGAAGGCGATCATTGGTACAAGAATAACAACAACTCCATAAGATTTATTAAGACCCCCAAATTCTTTGCCTATCTCTCACAGAGGGTATTAGCCACAAACGAACGTGAACATTCAGAAGAAGGCGATCATTGGCTGGTGTAAAATAAAACTCTTGTTACGTGCAAGCGCTTTTTGTGCTGCAAAGCGGACATTCACCGACGTTCTCAGCCTCATGTCTGAACAATCCAGAGGTCGATTAAGTGAATGCACCAGCTCGCTGAGACAGCCAGTGTCGGTGTGCAGCCTAGAGAAGGAGGAGACGGTCCTGCTTGACGTCAATCCAGCGGTGAGTTCATTTGAAGTACACAACCTGCTCATATTGCAAGCTTACGTACAAGGAGTTGCAGACGTTGAAATATTAACATTGGTTAATGAGCGACCCATCAAGCTGCTTATTCAGCAGAGCACCTTTTTGCAAAGCAGTGTGTGCGTATTGGGAAGTAACAGAACGTCTGCTTTATTGGCAGAGACGGAATCAATAGCATAGAAATTCAGAGAATTCCTTACAAATATTTTCACACACATTCGGCATTGATATTGGGTACCTTCTACAATAACGCCCGTAAAATATTTCTTTTGAGAATTACGAAGAATACAAGGCACTGAACAGTCAGAGTTTGTAGGTTTCATGATTTATTGCTGGTGTCCGTGTTTTACCACCCTCCCATTCGGAATGAGTCGTAAGTCAGTACCAGAATGATGAATAAGCAGGAATGGCATAGTTTTTGTAAGCACGGGAGCATGAGTTTCTTGACCAGCTGGGGTATGAGCACATGGATGGGAATATGACGCAGAGAGAAGCCTGCGCTGGTATTTCAGCTTACTATTTCAGGAAGAGACAAACTTACAGCGGCTCTAATAATTTTGAAGTGCGCCAAATGACGTGCATTATAGCGTGCCTTTCACACGTAAAACTAAATATTTCACTAGTAATATGAATTTTAAGATCTTTATGACAGACGCCCAAAGTTTTTTTGAAAACTATTACGAAAAATTGTTTTAAACACAAAGTACTTCGAGTGAACTGTGGGCACTTTTAGTCTGTCTGTCTATCTATCTATCTATCTATCTATCTATCTATCTATCTATCTATCTATCTATCTATCTATCTATCTATCTATCTATCTATCTATCTATATATCTATCTATCTATCTATCCATCTATCCATCTATCCATCTATCTATCTATCTATCTATCTATCTATCTATCTATCTATCTATATATCTATCTATCTATCTATCTATCTATCTATCTATCTATCTATATATGTATCTATCTGGCCGCCTAAAACTTTTAGCTTTCCAGGCCGTTTCGATAATGGTATCAATACCAAACTTGGTATGACATGCGATGACTGTATGAAGAACATAGTTGACTAGTTTTAACAAGAAAATCTTGATATGTATGTCATGAATGTGATGATTAACATTTCATGGTCCTGCTGCTCTTGCGGTGGTTTCGTTCACATGGAATGCTGGAAAACTAGTATGGTAAAGCATGATTGCATGGCGAACACAAGCAACAGATCTTAACATGAAAATCATGACATGCATGTCATGTAAAAACATGACTACATGCCACACTCATGATGCGCTCACGGCCGTTTCGCTAGCGTCAAATATGCCAAATTTCGGTAATACAGTACGTGAATGGATGAAGAAGGTAGGTGACTGGTGCAAACTTGATAATCATGAGACGCATGTCATGTAACAACATGACTACTTGCCACGCTCATGACTCGCTGGCGGCCGTTTCGCTAGCTTCAGTTATACCAAATCTGGTATTACGGCATGTGAATGAATGACGAAGGTATGATACTGGTGCAAACATGATAAACATGAGATGCGTGTCATGTAAGAACATGGCTACATTCTACGCTCATGATGTGCTCACGGCCAATAAGTTAGCTTCATATGTACCAATTCTATGTCTACTTAGGGCAGGTAATAACCGCAGAGCCGAACCACGAGACTGAAATAACTAGAAGAATAAGAATGGGGTGGAGCACATTTGGCAAGCACTCTCAAATTATGACAGGTAGTTTGCCACTATCCCTCAAGAGGAAGGTATATAACAGCTGTATCTTGCCGGTACTTAGCTACGGAGCAGAAACCTGGAGACTTACAAAGAGGGTTCAGCTTAAATTGAGGACGACGCAGCGAGCAATGGAAAGAAAAATGGTAGGTGTAACCTTAAGAGACAAGAAGAGAGCAGAGTGGATTAGGGAACAAACGGGGGTCAAGGATATCATAGCTGAAATCAAGAAGAAGAAATGGACATGGGCAGGGCATGTATCGCGTAGACAGGATAACCGCTGGTCATTAAGGGTAACTGACTGGATTCCCAGAGAAGGGAAGCGGGTTAGGGGGAGACAGAAGGTTAGGTGGGCAGATGAGATTAAGAAGTTTGCGGGTATAAATTGGCAGCAGCAAGCACAGGACCGGGTTAACTGGCGGAACATGGGAGAGGCCTTTGTCCTGCAGTGGACGTAGTCAGGCTGATGATGATGATGACATGTACCAATTGTGGTATTACGCAGCGTGAACGGACGACAATGGTAAATGACACATCCAAACATGATAATCACGAGATGCGTGTCATGGAGGAACATAACTACATGCCACACTTATGATGCACTCGCGGCTGTGTCGTTAGCTTAACGTATGCCAAATTTGGTATTATGTGACCCAATTGATGACGAAGGTATGTGACTGGTGCAAACGTGATAGTCATGAGATGCGTGTCATGTGAGAACATGATGGCATGCTACAGTCAAGGCGCCAATATATTTCGACGTGACGCGGTGCGGGTGCTCGCTGGTGTTCATTTCGTCGCGTCAAGCCAGCGTTGGTGCACGCCAGCGCCGGTCCTGCCATATACTCGCAGGCGCGCGCCGAGTTCTGTTTCTTTGACGCATGCGCATTTCAGTGCATCCGGCGTCCCTCGGTAACACAAATAGAAAGACGCAGTGTTGTCTGGTTGACGCATTGGCGCAAAATGCAGCATGTCGCATTTCGCGCCAGTTGCCGTCGGGCCGCGCCGACGGACGCTGGTTGTGCCTGGCGTCAAACTATAGAGTGCTCACGTTTTGCTAAGGTAGCGCTGCTGTTGCCAACGTGCTCGCGCTTCAACGCTACATCGGAGTGTACTGAGCCCTTCATAATGTGCTCGCAGTAGTTTTGATAGCTACACATACCAAATTTAGTGTTATGTGACGTCAGTAAATAACGAAATAGACGACTGGTGCAAACATGATAATGCTGATACGCGTATCATGTAAGAGCCGCTGAAATAGGTTAGATTTTGTTGGTCGGTTTAAATTGCTAGCGGAAACTTGCTCTGTATTCTAAAAAATGGTTAAATTTTGTTAGTCGGTTTATATTGCTAGCGGACACTTGCTCTGTAATCTAAAAAACAATCAGTTCAGTTTAAAATACTGCGGCAAACTGCTCGCAGTGGCTGCTGCATCTTTCCATTGCCTCAAGTCTACTGCTGTAGACTATAGTGGCAGTGGCAAGATGGCTTATGACATCGCTCAACTTCACATGTCAGCCAGTGCCGCCCGGAAAGATCATCTTGAAGGAATGAAGCCACCATTTGCCTGCTGAAATTTCAGATAATTTTGGAGGCATTTCAAAAACCAACTTGTAAGAGGGAGCACGCTAGTCAGTGCAAAGCTGTTCTCGCTGTCGCACTTACAGGTTCGATGCCCGCTGCTGCTTCTCAACCTTCTCCTGTGGTTTGTGGGCATATCCCTCATCTGGGCTGCATTGAGGATGTTCATGGATTCGTGGGACAAGGAAGAGGAGCACGTACTGGAACGCCTGGATATCTCGGGAATGCTGCTAACACATATGGAGGTGCTGCTCTTCCTATTCGGGCTTGCGCTGTTCACCATCAGCTCGTGCGGCTGCGTCGGGGCACTGCGGGAGAACACCTTCCTGCTCAGAGTGTACTCCTTTGCACTTACCATCCTTATTGTCGTCAACTTTGTCCTCGGCGTTCTGGTTTACTTTGTGCCGGGTAAGAAAGGCGACCTTTAGAACTCACTAGAAATAAGCACCAAGACACTCACGCTCAAAATGGAGCATAATGAAACAGCGTTCTAAAACAAAAACGTCAGGAACATTTCGCAATCATATATATATATATATATATATATATATATATATATATATATATATATATATATATATATAGTCACAGGTAATGGATATGAGCCACAACTGTAGCGTAAAATCGCTTGGAAATAGAGAAAGAAGAGTACTTTTGCTTCCTGGTCTGGGCGCGAGCAAGACGTCGATTCGTCGTTCTCTGTTATTTCATTTGTGGCACTGGTGGAGGTGCGGGGTAAATGCGCCTTGGCTGCAGATCTTCAGCCGACACACCGAGCTACTTGGAGACAGCTACAGCTACCACGGCAAGAAGCAGTCGCCGCCTGCGAGGACTATCTCCCGAATATTGTTAGGATGAGATGGCAACGTCTACTACCAGCTAGGCGAGTCAAACCAATGACGTCTATTCTTTTCAACCGCGTGTTTTTGAGCGCCGCAAACATCACGCTCATTTCTTCGAAACATTCATTATGATGTTTATGACTGGCTTGACCACTTCGATCAAGTTGCCAACATCAAAGAATGGGATGAAGCTCGCAAGCTGCGGAGAGTTTACTGTGCGTTAGGAGACTCGGCCAAAACATGGTATGATAATCACGAGGGTTCCTTTGCGACGTGGCAAGAGTTCAGCCGACAATTTCATTATGTGTACCGCAGCACTGAAAGGAAAGAAAGAGCGGAGCAGGCCATCTCGTCTCGGAACCACCGACCTAACGAGAGCGTTTCGATGTTTGTCGAGGACATGCTTCGACTCTTCAAGCGTGCCGACTCTGCAATGTCCGAGGAAAAGAAGGTGCGGCATTTAGAGCAAGGGGTAAAAGAGCAGCTCTTCGTTGGACTCCTGCGCAATCCACCGACGACTGTGGCTGAGTTCACAAATGAGGCAACCACAATAGAGTATAGTCTCCAGCATCGGTCGTCACACTATAAACACCACGACGTGACCCCTGCTGCATGCTCTATCGGGGCTGACAGCGAGAGGCATGCCCTCGCGGAGTTCATAAGAAGCGTCGTGCGGGACGAGCTGCGCCAACTCTAAGCAGCGGGACCCCAACCACCCGTAAGTGCTCTCGCAGACTTAATCTGAAATGAGATCCGACAGGTGATCACTCCACTCGCGCCAACAAGGCCTGAGGCCCCTGTGCTGACTTATGCGGCGGCTCTGCAATCTCCTGCACCACATGCTCTTGATCCCACCACGCGGACAATGGATCAAGCTAGCCATCGATTCCAGGGACTCCGCCTCCCGCCTCAAGGTTTCCGAGTACACCAATTTATCATCCGTCTGGATCACGACAGAACGCCGCAAAGGCCAGCGTGTGGCGTACGTCAGATAACCGTTCATCCTGCTACAACTGTGGTGAAGCGAGTCACGTCTACCGCCATTGCCAGTACCGCCAACTTGGTCTCCGTGGCTTTCACCCTGATGCTCAGTGCCAGCGTAACGGTGAGCGTCCCGCGACCTCGAAGTGTGACTTACGGGCCAGCAAGCTCCTCGCCTTGGTCAACGCCCCAAATCACAATCGCCATCATCTCGCCGCCCCACGTCACCTAGCGTTCCCTCGTCATCTTATGCTCCTTTCAGAGGCTAGTCACTGAGTCCCCACAGATTAAACTAGAAACGGCGGCTCTTGGGGGTGAAGCCACGTCCCAACGAACTGTCAAAAAACCTCCCTCGACGCAAACACCCGACGAAGATCCTTCTGACTTTCAAGTCATTTCCGAAAGTCATAACACTGTTTCCGCCGACATCACAGTACACGTCGATAATGACGTCGTCAGTGACTTCGTCGACACCAGCGCCGATTATTCGATTATGAGCAGCGCCCTGGCATCCCAACTGAGGAAGGTAACTACCCCTTGGCAAGGACCCCCGTTGCGCACGGCAGGGGGCCACCTCGTCACGCCGACTTGAATGTGCACAGATTGTGTTCGAGTCCATACTTCGACGTTCACAGGGTCTTTCCTCGTATTACCCGTGTGCTCCCGTCCACTCTTTCTGGGACATGACTTTCTTCGCGAACATGGCGCAATTATTGACCTGCGAGACTTGCAGGTGTCGTTCGAGGACCCATCTCATCCTGAACCTAAGAACACTTCCTTATCGAAGGCTGCCCTACGTATATCCTCCGAATCTGTTACTATGCCGCCCTGCAGCAGCCTCATCAACGTTGAATGTGACCAAGACGTTCCCGATGGTGTAATTGCAGAAAGAAATCTGCCTCTACTTTTTCCACAACAAATCTGTGTTGCCCGAGTTATTGTTTAGCCCAGGAGGAAGCAGGCTTGCCTATTAATCACGAATTTCAGCGGGAAGTATCGCCATCTTAACAAACACGCTGTGATCACATACATTGAGGATATTGCCGACGTCCCCGGTTCCTCAATATTATCTGCTCTTTCGACGTGCGATGATTCCGCAATGACATTCGCAAGCACTCTCAATGAAAACCAGAGTCTACCATCCGCACGACGGGAAAGTCTTTTCAAGCTACTCGACTCATTTCGGGACTGCTTCACTACGACTTCGAAAGTGAACCAAACACCGCTTGCCAAGCTTCGTATCATTACCGAGCCTACTGAGAGACCCAATCTACAGCACGCCTACAGAGTCTCGCAAAAAGAACAAGACGTTATATGCCAACAGGTTCATAGGTTCAGCAGATGCTCAAGAATGATATCATGCAGCCATCGACCAGTTCCTTGGCGTCCCCTGTTGGGTTACTACAGAAAAAAAAGATGGTACCCGGTGATTTTGCGTTGACTACCGAAAGAGATCACGAAGAAAGACGTGTATCCTTTACCACGAATAGATGACTCGCTGGACCGCATTCGCAACGCTCCTTACTTTTCTTCCATGGATCTACGCAGTGGCTATGGGCAATTTTCTGTTGATGAGCGCGACCGCGAAAAGACCGCCTTCGTTACTCCTGACGGACTCTACGAGTTCAAGGTCATTTCCTTCGGATTATGCTCGGTGCCAGCTGCTTTTCAAAGAATGATGGGCATGGTTCTTTCTGGGCTAAAATGGCAATCGTGTCTTGTGTACCTTGACGATGTTGTCGTTTTCTTGGACACGTTTGAGCAGCACGTCCAGCGCTTACAGGCAGTTATTCAGGCGATTCGAACTGCTGGACTTTCTTCCAAACCTGAGGAAAGCCACTTTGGTTTTGAAGAACTGCAGTTTCTTGGTCACGCCGGTATACACCCAGACCCTGAAAAAACGAAAGCTGTTGCCGTATTTCCTGTCCCAACGAACAAGCGCGATCTCCGCCGATTTCTGGGACTGTGCGAATATTACAGACGCTTCGTCAAAGACTTTTCTAAAATCGCTGAACCGCTAAATTAACTTACAAAAGACGGCGTACCATTTGTCTGGGGTCATAATAAGCATCACGCCTTTGACACGCTACGAAACCATCTTCAAGCACCACCTGCACTCGGTCACTTTGACGACAACGCTGCCACAGAGCTACACACGGATGCCACCAACGTCGGACTTGGAGCTGTACAAATGGCAAAATGGCGTAGAGCGCGTGATTGCCTATGCAAGTCGAACACTATCATCCGCAGAAAAAAAACTACTCTGCAACAGAGAAAGAATGCTTAGCCGTTGTTTGGGCTATAGCAAAGTTTCACCCTTATTTTTATAATCGACCATTCAGGGTAGTTAGCGACCACCATTCTTTATGCTGGCTCGCCAACCTCAAAGTTTCTTCCGCTCGTCTAGCGCGGTGGAGCCTTCGAGATTTTGACGTTACAGTCATTCACAAGTCCGGACTCAACCAGACTGGTGTGGAAGTATGAACGTGGACGTTTAAGAGGATGATACATTCCTTTGCTCTGTATCAGAAACCGACTTGACTCAACAACAACGCGACGACATGGAGCTAAGCCCGCTGATTGACTACATCGAAGGCCGAAACGCTGCCTTCCTCGAAACATTGCTTGTTCGCTGGCCTCGTTCTGCATTAGGGATGGAGTCCTCTATAAGGAAAATTTCGACCATACCCAGGCTACTTACCTACTGGTTGCGCAGACCTCGCTTCGGGACGATGTTTTACATGCTTGTCACGAAGAACCATCAACCGGACACCTTGGCTACACGAGCACATTGGAAAGAATTCGCCGCTCATACTACTGGCCACGCCTCGCGAAGACACTGAAGCAGTACGTCCGCACATGCCGTGACTGCCAACGCCGTAAGGCTCCACCTGTCGGACCAGCAGGACTACTACAGCATATCGCCGCGCCAAAAACACCATTCTATCAAATTGGCGTTGACTTGCTCAGATATTTTCCCACGTCTTCGTCTGCAAACCGGTGGATTGTAGTTGCCAACGATTATTTACCGCGTTACAGCAAAACAAAAGCCCTGCCCAGAGCTGCCATAGCAGAAATCGCCCAGTTTTTTGTCACCAGCATCGTACTTCGTCATGGAGCGCCAGCTGTGATAATTACTGAATGTGGTACAGCTTTCATCGCAGAGATGCTTAAAGTGCTGAGACGAAGTGATATAGAACGTCGGAAAACCACGGGTTATCACCCCCAAACAAACGGACTGACTGAACGGTTCAACAAGACCATTGCAGATATGTTGTCAATGTATGTATGTGGCCATTGATCACAAGAACTGGGATGATATACCTCCTTACGTAACTTTCGCTTAGACGGCAGCAGTCCAAGAGAGTACAGATTTCACCCTATTTTGCTTAGTTCATGGTCGAGAGGCTCCTACAATGCTCGACGCAATGCTCCTTCCCAACAACCTGGGCATGTTTAACGCGGACGCTGCATTGTTCGCTCAACGCGCCGAGGAGGCTCGTAACTGGCCCTACACCGTATTCAGGGTCGCGAAACTGCCGACAAACGCCCCTACAACCTTACACAACGAGAGGTTACCTTCCAACAAGGCGATGAAGTTTGGGTGTGGACCCCCATTCGACAGCGTGGCCACTCTTAAAAGTTGCTGCAGCGCTACTTCGGCCCGTACAAAGTTCTACGCCGACTCAGTGACGTTACTTACGAAGTTCTCCCTGAGGGCACCTCAAGACGTTCCCGTCGGTTTCCACCAAGTTTTGTGGTGCATGTGTCAAGGCTCAAGCCATATTTCTCGCCTCAGCAATCGAACGTGGACTGACTTACCAAGCAATGACTTTTTTTTCACTTTTGTTTCTTTTTGATTGTCTTTTGTCCTTATTCCTTTCTTTATTGAGTACTTCTATGACACCAGCCCATTTTTTTGCCCTACGATGCAGTTGTTAGATTCCAAAGTAGCTCCTTTTTTTCATTTTTTTTCAACGCTCATCACCAGCATCGAGACGATGCTTTTCAAGGAGAGGGAGTAATCTCACGTATAAAATAATGGGTATGAGTCATAATTGTTGCGTGAAATCACTTGGAAGTAGACAAAGAAGACGACTTTTGTTTCCTGGTCTGAGGGTGAGCAAGACGTCGATTCGTCGCGGTCTGTTATTTCGTTCGAAGAAATATATGTATATATCTATATGTATATATATATATATATATATATATATATATTGTAATGATGACAAAGCGGCGATCGTGCTCGGCGCATACCTGGGAGAGACGGAGGACGACGAGGGGGAAGCAGAAAAAGAACAGCCGGCCTGCAGCAAAGGCGTTGTCTCTTTGTCTTATTTCTCCGCGTTACAATGGCGCAGTCGCGAACTACTGACCCCGATATCCCTGCGTCCACTACACTTCGAAGTGGACGAGTGCTCTCGAACTCCCCACCGATCACGGACGGCGTCCAAGCCTCCACGGCGGCACCGCATCATGACTGCAGCGAGGCCATTTCTCGAGGCTTCTCTCTGTTCGCCCAAGAGCTCAAGACATCCGGGTTTGGCTGCGCCTCTTTTGGATCGTTCAACGAGAACGAAATTCCATATTTTCATGGATTCAAGGATGACCCTACCAACTGGGTAAGCGTGATAAACTCGGTTGCCCTTAAATACTCGTGGAGCGACACGATTAAGAAGTCGGTCGCTGAAGGACGTTTGCGAGGATCTGCCCAAGCGTGGCATCGTTTCCAAGGCAGTACATACGCTACATGGCAAACATGGAGCGCGGCCCTGATATCCGCGTTTGCGCCGCTTCCGAGCGCTTACGACGACCGTTTCATGACCATGCGGTCACGCCGGCAAGGTGCAACCGAGGACGTCGCGACTTACATCTACGACAAGCTGGACCTTTTACAAGCTTGCGATATACAGTGGACCTCCTCCGCAGCCAGGCAGTACATCATCGACGGGATCCATGACTCGACGCACGCAGCCGTCTTGTCCGCCTACAACCACCCAGTCCACATCTCCACTTTCGTACGCCAGGCAATGGAGTTGCAGGACACGTCTCATCGCCGGGCGGCTGCAGTTGGCCCAAAGGAGCCAGCTTCACCGAGACGCGGATGCTATACGTGTGGCCGCATCGGGCATGGGTATAAAAGCTGCCCACAAAGCCAACCTCAAGCGATGCAATATCAATCACGCCCACTTCCAACCCTCAAGGTCCGCGTCGACGGCATCGGAGAACTGACAGCTCTCGTTGATACCGGAGCTCAACGTACGGCGTTGCTTCGCCGCCACGCCTCCGAACCTCTCCAGCCTTGGACTGAGCCACCACTGCGGGGTCTCGGTGGCGACGTACTACCGGTCGGTGCCCTAAACCTGCAACTCAACACCGAGGCCGGCAGCAAGTTTTTGTCCTCGGTGCCCGTCTTCGACGACCTGCCCACAGACATGGTTTTAGGGGCCGACTACCTGCTCTCCGGGGAAGTGCGCCTCACGGTGGAAGGAAGTACCGTCAACCTCCATCCTGTGGCTCCAAGTGTGCCTCCGGCGCAATCCCAAGGTGAGCTGACGACGCCACTTACACTTCCCGCAATACTCGAGAGGCACGCATCGCTCTTCGCTGATACTACTACTCAGCTTCCCGGAACTAGCGTGCTAGTGCACCATATTACTACCGACAATCATCCGCCGGTGTCCATACCGTTACGTAGATATGCCGAACGAGAGCGGATATTAATTGACCAGCAGGTGCAAGAAATGCTTGCCGCAAGCATAATCAGGCCATCTTCTAGCCCGTGGGCAGCACCTGTTGTCCTAGTCCGTAAAAAGGACGGCAATCTCCGATTCTGTGTTGACTACCGAGAGCTGAACAAGCACACCATACCAGACTCGTACCCGCTGCCACGCATTGACGACGCTATTGACGCCGTACGAAAAGCGAGGTTCTTTTCGTCGCTAGATTTAAAAGCAGGGTATTGGCAGATCAACGTGGCTGAAGAAGATAAGTTTAAGACGGCCTTCCGAACACCATCTGGCTTGTACGAGTTTAATCGGATGCCGTTCGGTCTGCGAACTGCTCCAAGCACCTTTCAGCGTGCCATGAACACAGTGTTAGGCACACTGATAGACCGTGCCTGCGTCGTGTACCTCGATGACGTTCTAGTCATCGGGGAAACAGAAAAACAACATCTACAAAATCTCGACACGGTTCTGCAGAGGCTATACAACACCGGCTTTCGACTTAACCGCGAGAAGTGCCAGTTTGGGTTGACGACAATATCTTATCTTGGTTATCAGATATCTCATAATGGCGTACGACCCTTGCCTGAACGCATAGACGCCGTTGCCAAATACCCTGCACCAACATCTATAAAACAGCTCCAGGTATTCCTAGGAATGGCGTCATACTTGCGCAAGTTTGTACCGAGCTTTGCGTCAACTGCTGCTCCACTCTCGGACTTACTGAAGAAAAACGCCCAATTTCAGTGGGGTCCTTTGCAGGATAACGCCTTCCAAACCCTCAAACACCAGCTTACACATAGCCCGGTGCTCTGCCACTTTAATGAAGATTGGATGACAGAAGTCCATACTGATGCGAGTCAGATTGGCCTGGGGGCGGTTTTACTTCAACGTGACTCGAGTGGGCGTGGGCACGTCATCTGCTACGCCAGTCGTAAACTATCGGACGCAGAACGGCATTATCATTCGAATGAACTGGAGTGTTTGGCTGTAGTATGGAGTGTGGATGAAAAGTTCCGCCACTACTTGTTTGGCCGACACTTCACGGTAGTAACAGACAACTCCGCGATTGCGTGGATGTTCCAGAAGCAGCACCTCAAGCACAAGTTTGCCCGATGGATTGTTCGGCTCCAAGACTATACGTACGACATCCGTCACCGTGCTGGAGCACAAAATCAGCTTGCGGACGCTTTATCGCGAAATCCGATCGAGGAGTTCTCCACACGAAATCGAGAAACCTGGATCCTGTTTTCTCAACAGGACGTGACCAAGGCTCAGCAAGCCGATGGAAGACTCGCATCCGTTATAGACTCCATTGGCGATGCGGGACGCAATGCCAAGTTTGTCTTACGTAATGGAACGCTGTATCGGCGTCACTGGGCCGATAAAAGCACCGAGTGTCATCTCCTGGTCATTCCTGACACCTTAAGATCGAGCGTACTACGCGCCATCCATGACACTCCCGAGGGAGGCCATGTTGGCTACAGAGCCACCTTACGCAAGGCACAAGAACGTTTTTGGTGGCCGAAAATGGATAAAAGCGTGCGTTCATACGTTGCCAGTTGCGAGATTTGTCAGCAACACAAACGACGTCCTGGAGCTCGACATGGACTTCTTACGCCGATCAAGCCTCCAGAGACAATTTTCCACACGTTGGGCATAGATCACATCGGGCCTCTTCCAATGACGACAGCGGGCAATCGTTACATTATACTCGCTGTGGACTACTTGTCCAAGTTCGTAGAGGTCGCGGCCGTGCCTTCGCTTGCTGCTAGCCATGTCATCCGATTCCTGAAAGATCGCTTCGAATGGCGACACGGTCTTCCTAACAAGTTGATCTCCGACCGGTCGACCACCTTTCGCAGTCGCGAGCTCCGCACTTACCTACAACAAGCTGGAGTGGACCATCACTTCGCGTCGGCATACCATCCGCAGGCGAACGGACTGACCGAAAGGTCGAACCAGACTATCCAGGCTAGACTCGCACCGTACTGTAAGAATCACAAACGAGGTGAGGCCGACTGGGATGATCATCTCCAAGCAGCTGCGTACGCAGTGAACACGGCGGCACACAGCTCCACAGGAATTTGCCCCTACGAGATTGTCTATGGTCAGCTCCCGCAACTGAATGCTACGTTCGGTTTGGACACTCCCGTTAAAGTAGGGCGTTCCGCTGCACGCCAGAGACTTTGTCGCGATATCCGTGTGGAGGCGCGTAGGAGGATTGTGCATGCTCAACAGGCACAAAAGCGATACTACGACCGACGCCACCGTCCCGCGCCGAAATACAGTGTAGGTGATGAGGTGTGGCTACAGCGAGGTGCGCCATCGTCTTCAAACAAACTGCACCCAAAGTACGACGGCCCTTACATTATTTCTGAGCGCTTGGGAGATAACACTTGGCGAGTACGATCCACAGCTTCTGATACGCGCAGAGACAAGAGAAAACGGAATAACTTTGCGGTGCATGTGTCGCGGATGAAGAACTGCATACGGCGGCAAACGTGACATTGGTTTGTGTTTTTCTTACAGGAGTAGACCAGCTGCAGCGTGGCCGAGTGTAATGATGACAAAGCGGCGATCGTGCTCGGCGCATACCTGGGAGAGACGGAGGACGACGAGGGGGAAGCAGAAAAAGAACAGCCGGCCTGCAGCAAAGGCGTTGTCTCTTTGTCTTATTTCTCCGCGTTACAATATATATATATATATATACAACTTGCCGTGAGCAGGAATCGAACCTTTTTCACCCACTTTTCTTTCTTTTTATTTACATTACATTGGTTGTAGTACCTTCGCCTATAGATTCCTTGGCATCATTGTCTGTTAGATCTCATTATTATTGTGTCCGAACACGGTAAAACGAGCCCTTAGCTATACACTTCTTTCCCTTGTTCATTAACGAGGGTCCTGTACTGGCAGACTTGGCGCCGTTAGGTCGTATACAAGGGACTATTGGTCACCTGCCCACTCGTAATAAGTTCACGTGCTACTTGACACCACACAGGCTCATAAAAGGGTGTTCCAAACTCGGCGCTGTGGCTACAGTTGGCACTGACTGACACTCCCACGTTTAAACTCACATATAAACCCAATAAAGTGGCTGGAGGGATAGCCGCCGTGACAGCTCAGTGGCTAGAGTACCGAACGCGTTATCCTAAGGTCGTAGGTTAGTTTCCTTCTCACGGCAAGGTATTTTTTCCCACTTTTCTTTCTTCTTATTTACATTACAGTGGTTCTAATTACTTCTCCTATACAATCCTTGGCATTATTGTCTGTTAAATCTCATTTTGATATAAATATACATATATATATATAGATATATACATATACAGATATATATATATATATTGTGGGCATTTGTTACTTGCATTGTCCTCATCCCTGCATGATCGCAATCACCATCATCCGCTTGTCTCTTTGTCCTCATTGCCACTCTGGTTCATCATCATCGTCATCGTCTGTGTACTGGCTCTGCCCGTTCGTTTTGCGAGGTCTTTCCTCAATTAAACGCTGTCGCAACCCAGACTACCAAGACTTCATACGTGGTGGAGGTGGATTTTCGGTCCTCTTACCTCCCGCAGCCCGCTCTACCCGCTGGAGCTTCGTTCAGGCCGCCGATTGCGCCCACTGTCAGGCAGCATGTCCCAGACCGAGCCTACCGGCGCTCATGTCATCAACCATGCACCGACGCAAGCTGCCCCTCCTATTTACATACACGGACATCAGCGGGAACCCCCGCTCTTCGCTGGTCGTCGTGGAGAAGACGTAGAAGACTGGCTCGACGACTACGACCGCGTAAGTGTCGCTAATCGGTGGAACGAGGCCGCCAAACTGCGTTACGTCCCATTTTATCTGACCGGAGTCGCAAAGACATGGTATTTTAACCACGTCATTGACTTACCCGACTGGGCTACCTTCCAGCAGCAGCTGCGACACGTTTTTGGCACCCCGGACATTCGATCCGCCGTCGCGAAGAGGACACTTGATACTCGCCGACAACATCCCGGTGAATCGTACACATCGTACATCGAGGATGTCCTCGCACTGTGCCGGCGTGTCAATCAATCCATGCCGGAATCGGACAAAGCGCGCCACGTATTGAAAGGCATTGGGCCTGTTGCCTTTAATGCACTCGCTGTGCAAAACCCAGCTACCATCGCTGATGTCGTGACGACATTCCAGCGCCTTGATGCGCTGGACTCCGTTCGCCTCCAACCAGACATTGGCGACCACCACTCCACGTCAGATGGCCACCTGCGCGACCTCATCCGGGACATTATACGCGAAGAATTGCGGTCCATGGGCTTCACACTTCCTACACCACGACCTACACAGCCTTCGGGAATGCCCTTACGTGACATCATCAGGGAGGAACTTACATCCCTGACTGGCTCTGCGCCCGTACAGCCACATGCTTTACGCCCCATACCCACGTACCCTGAAGTTGCTGCCGTGCCTCCCAGCGACGCCCACGCGACATTGCCGCGTCCATCCTACGCGTCAGTTGCTGCCGCTCCCCCGGTCAACTACCATTCTGTACCCCCTGACCCTCCGGCCCACCTGACCGCGCTATCTACAGGTGCCCCGAATGTCGTCTATTCCCCACCGTGGCGCTCGTCTCGCCCTGTTTGCTACTACTGTGGCTATCGAGGCCACATATCTCGTTTCTGCCGAAAGCGCCAGCAAGATGAGCGTCGGAACGACGTGCGTGAACGGGATTTGTACGCCGGGGCGTCTTATCAAGGTCGGCGTTATTCGTCTCCCCCGCACCGTTCTCCATCTCCTCCTGCATCGACTGCACCACGAAACAGCCGAAACACGAGACGCCGCTCGCCTTCGTCCTTCCGCCGTTCCACTTCTCCACTTCGGCCCGCCTCATTCACCTCTGAAATTCATTCGGAAAACTAAGTGATGCAGTTTGTGGAGGAAAAACTGCATTCGGAATCAGAACTGAAATTCCTCCATCGGGCCCGTGTAACATGGTTTCTGTGGAAGTGGAAGGAGTGCGAGTCGATGCTTTGGTGGACACAGGTGCGACATTGTCTGTGATACGTGCTGATTTGTGTGAACATTTAAGAAAAGTAATGACGCCTTACGATGGCCCCACATTAGTTGCTGCCCAGGGGAACGTCATTCGCCCTTCCGCGTTTTCTACGGTGCGTGTTTTCATCGACGGCATCCGCCATCATGTCCAGTTTGCTGTCCTGTCCCGCTGCTCTCACCAACTAATTTTAGGGTGGGATTTTCTATCATCTGCTTCCGCGGCGATTTGTTGTGGACAACGCGTCGTTCACCTCGCTGACACGGACTACATGCTTGACGACGACAATCAGAAGCCACTTCGTCTGGTTGCTGCGAAAGACATCGAACTGCCGCCACTACAAGAGCAAATTGTCAGCATTACGTCCAACGACATCTATCACGGGGATGTATTGGTCTCACCGTCACCACTTTGCGTTCGCAAAGGTATAGTTCTTCCGTCCGGTGTCGTTCGTTTTTGCAATGGCTCCGCACTTGTCACCGCTGTCAACTCTACACCGGAGAAGATCTTACTGCCACAGGGCAGTACTGTGGCCCATGTTGCTGACTTCGAGCCTGTATTTGTCACGCCACTTCAGGCCATCGCATCCAAAGAGCCTTGCCTCGGTGAGCATGTTTCTTCCTCCGCCTTCACCACCACTATCAGCAGCGAATTGACATATTCACAGAGGCAGCAGCTGCTCGCAATGTTACAGAAACATGCAAATTCTTTCGACATTTGCTCGTCTAAGCTGGGCCGCACTAATACTACAGCACATCGAATTCAAACTGTTGGGACATCTATCGTACACCGCCGACCCTACCGCGTGTCTCTGACTGAAAGAAAAATTATAGAAGAAAACGTTGCGGACATGCTTAAACGGGAAGTCATCCGTCCTTCATCAAGCCCTTGGTCGTCTCCCATTGTTTTGGTCCGCAAAAAGGATGGCTCTGTGCGTTTTTGCGTGGACTACCGGGCGCTCAATAAGATCACACGCAAGGACGTGTACCCTATGCCACGCATTGACGACGCCCTTGATTCCCTACAAGGCGCGGAATTCTTTTCAAGCATCGACTTGCGTTCTGGGTACTGGCAGATTCCCATGCATGAAGACGATAAGCATAAAACGGCGTTTGCAACCCCCGACGGGCTATATGAATTCAACGTGATGCCTTTCGGGCTCTGCAACGCACCCGCGACTTTTGAGCGCATGATAGATACCGTGCTGCGCGGTCTGAAATGGAAAAGTTGCCTGTGCTACCTGGACGACATTATTATCTTTTCGTCAACGTTTCCTGAGCACCTAGAACGACTGGATCAAGTTCTGACGTGCCTTGCCGGCGCCGGGCTTCAAATAAACACTAAGAAATGCTCTTTCGCTAGCAAATCTATCAAGGTCTTAGGACATGTCGTTAACAAAGATGGCATCCGGCCCGACCCTGACAAGATTTCTGCAGTCCTTCACTTTCCGCGTCCCGAAAAACCAAAGGAGCTTCGCAGTTTCCTTGGCCTCGCCTCCTATTTTCGCCGGTTTATCCAGAACTTCGCTTCTATTGCTGCTCCATTACACCAACTACTCGCTTCGAACGTCCCCTTTCTGTGGTCTCAAGAATGTGAAACGGCATTCGAGCTGTTGAAGCGGTCACTCACGTCTGAACCTCTGCTATGCCACTTTGACGAAGCCGCACCGACTATCCTTCATACCGACGCTAGCGGCCTTGGTATAGGAGCCGTTCTTCTACAACGTGACAAGTCTTCCCTAGAGAAAGTTGTTGCATATGCCAGTCGCGTACTCACTCCTGCTGAAAAGAACTACACTATAACTGAGCAAGAGTGTCTGGCTGTGGTTTGGTCGGTCCAGAAGTTCCGTCCCTATCTCCACGGCCGTCACTTCACAATCGTTACGGACCATCACGCCTTATGCTGGCTTTCTACACTGAAAAACTTGTCCGGACGCTTGGGTCGGTGGATACTACGCTTGCAGGAGTACGACTTTGACATAACTTACAAGTCAGGCAGAAAACATCGAGACGCCGATGCTTTATCTCGTTGCCCGCTTCCAACTACCCATATCAGCGTTGGTGAGAACTCAAACGCCACACCTACCAAAGTTCATACGCTCGCATCAATAACGCAACCCTTTTCGGACGACCAGGCAACATTTATGTCCCACCAGCGGTCCGATTCATACTGCAGACGCATGATGGACCACCTTTCGGGAGTTTCTCATCCACCAAACGCGCGACTCCGTCGTCAACTCCTGCACTTTAAGCTGGACAATGGGGTTCTCTACCGCCACGTCTACCACCCTGACGGTCAGCGCTGGGTTCCTGTACTGCCACGCTCTCTTCGACTTCAGGTGCTCGAAGCCTTCCACGATGACTTGACTGCTGGTCATCTTGGTTTTAAAAAAACTCTTAACCGCATTCGATGTCGTTATTACTTGCCTGGCCTTTCTTCTAGTGTAGCGCGGTACGTCGGTTCCTGCTACCCATGCCAGCGTCGTAAACTCCCCACGTCTGCACCTGCTGGACCTCTACAGCCCCTTCCGTGCCCGTCAATGCCTTTCGAGGTTGTAGGTGTTGACCTTTACGGGCCTCTCCCCGTCACATCTGCTGGCAAACGATGGATAGTGACCGCCGTGGACCACCTGACACGATACGCTGAGACTTCCTCTGTTATTACAGGCTCAGCTGTGGAAGTTGCAGACTTTATTTTTCACGCAATAATACTGCGTCATGGGGCTCCTCGTGTACTGCTTAGTGATCGCGGCAAAGTGTTCCTGTCACAAATGGTAAATGAAGTACTACGCGCTTCTGGAACTACGCACAAGACAGCTTCAAGCTACCACCCTCAGACAAATGGTCTCACAGAAAGATTTCACCGAACCCTTGCAGACATGATAGCCGTTTACGTCCAACCCGACCACAAAAACTGGGATACTCTTTTACCATTCCTGACATTCGCTTACAACACCGCCGTTCAGCGAACAACTTGCTACTCACCGTTTTACCTCGTGTACGGACGCACCCCGACTACCTTTCTCGACGTCTCCTTCTTTAGCAGCCATGGGAATTCGTGTCAGTCTTCTAGCGAAGAATACATTTCCCGCCTGGCTCAGTCTCGCCATCAGGCTCGCATCAATACTGAAGCGAGACAGCACGAGCGAAAGATCACCTATGACGAATCCCACCGCGTTGTGTCTTTCCAACCTGGTGACGAGCTGCTGCTTTTGACACCTATTCGCACTCCTGGTCTCTGTGACAAATTCCAACCACGCTTCATCGGCCCATACATTGTTTTAGAACAGACTTCTCCAGTTATTTATCGTGTGACACCACTCGTCGCCCCAACAGACCGCCGCTACCGCAGCACAGAGATTGTCCACGTTTGTCGCATGAAACCTTTCACGCGACGTTCCCCGTCACTTTGACCTACGGCGGCCAGGATGTCCGCTTCCAAGTGGGGGGAATTAGTGTGGGCATTTGTTACTTGCATTGTCCTCATCCCTGCATGATCGCAATCACCATCATCCGCTTGTCTCTTTGTCCTCATTGCCACTCTGGTTCATCATCACCGTCATCGTCTGTGTACTGGCTCTGCCCGTTCGTTTTGCGAGGTCTTTCCTCAATTAAACGCTGTCGCAACCCAGACTACCAAGACTTCATAATATATATATATATATATATATATATATTATCACAGATAATGGGTATGAGCCAGATCCTTTGGAAGTGAAGATAGAAGAGGGTTTTTGCGTCCTGGTCTGAGGGCAAGCAAGACGTCGTTTCGTCGCTATTGGAATTACGTTCGTGGCACTGGTGGAGGTGCTGGGTAAATGCGCCTCGGCTGCGAATTTTCAGCCGACACACCGAGCTACTTGGAGACAGCTACAGCTCCCACGGCAAGAAGCAGTCGCCCCCTGCGAGGACTATCTCCCGAGTACGGTCCCCTTTCTCAAAACGAGATGGCAACTTCAACTAACAACCAGGCGAGTCAAACCAACGACGCCTCTTCTTTTCTCCCGCATGTTTTTCATGCGCCGCAAACACCACGCTCATTTCATGGAGACATTTATGAAGATGTTGACGACTGGCTTGACCACTTCAATCGAGTTGCCAACATAAACGAATGGGATGAAGCTCGCAAGCTGTGGAGAGCTTACTTTGCGTTAGAAGACTCTGCCAAAACGTGGTACGAGAATCACGAGGGTTCCTTTGCGACGTGACATGAGTTCAGCCGACAGTTTCGTGATGCGTACTGCAGCACTGAAAGGAAAGAGAGAGCGGAGCAGGCGATCTCCTCTCGAAACTAACGACCCAACGAGAGAGTTTCGATGTTTGTCGAGGACATGCTTCGACTCTTCAAGCGTGCTGACCCTGCAATGTCCGAGGAAAAGAAGGTGCGGCATTTAATGCGTGAGGTAAAAGAGCAGCTCTTCGCCGGACTCGTGCGCAATCCACCGACGACTGTGGCAGAGTTCATAAATGAGGCAACCACAATGGAGCGTACTCTCCAGTATAGGTCGTCACAGTAAGAACGCCACGACGTGACCCCTGCTGCATGCTTTATCGGGGCTGACAGCGAGAGGCATGCCTTCGCTGAGTTCATAAGAAGCGTCGTGCGGGACGAGCTGCGCCAAATCCAAGCAGTGGGACCGCAACCACCCGTAAGTGATCTCACAAATTTAATCCGAAATGAGATCTGACAGGTGGTCACCCCACTCGCGCCAACAAGGCCTGTGGCCCCTGCTGACTTATGCGGCGGCTCTGCGATCTCCTGCACCACATGGCCCTGATCCCACCATGGGGAGAATGGATCAGGCTAGCCATCGATTCCAGGGCACCTCTTCGACTCCGCCACCCGCCTCAAGGTTTCCGAGTGCACCAACTTATCGTCCGTCTGGATCGCGGCAGAACGCCAAAAAGGCCAACGTGTGGCGTACGCCCGATAACCGTCCACTCTGCTACCACTGTGGTGAAGCGGGTCACGTCTACCGTAACTGCCAGTACCACCAACTTGGTCTCCCTGGCTTTCATTCTGATGCTCGGTGCCCGCGTTACAGTGAGGGTCCTCGCGACATCGAAGCGTACCTTACGGGCCAGCAAGCTACTCGCCTTGGTCAACGCCCCCAATCACGATCACCATCACCTCGCCGCCCCACGTCCCCTAGCATTCCCTCGTCATCCTATGCTCCTGTCAGAGGCCGGTCACCGAGCCCCCACAGGGGAAACTAGAAACCATGGCTCCTGGGGGTGAAGCCGCGTCCCAACGAACTGTCAAAAAGCCTTCTTCGAAACAAAGACCCGACGAAGACCGTTCTCGCTTTCCAGTTGCTTCCGAAAGTCGTAAGACTGTTTCCGCCGACATCACCGTACACGTCGATAATCACGTTGTCACTGCCCTCGTCGACACCGGCGCCGATTATTCGGTTATGAGCAGCGCCCTAGCATCCCAACTGAGGAAGGTAATTACCCCTTGGCAAGGACCACCGTTACGCACGGCAGGGGGCCACCTCGTCACGCCGACTGGAATGTGCACAGCCCGTGTTCGAGTCCGTGCTTCGACGTTCATAGGGTCTTTCCTCGTATTACCTGTGTGCTCCCGTCCACTCATTCTGGGGCTGGACTTTCTTCGCAAACACGGCGCAATTATTGACTTACGAGACTTGCAGGTGTCGTTCGAGGACCCGTTTCATCCTGAACCAGAAAACGCCCGCTCATCGAAGGCTGCCCTACGTGTATCTTCCGAATCTGTTACTCTGCCTCCTCGCAGCAGCCTTTTTATCAACGTTGAATATGACCAAGACGTCCCCGATGCTGTACTTGCAGAAGGAAATTTGTCCCTACTTTTTGCACAACAAATCTGCGTTGCCCAAGGTATTGTTCAGCCCAGTAGAAAGCAGGCTTGCCTAATAGTCACGAATTTCAGCGAGGAGTATCGCCATCTTACCAAACACACTGCGATCACATACCTTGAGGATATTGCCAACGTTCCTGGTCCCTCAACATTATCTGCTCTTTCGTCGTGCGACGATTCCGCCATGACATTTGCAAGCACTCTCGACGTAAACCAGGGTCTACCGTCTGCACAACGGGAACGTCTTTTGAAGCTACTCGGCCCATTTCGGGACTGCTTCGTTACGACTTCGAAAGTTAACCAAACACCGCTTGCCAAGCATCGTATCATCACCGGGCCTACCAAGAGACCCATTCGACAGCATGCCTGCAGAGTCTCGCAAAAAGAACAAGACGTTATATGCCAACAGGTTCATAGGTTCAGCAGATGCTCAAGAATGATATCATCCAGCCATCGACCAGTCCCTTGGCGTCCCCTGTTGGGTTACTACAGAAACAAAAGATGGTACCCGGTTATTTTGCGTCGACTACCGAAAGAGATCACGAAGAAAGACGTGTATCCTTTACCACGAATAGATGACTCGCTGGACCACATTCGCAACGCTCTTTACTTTTCTTTCATGGATCTACGCAGTGGCTATGGGCAATTTTCTGTTGATGAGCGCGACCGCGAAAAGACCGCCTTCGTTACTCCTGACGGACTCTACGAGTTTAAGGTTCTTTCCTTCGGATTATGCTCGGTGCCAGCTGCTTTTCAAAGAATGATGGGCACGGTTCTTTCTGGGCTAAAATAGCAATCTTGTCTTGTGTACCTTGACGATGTGGTCGTCTTCTCGGACACGTTTGAGCAGCACGTCTAGCGCTTACAGGCAGTTATTCAGGCGATTCGAACAGCTGGACTTTCTCTCAAACCTGAGGAATGTCACTTTGCATTCGAAGAACTGAAATTTCTTGGTCACGTCGTCAGCCACGCCGGTATACATCCGGACCCTGAGAAAACGAAAGCTGTTGCCGCATTTCCTGTCCCAACGAACAAGCGCGACCTCCGCCGATTTCAGGGACTCTGCGCATATTACAGACGCTTCGTCAAAGGCATTTCTAAAATCGCTGAACCGCTAAATGAACTTACGAAAGACGGCGTGCCGTTTGTTTGGGGTCATGATCAGCATCACGCCTTTGACACGCTACGAAACCATCTTCAAGCACCACCTGCACTCGGTCACTTTGACGATAACGCTGCCACAGAGGTACACACGGATGCCAGCATCGTCGGACTTGGAGCTGTACTGGTTCAATGGAAAAATGGCCTCGAGCGCGTGATTGCCTATGCAAGTCGAACACTATCATCTGCAGAGAAAAACTACTCTGCAACAGAAAAGGAATGCTTAGCCGTTGTTTGGGCTATAACAAAGTTTCTCCCTTATTTATACGGTCGACCATTCAGGGTAGTTAGCGACCACCATTCTTTATGCTGGCTCGCCAACATCAAAGACCCTTCCGGTCGTCTAGCACGCTGAGCCTTCGGCTGCAAGAATTTGACGTTACAGTCATTCACAAGTCAGGACGCAAACACACTGATCGTGCCTGTCTCTCACGTGCACCAATTGGAAGTATGAACGCGGACGTTGAAGAGGATGATACATTCCTTTCCTCTGTGTCAGCACCGACTTGGCTCAACAACAACGCGACGACATAGAGCTCAGCCCGCTGATTGACTACCTCGAAGGCCGAAAACGCAGCCTTCCTTGAAACTTTGCACGTTCGCTGGCCTCGTTCTGCATCAGGGATGCAGTCCTCTATAAGAAAAATTTCGACCATACCCAGGCTACTTACCTACTGGTCGCGCCGACCTCGCTTCGGGACGATATTTTACATGCTTGTCACGACGAACCTTCATCCGGACACCTTGGCTACACTCGCACATTGGAAAGAATTCGCCGCTCATACTACTGGCCCCTTCTCGCAAAGACAGTCAAGCAGTACGTCCGCACATGCCGCGACTGTCAACGCCGTAAGACTCCACCTGTCCGACCAGCGGGACTACTACTGCCTATCGCCACGCCGAAGACACCATTCCATCAAATCGGCATTGACTTGCTCGGCTCATTTCCCACCTCTTTGTCTGGAAACCGGTGGATTGTGATTGCCACCGATTATTTAACGCGTTACAGCGAAACAAAGGCCCTGCCCAAAGCTACCACAGCCGAAAGCGCACAGTCTTTTGTCACCAGCATCGTACTTCGTCACGGACTGCCAGCTGTAATAATTACTGATCGTGGTACAGCTTTCACCGCAATGATGCTTCAAGAAGTGCTGAGACTAAGTGGTATAGAACATCGGAAAACCACGGGTTATCACCCCCAAACAAATAGACTCACTGAACGGTTGAACAAGACCATTGCAGATATGCTATCAATGTATGTGACCGTTGATCACAAAAACTGGGATGATATACTCCCTTACGTAACTTTTGCTTACAATACAGCAGTCCAAGAGAGTACAGGTTTCACCCAATTTTGCTTAGTTCATGGTCGAGAGGTCACTACAATGCTCGACGCAATGCTCCTTCCGAACAACTTGAGCATGTTCAACACGGACGCTGCATTGTTCGCTCAACGCACCGAGGAGGCCCGTCAACTTGCCCGATGCCGTATTCAGGCTCGCCAAACTGCCGACGCACACCGCTACAACCTTACACACCGAGAGGTTACCTTCAAACCAGGCGATGAAGTTTGGGTGTGGACTCCCATCCGACAGCGTGGTCACTCTGAGAAGTTGCTTCGGTGCTACTTCGGCCCTTACAAAGTTCTGCGCCAACTCAGTGACGTTACGTATGAAGTTCTCCGTGCGGGCGCCTCGAGACGTTCCCGTCGCTTTCCACAAAGTGATGTGGTGCACGTGTCAAGACTCAAGCCATATTTCTCGCGTCATACATCGAACGTGGACTAAGTTACCATGCAATGACTACTTTTTTTGTCACTTTGGTTTGTTTTTTATTGTCTTGTGTACTTACTCCTTTCTTTATTGAGTACTTTTATGAAGCCAGCACATTTTTTCCCCTTACTATGGAGTTGTTAGGTTCCATGGTAGCATCTTTTGTTTCAAATTTTTTTCTCAACGCTCATTACCATCATCGATGCTTTTCGAGGAAAGAGAGTAATGTCAAAGGTAATGGGTATGAGCCATCAACTGTAGGTGGAATCCTTTGGAAGTGAAGAAAGAAGAGGGTTTTTGCGTCCTGGTCTGAGGGCAAGCAAGACGTCGTTTCGTCACTGTCTGTAATTAAATTACGTTCGTGGCAATATATATATTTACATATATATATATATATTTGAATATATATATACATATATATATATATATATATTTATATAGATATATAGATATATATATTGTCACGGGGGTGAGAGAATGAATGAAATAAATATATTTACAAAATATACAGGGAGAGTCATAGGCAGCTGCAGCCAAGACGGAAGAACAGCAGCAACAACAACACGAACATGGTCGCTTTCATCGTCTTCGTCGTCTATGATGCTCTTTCGTTGCCGATGTCGTGTAACATATAACCCCCAGCTGCTGGCAGTACCGTCTCGGCGCCTAAAGGAGAGTGGGATCATATGCGGGTATGTACGGTTTGAGGCGCGTCACGTGGACGACGTCACTAGCGTGTGCGGACGACGATAACTGACTCACCAACGGAGCAATCTCGTATGTGACATCGGTAAGCCGGCGTAAAACCTTGTAAGGCCCCGAGTAGCGAGAGAGGAGCTTCAAAGAGAGACTAACGTGGCGGCATGGTGTCCAGAGGAGGACCAATGAACCTGGAGAGTAGGAAACTATTCTGTGATGGCTATCGTAGCGGGCCTTCTGAGAGAGCTGCGAGCCAAGAAGACGTTCCCGGGCGATTTGGCGGGCCAATCGAGCCCGGGCAGTGGCATTCCAGGCGTACTCTGTAACCGTTTGCGTAGTTGATAGGAGAAGAGTCTCCAAGGGCAACGCTGCACGGCGGCCGAACAATAAATAGAAGGGAGAGAAGCCAGCGGTATCGTGGCGTGACGCATCGTACGCGAATGTCACATAAGGCAAAGTACTATCCCAATCAAGGTGATCTTTCGAAACGTACATGGAGAGCATTGTTGTCAATTATCGATTTAGGTGCTCGGTAAGACCATTTGTTTGTGGGTGATAGGCCGTAGTGAGCTTGTGACGCGTCGAACACGAGCGAGGGATGTCACTTACTACTTTTGAAAGAAATGAACGACCACGATCAGTCAGCAGCTGTCGAGGAGCACCATGCTGAAGAATTACGTCATGAAGCAAGAAGTCCGGGACGTCAGTGGCACAGCTTGTCGGTAGCGCTCGTGTGATAGCGTATCTTGTGGCGTAATCAGTGGCTATGGCTATCCACTTGTTTCCAGTGAGAGAAGTAGGAAATGGTCCCACGAGATCTAGACCAACGCGGCAGAAGAGAAGAGTAGGTATGTATATTGGTTGGAGCAGACCAGCTGGTGGCAAGGTGGAATGTTCGGAGCGCTGGCAGGACTCACATGCAGCAACGTATCGGCGCACAGAACGGTAAAGGCCTGGCCAGAAGAACCTACGCTGCACGCGATCGTACGTGCGCGTGACCCCGAGATGTCCCGCGGTTGGGGCGTCATGGAGCTGTTCAAGTCCAGCGGAAGGGAGAGTCGAAGGAACTACGAGTAGTAGCTCTGGTTCTTCGGCGCCGGTGTTGCGTCGGTAAAGAATTCCATCGCGTAGAACGAACAAGTGTAGCGACGGGTCTACGTGGGGCAAGCGTAGACTCTGGATGATAGACCACAAGTGGACATCGCTGAGCTGTTCCTTGCGCATATTGGTGAAAGCCGACATGGCGAAAGCACAAGGGTCAGAATCATAGGCTGAAAGGTCAGGTGGGTCCACGGGGTGACAGGATAGACAGCCGGCATCCTTGTGCATAAGGCCAGATTTGTATGCCACGTTGAAGCTGTATTCTTGTAGTTTCAAGGCCCAACGGCCATGTCGTTTTGTTGGATCTTTAAGGGACGACATCCAGCACAAGACATGGTTATCTGTAATTACCTAAAAGGTGCGGCCAAACAAGTATGGTCGAAATTTTCCGCCTGCCCAGACTAGTGCGAGGCACTCACGCTCTGTAATGGAAAACTTGCTCTCCGAAGCAGAAATCAGGCGACTGGCATAAGCAATGACGCGATCCTGTCCTCGTTGCCGCTGGGGGAGAACAGCACCGATTCCACGTCCGCTGGCATCGGTACGAACTTCAGTGTGGGCTGACGGGTCAAAATGGGCCAAGATGGGTGGGGTAGTAAGTAATGTTGTAAGGGTGCTGAAGACAGTTGCTTCATCAGTACCCCAATAAAAAGACATGTCCTTCTTCAGTAGCTCCGTACGTGGTCAGGGAATGTAAGCAAAATTCTTCACGAAACGTCAAAAGTAATCACAAAGGCCGATAAAACTCCGTACATCTTTGCTGAACGTGGTATGGGAAAATCTTTGACAACTCGAATTTCGTCAGGATCAGGTTGCACGCCTCGAGCACTGACAAGGTGGCCCAACACAGTGATTTTGCGATGGCCAAAGCGACATTTGGAAGAATTGAGCTGAAGTCCTGCTTCCCGGAGAACCTCAAGAACAGTCGTTAGGCGGCTAAGGTGGCTTTGTAATGTAGGTGAAAATACGATGACGTCATCGAGATAGCACAGGCACGTGGTCCATTTGTATCCATGCAGGAGAGAGTCCATCATCTTTTCAAATGTAGCTGGCACATTACACAATCCGAATGGCATAACCTTGAACTGGAAAAGTCCATCTGATGTGATGAATGCTGTTTTCTCACGGTCTCAATAATCGACAGAAATCTGCCAGTACCCTGATCGCAAGCCGATAGATGGATAGTAGGCAGACCCATGTAGGCAGTCGAGAGCATCATCAATCCGCGGCAGTGGATAGAGGTCGTTACGTGTTACTTTGTTTAAGTGACGGTAGTCTACGCAGAAGCGCCAGCTGTCATCCTTCTTTTTGACTAGCACGACCGGTGATGCCCATGGACTGCAGGAAGGTTCAATGACGTTTTTTGTGAGCATTTCTTCAACTTCGTGCTGGATAACTTGTCGCTCAGAATTAGACACGCAATAAGGACGTCATCGTATGGGGCTGGCGTCTTCAGTGTTAATCCTATGAGTTACAAAGGATGTCTGACCCAAAGGGCGGTCATCAAAATTAAAGATGTCGCGGTAGGATATCAGCAGGTGCCGGATGTCAGTTGTCTGTGCTGGAAGAAGGTCCGGAGCGATCCTCTTGTCGATTGTGGCATCCGCTGCACTCTTCGAGGATGAAAACGGAGCAGAGAACGAAGAAGATTCGACAACGAACGCCAAAATGGCAGCATCTATAGAAAAACTTTTGCCAGTCATACCATCTGGGATAAATTGAGCGCACAAGCTGAGGTTTAGGATCGGAAGAGATGGTGTATTTCTCTTGACTGTCAAAAGTGTGTGAGGCACGGTAACATTTTTGGCCAGCAGAACGTCAGCAGTAGGTGTCAACATGTAGTCACCATCGGGACCCGGAGGGAGAGATCTCGGGCTCACGTAAGTAACGGCTTGATGTGCTAGGCGAACGTGATCTGCAGAACACAGACGTGGTTGAGCAGGTGTTGGGTCGTTATGGTAACACGGTAAATCAAGTTGAAGCGTGCCGGTTCCACAATCAATAAGGGCAGGGTGGGCGGATAAAATAAAAAGCCCATGCTGAGGATAAGTTCATGGGAACATTTCTCGAGCACAGCAAATAGCACTGTCGTGGAGTGATCAGCCACACTTATACGCGCGGAGCACATTCCAAGGACGGGAAACGTGCCGCCGTAGGCAACCTGGATGAGTGGCACTGTGGGTGGCGTGATAACTTTCCTAAGGCGGCAAAGAAATTCTGAATTCATCACTGATATGTGAGCCCCTGTGTCCACAAGTGCAACAACGGGTGTGTCATCTACTTCAACTTCAATAAGGTTGCGTCGAGTCGGCAGCATGATCAGAGAATTGGTGGGCAAGTGGTCGATACAGCATCACCTCCGAAAGCTGCATCATCTAGTTTTCCCGCGCCAGGCGGTCAGTCGGCGACGTTGGTCGGCAAAATTGGGGCGAGCGAGACGATGGGTGACAGGAGAGCAGTGAACGGGGCTGGTGAACATGCGGAGATGGAGAGCGACGACGATATGGTAGCAAAGAAGGAACGTCTTCACTGGTGGCCTGAGGTGACTCCCGGTAAGTTTGAAAGCGTCCATGATCCCTCTCTGGCCGATGGTGGTACCCATAGGATGCCTGATGCCAATACCACCGAGTGTTACAATGGCGGGCAACGTGTCCAATACGGTGGAAGTTGAAACAAATCGGGTGATCGTCAGCAGTCCTCCATTCGGCTGGATTGCGAGGGTGCGCCGGAAGGTTTTGGCTTTGGGCATACGAAACAGGGGGCCGACGACAGTTGATCGGCTGAGAGGGAGCTGTAGTGAACTCGGAGGCCAGTACAGCATTAGAAAACTCTTGTCGCACAATGGAATGTACCAGTGGCACCACCTGAGGGCTGGAGTCACAGGCATGGGAGCACGTGGACGCGGGAGACAGAGCTTCAAGTTCACGTCTGATGATCTTGGTCACGAGCTCTGCAGTTAACGGCGTCTCTAGCGCAGGCCTGTCTTCGCACGACCAGGTTGCTGCTGTGTTCGGTAGTCGAGTGAAATTATGTGCGATACGTCAACTTTTTGCGGCCTCAAAACGCTGGCACTCCTTGATGATGGCATCGACCGTGTTGCAGTACTTACATATGAAAAGGTTGAATGCATCATCTGCAATGCCTTTCAATATGTGAGCTACTTTTTCGGTTTCTTCCATACCGTTGTCCACGTTTCAGCAAAGGGAAAGCACGTCCTTTATGTAAGTCACGTAGGACTCTGATGACAATTGCGCACGAGATTCCAACTCCATCTTGGCCGCTGCCTTTCTACGCACAGACTTGCCAAAAGGGCG
This sequence comes from Rhipicephalus microplus, assembly GCF_043290135.1. Classification (NCBI taxonomy): domain Eukaryota; kingdom Metazoa; phylum Arthropoda; class Arachnida; order Ixodida; family Ixodidae; genus Rhipicephalus; species Rhipicephalus microplus. The sequence goes on from NC_134704.1 coordinate 116,421,426, forward strand.
CACATCTTTTTTTTTGCACGCATCCCAACTTCCAACTTTATATTCGTGGTTCTAGAACCGCCCTTTTGCTCTTCCTTTCAAGTAGAACAGGATATTGGCTAACATAAGAGTTTCATCCCAGCAGTAATTCTTACTTGTACGTTCGTACGACGGCAACCATTTTTCGAAGTCGACATCATCCGTGCCACAGAACGTGCCAGGATCTTTTAGCGGTGGAAGGACAACAGCTGCTGTGGTAGTCGCCTCGGTGGGAGCCGGTCCCTGGTTTGCCATGGTGGAAAAATTCAAGCGTCGGCCACTGCGGAGCTTCGTTATATTGTGTTGTACCCCGCACCACCACCAAATTTCATGGGGGTGAGAGAATGAATGAAATAAACATATTTACAAAATATACAGGGAGAGTCAGAGGCAGCTGCAGCCAAGATGGAAGAACAGCAGCAACAACAACACGAGCACGGTCGCTTTCATCGTCTTCGTCGTCTATGATGCTCTTTCGTTGCTGATGTCATGTAACAATATATATATATATATATATATATATATATATATATATATATATATATATATATATATATATATATATATATTAAAATAGTGGTGTTGTACGTCGAGAAAGGTTCAGACGTAGCTTGCAAAATGTCCTTTATCAGGCAGGTCTGGCTAATGGCGAACGGCGTGCGCGAGCTACTACTGCAGCCAGCGATCATCATCGTCGTCTTCATTACCAGCAGAGCGTCCGTTATTCAGATTCATTACAATTACTCCCCGCGAAATAAGGAGCCATCCTGGCGACCTATGGACAAGTAAACACGGGAGGGTCGTAGCAGGGCTTAAGTCTCGAGACGTGGACAATTTCCCGGCCACGACGACGTTGGTCAGAAGGTGGTTCCAGTGGCTCGATGTGGTAATTCACTGGTGACGTTTTTTGCAGCACACGATATGGGCCGTGATACTTGGGGACCAACTTGGTAGAAAGGCCAGGTGTAGCAGAAGGACATGCAGCCAGACGAGTGAACCTGGATCGTTGGAAGTAGTAATATTTGATGCGTCATGGTAATGCTTTTGGCGTCCTTGGTCTTGGGTTGTGAATGATCTTGCCAGTTGGCGGCATTCTTCAGCGTATGTAGCGGCTTGAGACAAAGTCGTGGACTCTGAGGAGTCAGGTTTGTACGAAAGAATGGTGTCCATAGTGCAAGAAGGTTCGCGTTCGTAAAGGAGGAAAAAAGGAGAGAACCCAGTAGTGCTTTGAATGGCGGTATTATAAGCCAACGTGATAAACGGGAGCACTCGGTCCCAATTGGAGTGGTCTGACGAGATATACATAGACAGCATGTCACCAAGGGTGCGGTTGAAGCGCTCTGTCATTCCGTTGGTCTGGGGATGATAGGCGCTTGTAGTGTGGTGAACGACGTGGCACGCACGCAGCAATGCTGTGATGACGTCTGACAAGAATACGCAACCACGATCGCTCAGTAACTCCGGAGGTGCTTCAAGACGTAATACGATGTTGTGAACAACGAAAGTCGCAACGCCTTTTGCTGTAGACGAGGGAAGGGATGAAGTTTTGGCATACCGCGTGAGATGGTCGACGGCAACTATGATCCAGCGGTTACCGTCAGCGGTGTTGGGAAGGGGACCATAGATATCGATGCCGACGCGGTCGAATGGTCGCGATGGGCATGGTAAGGGTAGCAAGGTACCGCTGGCGTGACAAGGGGGAGTTTTTCGTCTCTGGCACGTCGAGCAGGCCCGAACGTATTGTCGTATAAAACGGTACATGCCACGCCAGTAATATCAGAGACGTATGCGAGAATAAGTCTTCAGGAAACCTGCGTGGCCACAATGGGGGTTGTCATGAAACGTGGAACAAATTTCGGATCGCAGATGACGTGGAATCACGAGTAGCCACTGACGTCCACCGGGTGCGTAGTTCCGTCGGTACAGCACGTCGTCGCGAGTGGCGAAGTGCTCGACTTGCCGACGCAACGTGCAAGAAGGGGGGGAAGCCGTCCACCCAGCCAGGATGTCTAGAATCGAAGCAACCCAAGCGTCCTTGCGTTGCTCAAATGGCATGTCGGCGATGGTGACGGCAGTGGCATCACAGGTTAGACTTTCGCAGCAGTCCGGGTCAGGGGGTAGAGGCGAACGGGATAGGGCGTCTGCGTCCAAATGTTTCCGGCCGGAGCGATAGACCACGCGATTATATTCTTGGAGGCTGTGAGGGATAAGTTTCGAGTAATCTCGGCAACTTAAATAATCGTTGTCGAGACGGACGAAGACATTTGCAACTTGAGTTATAAGGCTTTAATGCCACAAAAAGAAAAAGAAAAAAACGATAATGAAGCTTGGCGTGTTACATGGCAACAGCGAAAAACTGCCTTAGGTACGAGCACGACACACGTTCTCGAAAGACCAGGTCTGACGCTTAGCGTAGTCCCCCACTGCACTACACAAGGTTTGAAACACTTCACCGTGTGACGTCGAAGGCAGATGAGTCGATGCGTTGCGTTGCGTCTTACGCCGACATCAGCGATGACTCAGGCATGGTCGGAGCGGAGCGTGAGGCCGAGTCGATGTGTGGCAAGCACGTCCCGGACAGCCAGTAGTAGGCCCAGGTCTGGAAAACGACCGGATCCGAGTACAACGGACCGGCGCCGGCTGCTGGATCACAGGTAGAAGGGAGCCAGGCTCGTGCGGAACACAGGCACAGGTAGGCTTCGGGACCAAGACCCGACGAGCGCTTCAGCCTGCCCCTCTTTCGTTCGGATCCTTCTTCTCGAACGCCCCGTCGTCGTCTTCCTCTTCTCTCTCCCCATGGCTTGGCTTGACTTTGACGACACGATTCCGCCTTTTCCTTGTCTCATCGTCATCTTCGTCGGCGTACGGCACAGCACAAACTCACAAACATCGCGCACCAGATGAGCCTACCGCGCATATCATGACAAAAGTCCCCCCTTTCAAAAAGTTTTTTTAAAAAAAAAGAACTGTCCAAAGTGCGCGGGAGACAAGACTTACGACAAACAAATGTACAGAACTGTTGCACCAAGAGAATAGTCTGTATGTGAGAGTCCCTAGGCATATGGTACATTATTACATTAATGTTGTATAGCTAGCATCTACACCTGTAGCCTGCTCATATAATCAGCACCTACGTTCTCTGATCCTTTGATATGCTCAACGCGAAAGGTGTACTCTTGCAATGCGAGACTCAAGTGCAAGATCCGGCTGTTCAAATGCTTGGCTAGTGACTTCTGGTTGACGTTCTTCGTAGCGCTTGAGCATGTTTATGTGAAACATTTTCGTGGTGTGCCCAAGGTCCAACCAATAGTCGTGGTCATTCTTTTTTCCTGTAACCGGAAATGGCCCCTTCCAGTGCATAAGAAGCTTGTTTTCCCTGGTTGGGAGCAATATAAGAGCCCGGTCATCAACTTTGAGCTGTCGGGTTCTGGAGGTTCGGTCATAATACTTCTTTTGCGAGTGTTGAGCTCGGGAGAGATTCTCTTGAGCCAGCTTCAAGGTGCGTTCAAGACGTTCTCTCAGATCAAGCACGTATCCGTAAGTAGTCTTGATATCTTCCTCTAGGTCTTCCCCTGTCCAGAGTTCCTTCAATATATCCAGGGGTCCTCGGACGTGCCGGCCGTAGATCAGTTCAAACGGCGAGAAGCCCATACTGGCCTGGGGTACCTCTCGATAGGCGAATAACAGAGGCGCAAGAAACCGGTCCCATGACTTCGGCTTCTCTTGGCACAACTTGCGCAACATCTGTTTTAAAGTGCCGTTGAACCTTTCGACCAAGCCATTGCATATCGGGTGATAAGGCGTCGAGCTCAAATGTCGAATAGCAAGCAAAGCATTCACCTCTTCCATCAGGCCTGACGTGAAGCAGGATGCTTGATCACAGAGGATCTCCCGTGGAAATCCTATTCGAGAGAACATCTCCAGTAGTCCATCTGCTACTGTTGCCGAATCAATTGCGGGCAAAGCCACCGCGTCCGGGTACCGAGTGGCGAAATCTACAAGGGTAAGAATGTACCGATTACCCTTCTTTGAAATCGGCGTCAGAGGTCCAATGACATCAACGGCCACACGTTCGAATGGCGTGTCAATCAAAGGCATCCATCCAAGAGGCGCCTTGCCTACTTTGCCTTAGGGATATGTCCTTTGGCATGCGTCGCATGATTTTACGAATCTTCGTACCTCCTCCTGTACACCGGGCCAATAAAACGACTCCAAAACTCGGTCCTTCGTCTTCTTGATACCCTGGTGACCAGATATCGGTGATTCATGTGCCAAGTGCAACACATGGACACGCAACGCCTTTGGAACCACCGCTTGTTGAACTGATTTACCCGGAGTCAAGTGGTAAACGCGGTACAAGATTCCTTTCTCGAACATAAATGAGTGGTATGTGGCTCCTTTACCGCGGATGAGGATGTCGACTTTCGCCCTACAAACATCCAGCGACCGGTCTTCCTCTTGTTTTTGGCAAAATTACTCCTGTGTCACCTCTAAGTTTCCAAATTTAGCAGTCGTGAGCTTCCGGCGATGTCCTTTGCTTGAAACACCAACCATGACTGTGCTATTCGTCCCGCATCCATCCTTGGATTTCTCTTCAGAATTCAATGCCTGATTAGTTTCCGACTTCAGGCTCGCTGACTCCTTCCACGTTGAGTCGGGGTCATTAGCGTCACGGGCGCCGGGAACATTTCCTACGATGACATCGTAAAGTGGCGACGTCATGCATTTGACTATCGCATTTCCGGTGAAATAGGGCGATAGAATCCGTACTTCTGCTTCCGGTACCTCGATGCAACTACCATCGGCCAATAAAATAGTGGCGGTAGTACCCGTCAGCGCATCATCGGGAACGAGGGAACGTCGCACGACCAGGGTGTTGCTTCCAGTATCCCTCAAGACTGATACAGTATGTCCAAACACTTCTCCCTGTAACACCGGCAAGTTTCGTGTAGCTGTTGCGGTGCGCGTTCCGAGTGCACTAGCAACATATTCATCTTGTGATGAATCATCGGCACATCGGGGCGTCTCGGACTTCTGGTCAGTAGACACGATGCAAGATGTCATTTTCTTTGACCCGCCGTTGCTTGGGCATGCTCTTGCATCGTGGCCGGGCTTCCGACAGTGCCCACAGAAGACTCGTTGGGGTTTCGTGCGGCAATCAGATGCTCTGTGGCCGGGTCGATCACAGACGAAACATCTAAGAGGAGGCTGGGTATAAGTAAATCCTTCTTGTTCCTTGGGAATGTTGTTTGCAGACTTGGTACGAAATACCAACAAGTTTGTTTGCCGCTGGGCTTCCAAGAAGATATCAGCTGCTTCTGCCATTTCTTTTATCGTCCTGCATTTCTTCTCCCTTAGAAAAAGTGCCAGGCGATCGTGGCAGTTATTCAGAAACTGCTCAGCTACAATGAGGTTGCGCACGGATGCAAAGTCCTTGTCCGTTTCCGACATTTCCAGCCATCTATCGAAGTAACTCTGTAATCTCGTGGCGTACTGTTTACCAGTTTCGCCGTCTTCAGGCTTGCTTTGCCGAAACTTTTCGCGATAGCCTTCGGCTGTGAAACGAAACCTCTGGAGCAAGGCCACTTTCGTACTCTGGTAATCCATTGAGTCTTCTGGCGACAGACGACCGAAGACTTTCAATGCTTCCCCACTGAGGCATAAACTAAGCGCTGTCGCCCACTTCTCCTCAGGCCACTCTTGACCAACTGCTACGCGTTCGAACCTCTTGAGATACGCATCGAGATCGTCACGCCCCTCGTCAAACACTGGAATCAGGTTGTGAGGATTGATCAAGCACGGGCGGCTTTGACTCCTCTCAGGTTCGCGGTCCCGCGCTGTTGGCTCTCGGCTACCTTCAACCTCAGCTAGTCGAATTCGCAGTTGAAGAATTCTCTCTTCTATCTCCAAACGTTCCTTCGCCGCCTGCCTTTCCGCGGAACGCTCTTCACGCGCTTGCACAGATTCCTCATGAGCCCGCTCTAACCGCGCGTCTACCCACGTCTTTAGCTCGGCTCCTTGAAGCCCCATGCGTTCCGCTAGCGTTATAAGCTCTTGCTCACTCATCTTCCCTATAGATTTCAACCCAGTGCAAACGGCTTCGTCCTGTCGCGCGGACGCCAATTGTGAGGGATAAGGTTCGAGTAATCTCGGCAACTTAAATAATCGTTGTCGAGACGGACGAAGACATTTGCAACTTGAGTTATAAGGCTTTAATGCCACAAAAAAAGAAAAAAACGATAATGAAGCTTGGCGTGTTACATGGCAACAGCGAAGAACTGCCTTAGGTACGAGCACGACACACGTTCTCGAAAGACCAGGTCTGACGCTTAGCGTAGTCCCCCACTGCACTACACAAGGTTTGAAACACTTCACCGTGTGACGTCGAAGGCAGATGAGTCGATCAGTTGCGTTGCGTCTTACGCCGACATCAGCGATGACTAAGGCATGGTCGGAGCGGAGCGTGAGGCCGAGTCGATGTGTGGCAAGCACGTCCCGGACAGCCAGTAGTAGGCCCAGGTCTGGAAAACGACCGGATCCGAGTACAACGGACCGGCGCCGGCTGCTGGATCACAGGTAGAAGGGAGCCAGGCTCGTGCGGAACACAAGCACAGGTAGGCTTCGGGACCACGACCCGACGAGCGCTTCAGCCTGCCCCTCTTTCGTTCGGATCCTTCTTCTCGAACGCCCCGTCGTCGTCTTCCTCTTCTCTCTCCCCATGGCTTCGCTTCACTTTGACGACACGATTCCGCCTTTTCCTTGTCTCATCGTCATCTTCGTCGGCGTACGGCACAGCACAAACTCACAAACATCGCGCACCAGATGAGCCTACCGCGCATATCATGACAGAGGCGTAATGCAAATCGGGCGAGGCAACCGCTTGGATCCTTCAGTGACGACAACCAGCAGAGGGCGTGGTGGTCAGTCACGACGTCAAAAGGGCGCCCATACACGTAAGGTCAAAATTTCTCTATCGCCCAAATAATGGCGAGGCATTCCTTTTCAGTGACAGAATAGTTGGTTTCGGCTTTGCTAAAAGTTCGGCTTGCGTAGGCAACCACGTACTCTTGGAAGCCGTCTTTCTTCTGTGCAAGAATAGCGTCTAGCCCGACACCACTAGCGTCGGTGTGGATCTCTGTGGGTGCCGATGGCTCGTAGTGTCGCAGAATAGGCGGCGACGTGAGGAGGCGGCGCAGTTTATTGAAAGAGTCGTCACAGGTGGCAGACCAGGCTGAAAGGTCTCTAGAGCCGGCGAGGAGCTTGGTCAAAGGAACGATGATCGCCGCGAAATTGCGTACGAAGCGCCGGAAGTAAGAGGAAACGCCCATGAAGCTTCGGAGCTCTTTCATGGTGGTCGGTTTAGGAAACGCTAAAACGGCTGTAAGTTTGGCAGGGTCAGGAAGAATGCCGTCTTTTGAAACCACGTAGCCAAGGATCGTAAGCTTTCGAGCGGCGAAATTGCATTCTTCAGATTCAGTTGCAGCCCTGCGGCAGAAATACACGCGATGACTTTCTCGAGGCGGGTTAAATGGGTTGCGAAATCAGTTGAAAAGACGACAATATCTTCTAAATAACAAAGGCAAACGTTCCATTTGAGGCCTCGAAGAATAGAGTCCATCATCCGCTCGAAAGTAGCTGGCGCGTTGCAGAGGCCGACGGGCATGGCTGTGAATTTATAAAGCCCGTCGGGCGTGATGAAAGCAGTTTTTTCACGATCGGCCTCTGCCATGGGTACCTGCAGTATCCAGAGCGCAGATCTAAAGAAGAGAAAAATTCGGCTCCCTGTAGGCAGTCCAAGGCATCGTCAATGCATGGCAGCGGATAGACATCCTTGCGCGTGATTCGGTTGAGACGCCGGTAGTCCACGCAAAACCTGATGGATCCGTCCTTCTTCTTCACCAACACAACTGGAGAGGCCCAGGGACTGCTTGACGGTTCGATTAGGCCACGTGTCAGCATGTCGTCAACCTGTTCATTGATGGCACGGCGTTCGGTAGTTGACACACGATATGGACGCTGCCGTAATGGCGTCTCTTGACCGGTATCTATACGGTGAACAACAGATGACGCTCGACCTAAGGAAGGCTGATTGTGGTCAAACGAGGCTTGTAAACGCTGTAGGAGCTTGATCAGCTGCTTCTTCTGCCCAGGCGTGAGGTTACAATCAATGGACTTGTGGAATACATCCATAGGTTCATTGGCGTCAGTTGCGGGTGTAATGGCACAAGTCGGTATAAATGGCTTGTCTGGATAGATCGGGTCTTCGAAAATACAATTTAATGTCTCGAGGCTTCCAGACACTCACCGCGTAGCAGGATGTACGGACAAGCAGAAACATTGCACGCATGGAGTACCGCCGAACCATTGGAAAAGTTGATGACGGCAAGCGGGAGGACGATGGTTCGGTGTTGCACACTAGCTATAGTTGGTTGGAACAAGAGCGTCGAGTTAGTGGCAGCAGGGGAAAACACAGGCACTAGGACAGCGAACAACGGCGCGATGTGGACGTCAGCTGCGGCAAACACTTTCGAGGGACTGTGGTGGTCGATATCAAGGCACGGATTCGTCAACGTGAGTTCAGCACGAGCGCAGTCGACGAGGGCCTGATGGGTTGAAAAGAAATCCCATCCTAGTATGACGTCGTAAGATGAACGTGGGAGAACAACAAAGTTGACGGCGTACCAAACATCTTGAATAAGAACGCGTGCTGTGCACTGAGCTGTCGGCGCGATGAAATGGGAGGTGGCTGTACGCAGAGCAAGATTCGTAAGCGGCGTTGTAACTTTTCTCAAATCGCGACACAGTTTTTCACTAATTACAGAAACGACAGCGCCGGTGTCGACAAGTGCACATACAGCAACACCTTCTACTAGCACATCAATTTCGTTGGTCGGACAAAGAGGAGGTCTTGGAAAGTTCGACGACGACGTAGTTCTTGACTCCGGAACTGTGGCTGTCAGTTTTCCTTTCGAGCGGGGCTCGTGCGCCGATGCATCGGGGAGACAGATCGGTGACGGGGTGGTAATGACCGGCGAGAATCGACGGGGCGTCGTGGGGACAATGAGTCGGTGATAGGAGAAGATGGTCGCTGGGGATTCTGGGCAGCCTGGTAATTTGCAGAATTCCCATGGTCTGGAGGCTGGAAGTTGCGATGGCGACAGTAGCGTGCTATATGTTTCATGATCCCGCATGCGAAACAGATGGGTCGATTATCCAAGGTGCGCCATGGGTTAACGACAGAAGGTGCAGGGGGCGACACGGGATGCGTTGCCGTGTATGTGGGCAGCGTCGTAGGGTAGGAGGACCCGGTGCCCCGGTATGCGCCAGAGATAGGTGGGGCTGGGGGTCTATCAACGACGGCAGCGTAGGTCAGCGGCGTAGGGCCAGATGGCGATGGAGGCAGTGCCTGCGTGACCTGTGTCTCGATGACCTGGCGTAGACGTGGGTCTAACGAGGTCACTGGCGCGGATGCTTCGGCCACAAGAGAAAGCTGGCGCGCAACTTCCTCACGAATGAATTGTTTGATTTGGGGCAGTTAGACGGTGTGATCAACAGCGACTTCGTGTACGAGGGCGGAAACTTCAGCCGTATCTTCTGCGGCCCTGCGCGTCGGAACACACTGCTTAGGCAACTCGCCGTACTCCTGACAGAGCTGGACAACATCGGTGACGGTCTGTGGATTTCTAGCGACGAGCGTCTGGAAGGTGTCGTCGTCAACTCCTTTCATGATGTGCTTGATTTTGTCGCGTTCGGTTAGAGATTCATCGACGCGCTTGCAAAGAGACAAGACATCTTCAATGTAACTTGTAAAGGTCTCGTCCCTGCGCTGGACTCGACTACAGAGACGCTGTTCCACGTGAAGCCGGCGCACGGCGGGACGACCGAAGACCGCGGCGATGGTGGTCTTGAAGGCGGAACAGTTGGTAATTTCGCCTTCGTGGTTCTATAACCAGAGGCTGGCCACATCAGCGAGGTAAAGGCGCACGTTTGTGAGCTGGTCGCAGGCGTTCCACTTGTTGGAAGCGCTTACGATTTCGTACTCGACGAGCCAGTCCTCGACGTCTTGTTCGTCGTTGCCGCGAAAAATTGGTGGGTCGCGTTGCCGAGGCGCGCCAGTACAGTAGACTGTCGTTGGTAAGGCAGCTTGAGAAGGGCCAGGAGCAGTCATGGTGAACGGTGAGGGTAGCGTCCGATTGCGAAGTTCCAGGTTGATGGGAACCCCGGCTCCTTCACCACTTAAAATAGAGGTGTTGTACTTCGAGAAAGGTTCAGACGTAGCTTGCAAAATGTCCTTTATCAGGCAGGTATGGCTAATGGCGAGCGGCGTGTGCGAGGTACTACTGCAGCCACCGATCATCAGCGTCGTCTTTATTACCAGCAGAGCGTCTGTTATTCAGATTCATTACAATATATATATATATATATATATATATATATATATATATATATATATATATATATATATATATATATATATATATATATATATATATATATATATATATATTAATGACGTATGAAGCAATGGGCGATGGTTAGAAGAAGTATAGAAGGAATAAGTGAGAACGGAATAAACATGGCGTATGAACCAGGCCACGTCTGCCATTCATCGTAGCGTCACACGAGTCGACAGGATGAAGACCTCGCAACCACTACATCGCCCGGCCATCATCATCGAAGACCTCAGCAAGACGCAGTGACTGAACGCGGACGACCAAGACCATCAAGCCTCATGACAGCAGCATCAGACGACCTTGACATCCCTAAGTACACCGGACCAGCGGACGACGAACCCATACAGGACTGGTTCAACCTGTTCGATCTCCATGCCGCCGCTGCATCATGGCCGGAACAGTAAACGATCACCAACTTCACTGACTACATCTCCGGTGAGGCATTTAAGTTTCACCTGATACACATATTCGAAAACGACGAATCTTGGCAAAAGATCACAGAAGAGATGATTGCCCGTTTCAACGACTACGACAAGGACTTCCTCATTACCCGCCATTGGCACACAACCATACGCGGCCATCACAGTGCACGCTTATTTTTCAAGGAACGTAGCTTTCCACCAGGTTTCCCTTCACGAAAGCCGGTATTTTCAAAGTCGTCCCTCCAGCACACGACACGAGACGTTGCTTACCCACCTCATGCACTTGATTTTTCGTCTCGCGTACGTGTTTCACTACCCGGTTTTTTATCACGCGGCTCTTCAAGCGCTCCTGACGCTCACCATTTGTCTCATAAGGACACCATGGTCACGATAGACGAGTTGACACACCGAGAAAATACCCAGTCGAGCCATGCTCCTTCAGCACGGGTTCATGCATCACCGTCTGGTGCATACACACCCGACAATTGAAGCAACACCGAAGGCTCAGACTCATCGAACGTCGCACGCTGCCATGCGCAAGAGCCTCTCGTAGTGAACAGCGCAGAAAAAGCTTCTGAAGAACTTTCTATCAACTCTAAAGCATCATCTTCATTGCCTGAATTGCATGACAACAGCTCACAGACTACCAGCTGCCGACTGGAGACCCCATCAGGTAGTCATGAAAACCAGCGCAATGTTCAAGTAGGGCTTCCACCACGATACGGTCCACAGCAACGTCAGCAACGCCAGCGAAAGCAAGTCGGTGAATCGCAGACACTCCAACGGACTCACCAAGGACGACGACGCAAAGCAAGTCTCTTAAAACAAATTCAAGAAGTGAGGCAACTTCGCATAAGGGATCGGCGCCAGAAACGCATTTGGCACGAAATATCAACCCTGCGCCTAAGATTACACCTCCGAAACCTCAGGAAACACCGAATAAGACAAGAAGTCGCCAGTTCTACCGCGCAATGATTCAGACATCATCCCATTAGTTTGCGACAATGGAGCCAACGCCACAGAAAACAACAAAAAAGACTGAGCGTTACAATTTGTACAACGCACGAACATAGACATAATTCCTTGAACTTCAGTTCTCTTACACGCAAGCTGCAAGCACTGATTCTGTCTCAGCCGCATCACAAAATACAGCGCGTACGACGGAGTATTCGGCGCCTACGACATTCGACCTTCAAATGCTACAAGGACTTCCAACCTTGTTCGTTCCTCGCAGGTGCTCAAGTCGTGTCACGGTCAGTGCAGTTTTTAAAGACGCTGTTACCTTCTCCAGAATGCCACAGCCAACTTTGCCCACCAGAACTCCTCCATTCAATGGACTGCTGCACTCTTTTCTGAAGTTTTGAGATTTTACGGAACACCACTGGGACATGAAACCAATTGTGAATTTTGACATTTGTGACTTCTCAACCTTGCCTTGTTTACATTTTCTTGTTCGTAATCTATGCCTTCTTTCGGTGGGAGGGGGAATCGTGTGACATATGAAGCAATGATTTGTAGAAGCCGAGAAGGAAGAAGTGCAAATTTTGGCAAGTCTGCGGTGCCGTAGAAATGTCAGGAAGCTCTTCAGGGTTTTTTTTTTACTGTTCACTGCGAGTGGTTCTTGCGCCTGGTAGCGTGCGACGTTCGATGCGTCTGAGCGTTCTGTTTTGTTTGGACTGTCGAGGGTGTGTGCACCGGACGGTGATGCATGAAACCGTACGGAAGAAGAATGGCTTAACGGGGTATTTTCTCGATGCGCCAGGTCATCTATCATGAATACGGCGACTTTATAAGGCAAGTGGTGAGCGTTAGGAGTGCATGAAGAACCGCGTGACGAAAACCCAGGTGGTGGACCACGTATGCGAGACGAAGAGTGAAGGGCATCAGGTGGTTGAGCAACGTCTCGTGTCATATGCTGAAGCGATGACTTCGGAAATGCCGACTTTCGTGTACAAGAGAGACGCGCTTGACGGTTGGGTTTTTCCCAATATACGCATGGCCTTCTGTAAGTAAACGCATGTGCCACTTCGTCTTGAGGCACTTGTCGATTCGCGCTGGACTTCCGAATGCTTTAGGACTGCTTAGGAAATTGACAATAGCGTGCAGTTGCCTCTAATTGGTTGGCTATGAGTAAGTCTTGGTCATAGCCATTAAAACGCGTAATCATCTTCTCTTTGATCTTTTTCCAAGACTCATCGTTCTCGAAGATGCGGGTGAGGTAAAACTTGAATGCCTCACCTGAGATGTAGTCAGTGAAGTTTATGATCATTTCCTGTTCCGACCAGGATGCAGTGGCGGCGTGGAGCTCAAAAAGGTTGAACCAGTCCTGTACTGTCCTGTGACGTAAGAAGGCAAGGATGGTTAGGAGAAGTTGAGGAGGAAGAAGTGAGAATAGAATAAACTGGCGTATGAGCCAGGCCACGTCTCCCAGTCATCATAGCGTCATATATATATATATATATATATATATATATATATATATATATATATATATATATATATATATATATATATATATGTATATATATATATATATAGAACAACAGTATCCCTACCATGTACATATAAGTGGTAAAATACCGCAGTAGGAAACGTCTGTGAAATGGGCTATTCAGTTGTACGAACCTCAAATTTCCCGCTGAAGCGTCATTGGAACTAATGCTAAAGCGTTTCAATTCAACAAAATTAGTACTAACGAAATTCAAGTTCCAGTAACATATTTTGTTGTGCAATCTACTGCCTCACACTTCACACTAAAAAGAAATGGCCTGAAAGAATGGGCAGAAATGCCGATCGCCTTTAGGCCTTTAGAGCACTGTGCCACCTGTCACTCTTGCATTGCGAGATGTGCCATTATATTTAAAGAAAGGACCTTAACGAACGTGGTAGCTGAAGAAAAAGAGAAGGATGATTGAGCAATATTTTTAAAAGCTTCAGGACATTTAGTGTATGAAGCACTGATGTCCTTATAAAAGTTGAATTCTGCGCTGCTCAGGATAACTTTGTGCCGGCGATGAATTTTGAGAACTGGGACACAGTGAGTCAATTAAGACATTCACAACCTAACTGTAAGCGCATAAGTGCAGCAAAAGTTGCAACATTTTTTTAACCTGTGCAGGCATTCACAGTCGAGTAAGCAGCATTGTCGATAAAAAAGTGAACATTTCTAGAAATGATCGCTTCTTTAGCTCCTGGCAGCATGTTTATCATACGTATGCAGGAATGGTGTATATATACATTAGCAAAACACAATTACATGCCTTGTCTAAAAAGGTGGCATGGGTAGTGGTGCGTGAAGTTGTGCTTCACTATGCTGTTTTTCTGTGCTAAGCTGTCGAAAGGATTACGCTGGTCTTGTGAATTTCTATGATACTTCTTAGACTGCTCTGTACCTAATTTTAACGGAGCACAAATCTCTATCTTAATTATATATTCTATATTGATTGGAGGCGTCGTGCTTTTTTTATTTTAACACCTCACAATGGAACCTATGTTTTCAATCCTGAAAAGTTTGGGACAACTGTGGTTTTTTACAGCATTTTCGAAAATGCATAGAGTTGTATTGAAAGCGGAAGAAAAAAAAACAAGGCGACATGTCATTTTTTCAGCATTTCATTGTTCGCGCTGTTTTAACATGATGTACGCAAGCTGACCAGAGCAGATAATGGACTTTAGTACAAATTTATTGCTAATATGCGTGATACGTCCAATTTCGTAGGAAGCATGAAGAGTGTGATAAAGACGACAATGTCTGAGAAGCTCGTGGTCCACTACCGCTATTCTCAGGATATTCACGACCTCGTAGACGCAATACAGCGTTACCTCAAGTGCTGCGGCATGACGTCACGAAACTTTCGTGACTGGAACGACAACATGTAAGTGAGCTCACAACCTCATTCGCCGCTTTTACTTTGAAAACAAGTGTTGGTGCAGAGAGCTTACAAAGCCTCAAATCATGGAGGCATTGAAAAACAATGTTACTTGCGGAAAGTTGTCGAAAGAGGTACTGCAATGTACAGATGTAATAAAGCTCTTTGCGAAAGCTGGTGGTTCATTGCATCGGCTTAGAACAAAGAAGGAGCAACATGTCGTCTTCGCACATACTGAGGCAGCTATACGCGATCCTATGTTTTTATAATATTATTCGTAAGATATGCAATGATCATTGAAGGAATATTCTGAAAAATATGCATATTGGCCATGCCACCTTCAGTGGTTAGCGACTGTTTTATTATTTTCGTGCATATATCAAGCTGTTAGTTAAAGGCCCACTTAAGAGTTAGGCTTTTTTTGCGTACTAGTGAAGTACAGTTTCACAATCCCGAAAACGCCAATTTTGCCGCGACTCAGCGCTTGCTAAGCGAGAAAACGCGCGAAACAAAAATGCGTGTAGAGACGCCACTCGAGATTCTTGCACAAACACTGTGACGTGATGGGATTTGAAGGCGTGCACTGGGTCTTAGGTAGCTCCTAATCAATACATTTTTGTACATTTTCACCTGTGGGTATTTATCACACGAACTTCCAGTACATTTGATCGACACAACGTCTCCAAAATTTTGATAGTGCAAGGTGAAATGTTTGACGCCAAACACGTGAGCATCGGTGTGAGAGAGAGAGAGAAAAAACATTTATTGAAAGAAGCTTGTGAGTGAAGGTGGGAGGGTCCCTTATTCTAGGAACCCTCTGGCTTGGACAGCCCGCCGAGCTCGAGCGACGAGTTGAGGCTGCTCGACCAGGTCCGGCTGAGAGATCACAGCTTCCCACGCTTCACTGAGGAGGTCAGGGTCCACATCTGGTGCTGCTGCTCATAGTCTTGGGACGCTTACTTTGCACTGCAGTAGGAGGTGCGCCAGCGTGTCTGCCACATTGCAGTGAGGGCAGATGTACCTGTGCAAAAACGTTGGCCTCATAAGGTGCAATAGTACGCCGTGGGTGAACGTGTTGTTTTGAAGACGCCTATAATCAGTCCCTTCGTCTCTTGTGAGTTTCGGATGTGGCGGAGGGTATAACCTGCGTTCGAGCCGATAATGTTGCAGTAATGCATGGTATGGCTTCTTTTGCCTTTGATTCTGTTGTTGAGTGGGAGGTGCTTCGGATCTCATATTGGAATGCCCGGTTGACGCATTCGCGGGCTGCGGTGTGTGCCGCTTCATTTTCCTTGAGAACTTCATAACCCGGAATCCACACGATGCATGTGTAGGGAGGAGGATTGTCCATGCGCTATAGTAGCCTAATCGCCACCGTGGAGACCCTGCCTTTCCGGTAGTTTTGTGCCGCTGTTTGTGAGTCGGTAAAAACCACGATGGGATCCTCAATCGTCTGGGTGGCGAGTGCTATAGCAGCCTCTTCTGCTGTGTCCGCACGTTTGGCGATAATACTCGCCGATGCCAGCACCACGCCCTTGTAATCTGTGATGGTAATCGCGAAGACATTACGTCCTGGATATTTGGCTGCGTCCACGTGTTGCACCTGCGGGTCATTGCGATGCTTTTTCCGGATCATGTTAACCTGGCGAACCACCTCTCTCGGTGCCGTTGAGGATGCATGTTTCGAGGGATCTTCTGAATTCCAAGGCTTTCTCACAGCTGAGACGGTATTTTGCCTTTGCGTTCTTCGTTGGGTCCTAGGGTGGTCTGGTATCCTGTGCGTCGAAGGACGGCTTGCCCTGTGAGTGACAGCTTGAGTCTCTCGACCTGGTTAATGAGGTGTGCTTCGGTGAGTTCTTCCCACGTATTATGAACTCCCATGCGAAGCAGTCGGTCAGTGGAGGCGGCTGGCGGCAGTCCTAAGGCAAGCTCTGTAGCCTTTTGTATCAGCAGATTAAGTTTTCGTTTCTCCGCTGTCTTCAGGTTGAGGTAGGGATTTCCGTACGTTATGTGGCCGTAAAGGAGAGCTTGTACCTTTTTAGGTTGTCGTGCTCTTTGAAGCCACTGAGGCGGTTAGCCGCCCTTCAGATTAGGTGGGTGAGCTGTGTCACAGTGTTCTGCAGCCGGGGTAGTGCAGCGGAGCCAAACCCCTCTTTATGTATATGTAGTTCAAGGACTCGAAGCGTGTCAACTTGTGGTATTTGGACTCCCTGTAGAAAGACTTGTGGGTCAGGAGTGTCGTAGCTTGGTGGTCTACCCCGAGTGCGTGCCGCAAGTACTAACAGTTTCAATATTTCCGGAGCACATTGGAGGCCCCAGGTCTTGACATATCTTTCAGTGATGTTAACCGCCTCTTGAAGTTGGTCTTCCTGTTCACTCATACTTGAACCCCTTGTGTACATAGTGATATCATCGGCGTATAAAGGGTGATGTATCCCAGGGACAGCGTCCAAGAGACGTGGGAGCATAAGGAGGGCCAAGTTCAAAAGCACTGGTGATATCACTGAGCCCTGCGGCGTGCCTTTGTTAAGGGAGTTGAAAAAGCTCGCTCCTGATATTGGCAATCCCTACAGTGGCAGTGCGGTTGGTGAGAAAAGCCAGCATAGAGGCGTATGTCTTGACACCACAGCCGACATCTTCCAGGCTACGCAGAATAGCTTCGTGGCTCACATTGTACAATGCACCCTTTACGTCCAAAGCAAGGAAAGATGACTTATTGTGCTCGCTCAAGCAGAGAAGGATATGTTTCTTTTTCTGCAAGAGGACGTCTTGTGTGCTGAGCGTTTGGCGGAAGCCGAACATGGTGTTCGGGTAGTGACCATTGCCTTCGAGATGTGTGGTGAGCCGCTACTTTACCATGTGCTCAAAGAGTATCCCAGCGCAATATGCAAGGGAAATGAGATGAAGATTCGCAATCGAGATTGGCTTGTTTGGCTTGTGTACCATGGTCACCTCTGAGTGCTTCCAGGCTTGAGGTAGCTCGCCCTTCCTCCAGCAGTCGTTATAGTGCCGAAGGAGTGCCGTCTACGCCCGGGGCGGTAGCTGTAGTAGGTGCTTATTGGTCACTCTGTCTTTTCCTTGGATCGTGTTGCGCGTAAGCTTTGCGAGGGCCGCTTAGCTCTGCGAGCGTGAAAGGCTGGTCTAGTGCTTCCTTCGGTGCTCCTCGGTACTCTGTGGATGTCGAATTGTTGATGGAGGTAGCTTGCTGGTTAACCGAGCCACGCAGTTCTGCTTCAAGTTCTTGGAGTAACTGGTGCTCTGTGCCCTCATAGTTGTGCATGAGCCACTGAATTGTATTTCTTTAATTAGTTTTTGTGTGGGTGTCGTCGATCAGGGCTCGAAGAATGCGCCAAATCTTCTTTGTTCTCAATGTCTCTTGAAGTTTGTTGCAGAAGGACCGCCAGTTCTGGCTCGCAAGGTTTGCGGCGTACTCCTGTGCCTGTCTAGTGAGTACGGCGATGCGGCGCTTCAGCTTGCGGTTGAGCTTTTACCGTTGCCATCGTTTAGTAAGCAATCTTTGAGCTTCCCGTAGGGGAAGGAGATGATTATCGACTGCCGGATCGTCCTCGTTCAAGTGTATCGCTTTGGTATGTCCGTCAACAACACTTAGAATATTGTTTAACCAGGCTTCATTGTCTTCGATAGTCGAGGCATCATGAAGGTCATTCCTGTAGGCGGTCCAGTTCATGAGCCGAGCTTTTCCTGTCTTGAGTGAGCGGTGGGCCTGTTCGACCTCTATTTGAATTATGTGATGGTCACTCCTTAGAGTGTCTGGTAGCCTTGTCCACGTTGCGTTGTGCACGTCTCTAGTGAACGTGAGATCAAGATTAGTATCCCTCGACACGCTGTTGCCCACTCGGGTTGGATGGAGCAAGTCATTCCACAGCGTCAGACCGTGTTCCTGTACAGCGTCGTAAACACGCGCCCCCTTCTTGGTGGTGCTGTGATAGCGCCAGGCCGTGTGTGGAGCCTTGAAGTCCCCAACTATGACGAGTCGGTTGCCGTTAACCATTTGATGGAGCTCGTGGACGAAGTGGTCGTATTGGTGTAACTGCTCTCGCGGAGGGCTGTAAAGGTTGGTCAGGCATAAGTTTTGTTGAGTCTTCCGAGTGGGGATTATCTTCACGATGGTGTGTTCGATGCCAAAGTCTTCAATTTCATAACGCTGTGCGGTTAGAGTCTTCTTTACTAAAATTGGAGTGCCGGGTGAGCATGTGAGAGTGCTGTAGCCAAGGAGCTTGATTTTTTCTGTGTGGGTTTCCTTCAACGCGATCATATCTAGATTATTTGTTTTAACATATTCTTGCATGTTTGCAGGACGAGGTCTGTAGGATCTGCATTTCCAGTGCCAAATTCGAAGAGCGGGGAGTGGCTCAGACTATCTATGGGTGGGAGCTGCCATTCTGGCTGTTGATTCCCGCCTAGTGCAGGTCGTTTGGTGCTGTCGATCGAATTTCCGCTGCAGTTTCATCCCCTAAAGTATTTGCTCTTTCCGCTTGGTCCTTGATTGCGCCACCAGCTGCTCATGGGTAACGAAATTTTTGTATGCATATGTTATGAAGTTATGCTGTTGTGCCATGAAGCCATCAAGCTTGTCATCGAGCGTGCTTACAGTACGGGTCAGTGGTTCTATCTTTTCCAAAATTTTAGTAACCACTTTCTCTACGGTTATGTCTATGAATGCGAGGAGTTTCACAGGGAGGGCTTTTTCGAAAGCTTCAAGGCGTAGTTCGAAGAGTTCGAGCATCTTCGCTTCATGTGCTTGCAGCCTTTCTTCTACCCGCTTCATTATTCTGGCTTCCATCTGTTTTAGTATGCTGTCGTCAAGTTCTAGTGTGCTACACTCGGCTGGTGGGCGTTGTTGTACCCTCCGTTGTAGATCTTGGACTTTATTTTTTAGAGCCCAGATGGTCGCTGTCTGAGCAGGCAAGATGGTCGAGGCACTTGTAGTATTTAAAGAACTGGGCCCGTCAAAACCGGTCACAGCGGCGGCGTAACTGATTCCCCTAACGGAGCGAGACTATGATGGCTTGCGCGATTCAGAGCGACCTTTTTTCTTAAAGCGAGAGTGACTTCGGTAAAATTTTGGGGGAAAAGAGGGGGCGCGTGAAATTTCTGGTGTGATAACTGACCCGGGTAAATCATTGGTGCAAGCACTGCAGCGATTCTCACGGGCGCGGGCTTTATCGAGCTGCTGTCGTCTTACTTGATAAGTAGGGGAGTTGCCCGGTGTTTCTTCTTGCATTTTCTTTTCCAGCAGTCTCATGGTCTTCTCCGCAGATCTTGCACATTGGTTGGCAGTCATGTGGTTCTGTGTCCTTGTCGTGGCCACATTTGTATCAGAAGTTCACTTTCGGATGAGGGCAGATGTCTTTTCGGTGACCTATGGAGCCAAAGGTTCGGCAATATAGGATGGACTTCCGGTATTGCTTGCATCGCTAGTCTCCACTGAGGTACGTTACGTAAAAAGTAACGTGCTGCCCGTCGAAAGTGATAACTGCAGCTGTGAAAGATCCCAGCATGCGCGCGCCAAGGACGTGGTAACTGGGGTCTACGAGAAGTCCTGCAACAATCTCTGTGGAGCTTGTTCCTGGTTCGAGGCCGTAGATCACTCCGCGGCACACACCATTGGGGTTTCGAGTGTGCGGATTTATTTGATATATTACTTCACCGAGCTGTATAGCATTTATAATTTGCAGTTGGGAAGCTCGTTCAGTACTCGCTGTGCTTGCGATGATCACATTCTCTACTTTCTCCACCTGCACTCGCACATGGTCATAGAAGTCCTGCTGGTCAAGCCACTGGATCTTCCGATGGTATGTGTAACTTCGATGAGTGTTCGTTTTGAAAGATCTAGTCCTGGTTGCGGGCCGATACAATTTTCAAGTCATCAGCAGGGAATGGCAGCATCCTAGTCCTGCGTTGACGTTGCGGTTGAGATTCGGCGTCTGGCTTCACAGGTTGCGTAGCTCGTTCTTTGGCTGACTTGTCTTCTTTGGCTGACCTGCCTTTACGGCCAGCGTGAAGCCACTCAATGTGGGCTTTGCCTGTCGTTTTGCCACTATTTTCATCAAACGTTCATTGTGATGCCGTTCTTGAGTTACCCTCCGTGTTGTGGACTTGCATCATACTCGGGCTTTCTTGACGTGGGTTAGACGTCTGCGTTTCCATGAGAGCTTTAGCACTTTACCTTAGATGCTGCGTGTCTCTGTGTTGCGTGAGCAGCGTGCTCGTGCACCTGTGAGCCGCTGGCGCCCAGCTCGTTTTGCAGGCCCGTGCTCGTGCCACAGCGGCGTTCTCGTGCAGCGCAACCTCTGAATTCCTTGGCGATGTTGCGTCCCCCCGAACAGGCACAATATGTTTAGAGTTCAATATCTAGTAAAAAAAGTACCCTCACTGCGATGAGTCTGGTATCAAACCATGCCCTGCGACGTGAGGAATCCCAGGTCACCAAATGCAAGCTGTGTCCAGGCAGGGTTGCAAAGAAAATAGCAATAAGAGCAGGAGCCCATGTGAGGTGCGACTACACACCTAAGCCACCTGGCGGCCACCGCATTGGTGGAAAAATTATAAACAAAACTTCAACCTCAATCTTCTTCGCTAATATTAAGCTTATGATAGTCAAACAAATGCTACCAGAGTTTTCAGAGTGCAGTTTGTCAATCTAGAACAAATAATTGTTTCACAACAGTGTTCCTTTAATGTCACAGAACGTCAAAATGCATTGACCCGCACTTTCAAATGCGTATGTGTTGAACACAGCACTGTTCTTTTAGCTGTTAAAGATGCAAAAAAGCAAAGCTAACACCCCAATATGGCGTATCCAAACCCACCCATAGGATGGCCTATAGTATCAATGATAACACAGGTCAGCACAGTTCGTGGGTTTTCGATGCTTGGAAAAAAACTTAACCTATCACAAGTATCCAATTCCTTAATTCATCTTATCTTCATTTAACTTGTCTTTGCAGGTACTTCCACTGTGACGCGTCGAACCCGAGGCAAGAACGGTGCTCGGTGCCGCCATCGTGTTGCCGCCCCGAGTCAACTTTCACCGGCATCTTCTGTGGGCGCAGCGTACTGAACTTGTCCGATCACGAGGCGTGGTTCCGCGTTCACACGGGAAGCTGCCCTGACGCGACAAACCGCTACGTGAAGGAGCACGTCATGATCATCGGGGGTGTCTGCCTCGTCGCTGTCATTGTTCTGGCCTTCATAGACATGGTTACGAATGCCGTAATTGACAAGATCGACATCATTCGGAAGATATATGACCATGTCAACGGTGCAGAGGGTGGAGTGTCATCCACATTCACAACCTAAGAGGCAATATTCGTTATAACGTGTCCCGTTTGTTTTTCTCTTTACATATACACGTTCAATCTTTCTTGGTAATCAATCTTGTTCCCTTTTATAAACTTTTTTAAAATATCTTTAGCACATCAGGCCACAATAGCGAATAATCGCAACCTAAATAGTTGATCGAAAGATGTGAAAATTCAAGAGCTTGGTTTTCTTTGTTACACGTTATAATAAATAATCTTAACAGAAAATGACGCATGGAAAGTCTACGAAAAAAAGAAAAGTAGGCAAGAACGTACCTTGCTGTAAGCGGTAATCCATCTGTCCTCTTTAGGCAGGCATCCTCTTTAGGCAGACAATCTCAGAGTCAAGGCCGCTAGTAGCCCTGAAAACATCTTTCGGCCTGTTGGCGTCACGCACCACGTGAATATATTACGAGCTGGCAGCTAAATAATAATCACTTGCATACAGCCTAAATACATCAAGTCTTCCAGAACAAAAGCCTCACTATTAACAAAGGAAAGAAATCGGAAATTTAAGGCTCATTCGTCATTACCTATTTCCCTCTGGGAATATGGATGAGGAATAAAGTGGTACAGTACATGACGTAGAGGTGACACCGTCTTTGAATGAAAAAGCTGAAATCTACCTAGACAGAGGGATTTTGATTCCCAGAAAAGCATAGAGGCCTGCGTTGGTAACAGTGTTCTCTTGCCTGCTCCTCTACACCGGGTTAGGAAAACGGGAAAGCAACCACACGATGGAAAACAATGTTGATATATGGTTGTGAATATATACCGTTGCTACAAGTTGACCAAGTGCTATATTCTACATCGAGTCGAATAATTTACAAGAAGGTTATAAGTGCTCTTACGACCACAGTCTCACTGTTGACCTCAAGTGAAGCGCCGAACACAAGTTTATCACGTTGCGGCACATTACGATATCGACAAGTAAAATAAAAAAAAATTCTGTCATTGGCGAGTTCATGCAGGATACGTAAAAAACAGTGTTCGTGCGTTTCTGGCACCTGATGGTGAATATAACAGGCGTCACTTTCACTGCAGCCGACAATATGGGTATAACAGGCGCAAAAGTTTTGGGACAGGAACATAAAAACGCAGAAAGTACAATTGCATTTTCTGCCATTATTGTCAAATATTTCAACTAAAAATCAAGCAATTTTTCCCTCCGACAACCGCAGTCTTCCTCTAAATATTGTCAAATTTGCCGTGTGTGCTTGGCGTTTCGTGTACGGTCTTCAAAAGCCATTTCAATTACATGCGCCTTATTGCTGAATTTCCCCTCACTCAGCATTTTACTTGATCATTGGTGAGTAGTGAAGCAGGACCCCTCTAACTTTGTCAGTGTACCAGTGCTAAGTAGTGTGGTTTTCTTTATATGCAAGGTACATCAATGACTGCCAGCGCACAACTTTCTCTTTAGACTTCAAACAGAAATATGTGACACAGTCCCCGTCATTTTTTTATGTTGGTAAGGGTCGTTCATTAGGGTAATATTTCCCCTTGAGCGGGTAATTTTTTTTCTCTGTTTTCAATGCCCTATTTAATTACAGATGTGCCCTAAAAAGTGTAATAGTACTACAAAGGTGGTGACATTATTGGTGCGGCTTGATATTGTAACCCTTTGAAACATGTTAGAACAGTCTTTATATCTTTCAACCTTTCTTTATTATACAATATCAGCCACACTAATCATGCAGTAGAACAAGACGACAATTGGTTTGTTTTCTTTTTCGAATAGATCGTCAAACGAGTGAAGTTGTTTAATAATAATTGTATCAAGCAAATTATGCGATAGGGCGAAAATTTCCTTCAGAATGTTAGGCTCGGGGCGTGAAAGAGTAGCAATACCTTTGTGTCTCCCCGGATACCAGGCGTTTTTCATTTGTTAATTGTCATTTTCTTTCTGGTGTTTAAAGCACTAGTCACGTTGGCAGTGTTTAGGCAGCCTGTTGAAGGAAAAACTGTATTCACAGAAGACTTTAATTCACTGCATTTTTCTTGGGAGCTAAGGACAAATTTTTGTTGAAGGCGGCTGTGGGAATAGATCACTGACCACAGCCTTTCGTGTCCGAATAAAGGCCACGTAACATTTGTCCGAAATCAGACTTGCTCAGTATTGGATTGACCCTTTTTCTTCAATGCAATCAATTTTTTTTTCATCGGCTGTTGTTGACTCAACAACTAACAGCGATCACCTTCTTATTGTTTTTATATTACTTGTTGAGTCATAACTTTAGATCGGCCAACACGCACATATGAAAACCATGGTAAATTTCATGCCTCTCTGCATTGTGCCATTTCTAAATTTCAAAATGCGAGTGCTAACGAGATTGCATGTACGAATAGCTATATGCTAAAGAGATCTAGAAAAAAATACTGAATTCACTATTCGATTGAGTAAATCACCTTCATCTTGTTGGTGGAAGGATGAATTTACGCGGGAATATAGAAGCCTAAATTCCGGTAGAAAACTTCTCAATAATCAGTACTGAACAAACTGGAAATACTATCAATTGTTTGCTCTCGTATTAAAGCGTACTATTAAGTGTGCGAAAAAAATACGACAGTTGACATTACAATTACCCTTCCAAATTAAAAAAATGAGCGTGATTTGTTCCTATAGCTCGTGAGAAGGAAAGTACTGCCAACGCCTTTAACCTTACAATCATGTGTCTTTATGCCGGAAGAAATGAACTACTCTCTAGAAGACAAAGTGCTAAGTTTAAAGCACTGCTTCACTGCTAAATTTTCGTCAATTCGCTTTGTGCAAGTAATATCACTCGGATTTAAAAAAATTGTTAGCTGAAGTAAGTCACAAAGTACGATGCCGAACAAGGACATCTGCAGAACCAGATGAAAAAAAAAGAATTTTTTTTATTCATGGTCTTACTTCAGGAATTGCCTAATCTTCTGCTGAAACTTGTGAATTATTTGTTAGGGAACGCATGGATCCCGCCAGAATGGAAACTTGCTAAAATTATGTTGCTCTGAAATCAAACTGGAGCATACATGTTGGATAACAAAAGACCAATCACATTGACAATAAACTTTAGTGGAATTGTTTTAGAGGATAATCAAAATACAAAGAATAAAATTATTGACGAGAGGTTAGTTTATAGCCTCTGTCCGACTGGGTTAAAGACTGGTTGTTTATTTTTGAATATCCATGTTCATTTGAAAAGTCATATGCAACTTGCTCGGCAACGTAACAAATCTGCAGCTTTAATTACGTTACACTTCGCTAAATCATATCACACCGTAGAGCACTGTATCTTTATAAATCGATTAAAATAGCTTGATTTCTAACGTATCTAATAACGTAGGCTCGCACTTTTCTTGCAGACAGAAAGTTTCACTCTTTTAGAGATGGGTGTAGATCATCAACTCACTCACAAATAAGAGGGCTACCGCAAGGCTCAGTGGTTTTCCCAGTGCCATTTAATGCACTGATCAGCACCATTACACGTCACCAGAACATAACAAATTTTGTTTATGCAGACGATATTGCGTTTTTTGCAATCGCTCATCACATTCAGACATTATCTAAACGGCTACAGATTTACCATAACACTATGGATAGCTGGCTCGATGGTAAGTGATTTATGCTTAATTCGGGTGAATGCGCGCTTCTTATTCTCCCACTGCAGTGTCGTGTGCACATCTCACTGCCTTATTATCATCAGGATATACGACAGGCAGAATATATTAGGCAACTATAAGTAATTCATCATACTTTGCTTAACTGGCGACCTCAAATTGAATATATCGCCGGAAAACGTGCGCGGGCCTGTGGCGTATTACGTAGGCTAAGCAACTACCTCATAAGTATTAGAAGAGACCCGCTGATAATGATATATGCCATATATATACATTTGTCCTAGTTTGGAAGCCGGTTGTACACCTTTCTCTAAGGCTTCAGCTTGAAAATTAGACCTCTTCTTTGTTTTCGGAAAGGCAAGCTTTGCGCTTATGTCCTAGCCTGCATAAAACAGTTCCTAACATTACGTTCTGTACCTAGAATCGAGAGTTCCTTCTATCTCCAGTAGAATTTGCATTTGACTGTACAAACAATCTTGAGAATTCATGATTCACTATTACGACAATGAGAAACGGCCTTTTTTTTCAACTCGGTATGAATTTTTGAAGCTTCATAGCCACGATTTCACAGCTAACAAGTCATAAACGCACATATGTGCAATATCATCCCGACTGGTCATAAGTCATACCCCCAGGAAATTCAATTTGATGATATTTTTTTCAAATAAAGCCCCATGACTTCCCTGTAATAACTTAGATGCTTTATTACAAGATCACCTGCGCAATATTACAACAATTGTTATTGTTCTTGCAGACGCATTACAATCAGATGAAAACTGGTGTGTTGGTATACTTAGACCGAATTCATACTGTTCTTATACTTTTCAACTATCTGATCTATACCCGTTTTTGTGGCTGAATTTTTGACAGTTGTGGCCGCTTTGCGCCGGTTGGAAATTGCAATTACACCAGCTGTCATGATAACATATTCTTTATCTTTCAGTGCGACACTTTCTGTTAGTGCTGAATCTTAACTACTAAAGGCGTTCCATGCACCAGTACCTGCTGACCCGCCGGTCACTGACCCGCCGGTCTGCTGACCCGCCGGTCGTTCGTATGCTGACCCGCCGGTATGCTGACCCGCCGGTCGTTCGGGGACCTGACCACGCTTTTCAGAAGGAAAAGCGTGGTCAGGTCCCCGAACGAAGCCGCGAAGGCCGGCGCGATGTTGTCCGGGTTTTTTTCGCATTTGGTGGACAGCACCACGACCGTAGACATCACGAAGCCTGTGTGAACAAAAAATACAGGAATTGAAAATGTACAGAACGTCAGCTTGCTATATCTCTTAGGGCAGTATGTAGATGAATGTTCCTAAATGTATAATTTGCTAACATAGTGGTTAAAGAGAGCATTTGTTGACATGCCCTTGTGCAAGTTAACTACTGTGCTTAGATGAGTGTACTAAAAAGCGGTGAAGGGGATCTTAATGACGCGCCTTTGACGTTGCCTTACAGCCTTGCGAAGAAATAGTTCAAAAAAAAAACTTTCCCTACAGGTCTTCAACGTTTTTTTCTGTGATTTGTTCAGTGATATGAAGCTGAGCTCACACTTTCAATTGCACGTGTTAAGTTTATTAGTTAAGTTAACTACTTGTTTTCGTACTCTAACTCTCTATTTTTTTTCATCTGTACCCGTCTTTGCCTTCTCTCATCCTTATTGTCACTTTTCTTTCCTACCCGTTCGCCGTGCTCAACTATTGACTGTGAGATCGTGTGGAGTCACCACCTGGCGGCAACTGTCTGAAGCGCGCAGTTATCGCCGTTTTCATCTATTTAGAAAAATTGCACTAGGATCACTTCTTCAAGAACTGGGCTTGGAATTATCAGAACCTGCTCTTTTTGTTCTTTTGGAGCCTCTACATTCGGGTACAGCCAAGGGGATGTTTTATTCGCCATTCAGGAATATATCACTGCGACTAAACAATTTTATTGCTAAATAGGGGGCTCACTACATATTTTTCAAATTCGCTATTGGCACTTGAAATCAAAACTAAATAACTAGCGTTTCCAGGAATGAAGCAATGCGGAAAGTATTGGGTGGATTCACCTTATAATCGGCCAATATCCTCCATTGGGTACGAGTGATGAGCAAAGGAAAACAACAACAACAACAACAACAACAACAACAACTACAACAACAACAGCAACAACAACAACAAGAAGTTTGAATTGCTCCGTGCGTCGTCTGCTAGCCATGTCGTGTTTCCATGTGGGCGTACGTTATGCATTCTCAAAGGGTGATTTGCCCGGTCATGTTAGTGCGAGTGTAACTGCTTGATTGTATGACTTAAAGGACGTACGAAATAGTATGGCCTTCCTCGGCTGCTAATACTTATATCGATGATTGATATGTGGGCTCGAACGTCACAAAACCACCATATTATGAGGAGAGACGCCGTAGTGGAGGGCTCCGGAAATTTCGACCCCCAAGGTTTTTGCTAATGCATTGTAATGAGATCAGCGAGTGAAACGTTCCACAATGCTGTTGATTGTCGTCGTGCCGTCCATTTACTGAAGTTATTTCAGAATAGGTGCCACTTTCCACTTTAAGCACATTTTAAAATGCTCCTGACATCCTCTCAAACATTTGTACTAATAAATGGCGTGTGCATGCAGTGTTTTAGGGTCTTGCTTCTTAAGAAAAACAAAGCTCCAGGCTACACTTCTGCATGCTCTTTGCAGGTGCACAACTACAGCACTGTAGTTGTGCACCTGCAAAGGCACCTGCGAATATGCGAGGTGCCTTGGATGAGCCTATATGTCCATGGTGCCCCTACACAGAAATATTACAAACACAAAAACTGGGACCCTTCTGTACTTTCACTGTTCTTAAAACAAAGTTACCATAAGCAACCGTGTGCTTACACTTATGAATGCTTTAAAGAGCCCGAATATTCGAACTTAATTTAAACGGCATTACTTACATTTACTATCGCAAAATATCGCTGAAAAACTCATCTTTCTTTACATTGTCTTGAGCGTTTGTGTGGCAATGTTACCGGCCGACGGAAGGCAGTAGTGATTTTTTTTTAAAAAAAAGGACTTGTCCCGTAAAATAAGAACACTTTTGATGTAGCACTATCATGCAGGTATTATGCATCGATGAAAGCTTTCTGCTGAATACTTATGAGGTTTTTATATCGAGTGGTGCACGAACGCATTCGTATACGTGGTAAAAGCAGTAGGGCACAAAACACTGTCAGCCACTAATCTTTCCTGGACATCATTGCACGTAGGAAACCATTCTTTTGAGCTAGAAAATCAAAGAAAAAACATTGTGCTTACTAAACGCTTTTCAATGCGTTCAAACGTTAAAGTAAAGCTAGTACGCACCGCTCCAAGATGTATGCAGTGGAAAAAAATATTTATAATACTGAAGTTAATTTTTCCCTCCATTCGAAAATATTCTCTTCTTGACGATGATATTTTTAACACGATTTTAAATGTCACAAAGACAACAAAATAATATATTGGCATTATTGTATTGCGTTTTCTGACACTAAGTCATTTATGAGATGGATTACTTTACCAGCACCTGTTGAAAAATAATCACTCTTTTACACAATGTCTAAATGATCGTTGATCATCGTTAGGGCAGATGAATTTGCTATTAAGACAAGAATTATTGAATGTGTTTCTGATGTCTTCTCGTACGTCAAGTGCATAGCACCTTATTGTCGAAGTATCCTGACCGCTTCAGTACAACTAACTCGCTTCTAATTGTAACGCACATTTTAACACTAACATAGCGTTAATAAGCGTTCTCTGCGGCAGCTTTGAATACATAGCGCATCTCAGTTTGGTTAGAAGTTAAATGTGTCAACCTGATTGCTTAGGCAAAGGTCACTTTTCTAATGCCGGTGAGTAGGCCACTAGGTCATGAATGTGTCGCATATGTATTTTATAATTTTCTAATTCGATAAACTTTCTCAATGTTTTTATTATTCGAAATTAACACCAGTCAAAAACTGGCCTTGCATTTAAATAATAATTCACTAAACAACAACTAGTTCAGCTCTGCGTAATTCAAGACAGATATGGTGACACGGCTGTGTCGATGAAAAATACTGGGGTTTTATACAGGATGAGCCTAGCTTCTCGGGCCGACAAAGCTCGCTCGGTCTGCCCGAGATTACTTTATGGTCCAACATTAGAGCTCTACGATCACTCTATGGTTGGTCCGAGCTCGCTCTACGGTGGCCATGCACGTCAGGCTCTGTCCAGGTGGCGCTGCGAAAAACGCCGCCACCAGCACCCTCACCGCTGCGCTGATTCTAAATAGGTTCTGTGAAGAGAGCCGTCCGCAACCGAAAGTGCTTAAGCCATCTTTTGTCGATGTTCATGCACAGTTTTTGAACGTTGAGGACCTGGCAAGCTTTTTTCGTCAATCGAAACTCTCTTCAGAAAATTTGCAAGCTCGTCAAACTAACTGCGGGTACATTGCAAAAGATGTTTCAGTTATTTCGGCTCGCAATTCAAGGGCAATCCAGCTTTGAATAACATTTAATTCGATACAAGCACTGTGCCGTGTGTTCTGTAACGCGTAAACAAGTTAAATTTGGGCTTACACATGATGCAAAAAAACATCACGCGAGCAATGTATCTTACGATCAGTGCTACGAACGTCCCTTTATCAGATGACCCCGGTGATTTCAGCCTTTGCAGTTACATTCTTAGTATACTGTTGAATAAAACAGGTCACTGACCAATGTCAAACAACTGTGAACAACAACAATGTCAACAACAAGAAGAAAGACGTCGAAGCTTTCCTTGACTGCCTAAATGGCGTCGAGACTTCCATCAAGTTTACTGTGGAAGAAGAAATAGATGGTTGCCTCCCTTTCTTGGATGCAGTTGTAAAACATACTCCCACAGGCCTCGCCTTCGCTGTGTACCGAAAGCCAACACACTCCGGTAGATACCTCGACTATGAGTCAGTCCACCCGGTAGCCCACAAACGCTCAGTGATTCGGTCTTTAGTTCAAAGAGCGATTCGCACTTGTTCCGATGAAGGAAGCCTGCAGGAGGAGCTCCGGACCATTGAAGATGACCTGATCAGGAATGGATACACCAAGATTTTTATTAGGAAAACAACTAAATCCGTCATGCATAAACTGCAGGCAACTAGTCAAGCCATGCATAACACATCGTCTACGCAAAAGCGTGCATCGATTCCTTATATTCGAATTGTAAGCGTAGCCCTAGCCCGTCTATTCAGAAAACGTGGTGTACAGATCGCGCATGTTCCAGCAAGCACGCTTAAGGCTGAGTTGCTAAATGTGAAGGATCCTCTCGCTCGGCAACACTTTCCTGGTGTGGTCTACAAGATACCATGCACCGATTGCGAATCAGTGTACATTGGCACGAGTGGAAATTACTGCAGACGTCTGAAGCAACACAAGAATGACGTCGCCAAGGGCCACACAGTGACAAATGCACTCGCAGAGCATGCCGAGAAGACGGGCCACGAGATAATCTGGGACAACGCACGCATCATGGCCACGGAGAAGAATTTTACAACCAGACTGAACCTCGAATCACTAATCATTCAGACGACAAGTAACACAATCAATAGATCATCTGGCACACTAAACCACGTGTACTCCCGGACTTTGCGCCATGCGCTCAACGTTACATAAGAACCTGTTGCTCAGTCGTCATTCCATTGTGAACAAGGGATCCGTACGGGTCCCAAAACGTCATTGTTTTGTTTGACATTGGTCAGTGACCTGTTTTATTCAACAATGCCTTTACCTGACCAGACGGCATTCCGTCGAACTCTCGACTATTCTTAGTATACATATCTCGCTACCTGTGCCTTGTGAATATCGTTACACGTAGGCATGACACAATTCCTCGTAAAATAGTCGTAGAAATATACATGCAAACATGGACAAACATGAGCGAAAGGGAAAGCAGTTTAACTGCAATGCTGAGGTAGCATACATACAGGAAATATTATTAGCATACATACAGAAAATATATGTTTAAACGACTGTCTCCACAACGAAACCAACAATATCGAGTGCTGCTGCTTTTGAACTCACACATGCAAAGCCGTCCACCCCGGGCCAAGCGCTCATCCAGAACCGGAGAACTAAAACGAAAAATCCAGAATAATGGCTGTGTTAGAATTCTTAGACAGCACTTAAACCGTCTTCGCAGACAGCTTAAAAGACGGTATCGAGCCCGTGCTGTCCAATAAATGGAACACGTTTGGATGGATGGATGGATAGATGAATGGATGGATGGATGGATGGATGGATGGATGGATGGATGGATGGATGGATGGATGGATGGATGGATGGATGGATGGATGCATTGATGGACGGACGGACGCACGGATGGACGGACGGATGAATATGGCTGTACCCTTTAGATCGGGCGGTGGCAAGCGCCACCAAGCCGTAATAATTAATGAACGAAAAACTAGATATATCTTTTTTCCTTTACATAGTGAGGTTGAGGATTCATACTTTGCAGTGAAGTGTTTAATTTTCACTCGTGCCCTGACTTTAGCCACCAATCGGATAACCTCTTTCTAGTTATTTCTACCCGCTTAAGGTGTATCTTTCCCACCCTGTCCCTAAACCCCAGTGCTTTTAAAAACTCGGTGTCATCATCCAATACTAAAGGATGAAGCCCTTCACAGAGCATTATCAAGTGTGCGGCCCTTTCCTCTTCCTCTCCACACGCACTGCATACCGAGGATACCCCTTTGTATTTGGCCCGGTATTTCTTGGTTCGCAATACTCCTGTCCTGGCCTCAAACAATAGATAACTACCCCGAGTATTATCATAGATCCTTTCCTTGGCCATTTCTTGCCTAAATGTTCGATAGATCTCTACTGCTCACTTAATCCCACCGACCTCCACATATTGGTCTCAGAATCCTTCACCTTCTTCTTTACCGATAATTCTTCATGGTTTGGCCCCCTGCTGTTTTCTAAGTATTTACCAGTCAGTTTTCTGGTTCGCTTTCTCCATTTTGTATCGACGTTTTTCATGTATAAGTAGCTGAATACCCTCCTAGCCGAACGCTCCTCCCCCATTTCTCTCAATTGCTTCTCAAATTTCATCTTGTTGTTAGCTTGCATGCCCTCAAATGATGTCCATCCCATATCACCTTGTACTTCCTGATTCGGTGTATTCTCGTGAGCTCCTAAGGCAAGCCTACCTATTCCACGTTGTTTAATTTCTAATCTTGCTTGAACTTCTGATGTCATGCGCAAGACCACATTGCCGAACGTGCGAGAAGGAACCATGACCCCATTCCATATTCGTCTCACAACATCATACCATTGTATTTCCACAGTGCCCTGTTTTTCATTACCGCTGCATTCCTCTTACCTTTAGTCGTCACGTATATTTCGTGTTCCCTTAGGTACTCGGCCTCATTGCTTATCCATACGCACAGATATTTGTATTTACCTGTAATCTCTAGCGTGACCTTCTGTATTCTAAGCTCACTACATTCATTGTAACTAAATGTCATGACAGCTGATTTTTCCTTACTGAATCTGAAATCTAACCTTCCTCTCTCATTACCGCAGATGTCCACCAATCTCTGCAAATCTTTCTTGTTGTCGGCCGTTAGCACTATATCATCTTCGTACATCAATGCTAGTAGTGCCTGTTCAATGAGTTTTCCTTGCTTGACAAAAGAGAGGTTAAAGCCCAGTCCACTTCTCTCTAATTTGGCCTCTAATCCTTGTAGGTACATCATCAATAACAAGGGTGACAGGAGACACCCTTGCCTAAGCCCCCGTTTTACCTCTGCTGGCTTCAATACCTGTTTTTCCCACTTTATAGTTACCTTGTTACCTTTGTAGATATTTTTTATAAGATTAGTGGCTACAACTTCCACCCCTAGTGTGTCCAGTTTTCCCCACAGTTCCTCTTGAAGCACGCTATTGTACGCTTCCTTGTTATCCAAAAATGCAAGCCACGGGAGCCTGTGTTCCTTTTCTGCTATTTCGATTCACTGCGTCAGTGAGGACAGATTGTCTTTCAACCTCCTGTGTTTCCGAAACCTGACCTTCAGTTCCCCCAGCACCCCTCATCCTCTATCCATGCCTGCAGCCTTTCCTTTATAATCTGCATTGCCAGCTTGTAGACCACTGATGTCACTGTTATAGGACGGCAGTTGTTTATGTCAGCTTTGCCCCCTTTTCTTTATATATCATGCTCATCTTGCTAAGTTTCCATGCATCGGGAGCTTCACCACTTCACCATTTTTTCTCACTGCCTCTCTCAAAGCCTGCTTAGACTTCGGACCTAATGTCTTTATCAGCATAATTGGAATGCCATCCGGGCCTGTTGATGTACTACTAGGAACCCTCTTCTCAGTCCTTTCCCACTCTCATTGTGAAAATGGAGCCATTGCGTCACTCTATTTATCCTTGTCTATTGTGGTGCCTAATGCACTTCTCTGTTTGAAATTTTTCAAACAAAGAAGTGATTTAGGCACCACATATATTCAATAGCTTCGTCCCCTTCTAGCCTAGCATCTTAAGCTGTATTTATAAACCTCTGCTCTAGGCTCGTCTCATTTCTTAGGAAGTTTGGATGGTTTCAAAACTTCGCAGCTGCCTTTCTATCTTCTTTGTGTACTTCTGCGAGCCACTGAGCTCCCTTTCTTCTAATCTTTTCATTGATTCTAAGGGATGCATCCATTTTAAAGCTTCGAAAGATTTCCCGTTTTCTTTGAAGATCATATATCGGTTCACCCCACTGCTTAGCATGTCTGTGTTCCCTAGAAGCTTCCTGACGTTTTGCTATGGCTCTCTTAACTTCCTCATCCCACCAACTTTTGGGTTTGTGTCTTCTTTTCCGGGGTGACTAGTCACGTGTGTTTTCAAGCTCCAGCTCAACCAGTCTAATTAGATTCATGTATGTCCACACTGATTTATTATCGTCAGTGATTACTTTCTCAATTTGTTTAGTAGCTATACCTATTTGCCTTTATGAATAACCATTTTCCTGTAGTTGCTCATCTTATCTCCTTCCCACTTTGACTGCTCTTTTAAAACTTAGTTTGATACGTTTGAGATTACTACCCAGACTTCTGGAGCACCTTCACCTATGTACATTCCCCTGAGCATATCATACATCCTATGTGACATCAGTACGTAATCTATCGTCGACTGCAGCATTCCTACTTCCCGCGTTATTTGCCCTTCACACTTCCCGGTACTGTCGAAAATGAACAAATCATGCCTTTCACACATAGCCATGATCAATTTGCCTGTTGGGTTAGTATACCCATCTATATCTTCTATGTGCGCATTCATATCACCTAGTATAATTATCTCGCACTCTCCTGCTAACTCCTGAATGTCATTTGATATACGCTCTACCATTGCCTGGTTTTCCTCTCTGAGGAAAGCCGGATTCCACGCTGCGAGGCACCACCTCGCGTCGTGAAAAGAAGGCTAAAATAAGCAAATGCAAAGATTGTATTTTGTGGCTTATTTCGTGTTCAAATTTAAAAAAATAAACGTTACTCACATTGAGTATGTGGCGAAGTGTATACTTGTGTGCAGATGACCATTCCGGCGAGATCCGACATATCTGAGTGAATTGTTGAGTCGCCATTTTGTTTAGACAGCAAAGTAGCCTGCATCGCATTTGTCTACGATGCGGTCTTTTCGGAGCTGTCTATTTGCCTTCTACGAGAAAATTGGAATGGGACTTAGGATGGCTGCCTTCCATTCAGCTGTCTATTTAACCATCTATGGCAAGTATTGAAAAATACCCATGTTCTATTATTCAAGTATGAATCCCACGGAAACCCACGCGCTGTCCATTATTCTTTATTCAGAAAGCAATTATTGCCAATATGGCTCAGCAACGACTGCCACAGAGTTCCCTCTAATAAAAATAATTAGGAAATCTGGGTTTCGCTTACAATCAAAGCACTGATAATTGCATTGCATTACGAATCATTTTGGCAGTAGATGTATGAGGAAACTTAGTCATGTATATGTGTTTATCTCTTTCTTTCTCACCTGTAATTCAAAATTTTGGGGGAGGCTGGTGTAAACTTGTCATCAATTTTCCATTTCGTGAGTTTATCATACTTATTTTACTTTCATAATTTGTATTTACAAAAGCGATTTGTCGTTAAATTTCTTCCTTTTTTCAAGAACATTTAGCCAGAAGGTGAAATAGTGCGACTGAGTGCTCTAATGTTTTCACGCCATTTGGACCAACTGCTGCAAGCATCACTGACAAGATTGTAATATTTCTAAATAAAAAATATCAAACGGAGGTAATTGCGCAAATGACCGCATAAAAACATTTATTTCTAATTCATTAC
Source organism: Rhipicephalus microplus (assembly GCF_043290135.1). Lineage (NCBI taxonomy): Eukaryota > Metazoa > Arthropoda > Arachnida > Ixodida > Ixodidae > Rhipicephalus > Rhipicephalus microplus. The sequence goes on from NC_134704.1 coordinate 116,457,434, forward strand.
TTATGAAGGAAAGATTTAATTAAAATATAGTACATTGTTCGATGTTCTTCTTGAGAAACTAAAACATCCGTAAAGTGAATAGTGGAAAGGAACAAGTATTGATAATGGGCCCTTGTCTCCATCAAGTTTTGCGCATTATAGAAAAAGACAAGCTCTTCAATCTGGGAAGGCCTCTACACAATTGTTCCTTGGAATTAAACAATCCAGGGAAAATTAGGAGAATTCCCCTTATAATTGGCCAATCCCCTTCATTGGGTACAAACCATGTGTTGGGACAAAAACAACAACAAGAAGAACAACACTCCATAAGATTTATTAAGACCCCCCCCCCCAATTCTTCGCCCATCTCCCACAGTGGGTACTAGTCACAAAAGAACGTGAACATGCAGAAGAAGGCGATCATTGTTACAAGAATAACAACAACTCCATAAGATTTATTAAGACCCCCAAATTCTTTGCCTATCTCTCACAGAGGGTATTAGCCACAAACGAACGTGAACATTCAGAAGAAGGCGATCATTGGCTGGTGTAAATTAAAACTCTTGTTACGTGCAAGCGCTTTTTGTGCTGCAAAGCGGACATTCACCGACGTTCTCAGCCTCATGTCTGAACAATCCAGAGGTCGATTAAGTGAATGCACCAGCTCGCTGAGACAGCCAGTGTCGGTGTGCAGCCTAGAGAAGGAGGAGACGGTCCTGCTTGACGTCAATCCAGTGGTGAGTTCATGTGAAGTACACAACCTGCTCATATTGCAAGCTTACGTACAAGGAGTTGCAGACGTTGAAATATTAACATTGGTTAATGAGCGACCCATCAAGCTGCTTATTCAGCAGAGCACCTTTTTGCAAAGCAGTGTGTGCGTATTGGGAAGTAACAGAACGTCTGCTTTATTGGCAGAGACGGAATCAATAGCATAGAAATTCAGAGAATTCCTTACAAATATTTTCACACACATTCGGCATTGATATTGGGTACCTTCTACAATAACGCCCGTAAAATATTTCTTTTGAGAATTACGAAGAATACAAGGCACTGAACAGTCAGAGTTTGTAGGTTTCATGATTTATTGCTGGTGTCCGTGTTTTACCACCCTCCCATTCGGAATGAGTCGTAAGTGAGTACCAGAATGATGAATAAGCAGGAATGGCATAGTTTTTGTAAGCACGGGAGCATGAGTTTCTTGACCAGCTGGGGTATGAGCACATGGATGGGAATATGACGCAGAGAGAAGCCTGCGCTGGTATTTCAGCTTACTATTTCAGGAAGAGACAAACTTACAGCGGCTCTAATAACTTTGAAGTGCGCCAAATGACGTGCATTATAGCGTACCTTTCACACGTAAAACTAAATATTTCACTAGTAATATGAATTTTAAGATCTTTATGACAGACGCCCAAAGTTTTTTTGAAAACTATTACGAAAAATCGTTTTAAACACAAAGTGCTTCGAGTGAACTGTGGGCACTTTTAGTCTGTCTGTCTATCTATCTATCTATCTATCTATCTATCTATCTATCTATCTATCCATCTATCCATCTATCCATCTATCTATCTATCTATCTATCTATCTATCTATCTATCTATCTATCTATATATGTATCTATCTGGCCGCCTAAAACTTTTAGCTTTCCAGGCCGTTTCGATAATTGTATCAATACCAAACTTGGTATGACATGCGATGACTGTATGAAGAACATAGTTGACTAGTTTTAACAAGAAAATCTTGATATGTATGTCATGAATGTGATGATTAACATTTCATGGTCCTGCTGCTCTTGCGGTGGTTTCGTTCACATGGAATGCTGGAAAACTAGTATGGTAAAGCATGATTGCATGGCGAACACAAGCAACAGATCTTAACATGAAAATCATGACATGCATGTCATGTAAAAACATGACTACATGCCACACTCATGATGCGCTCACGGCCGTTTCGCTAGCGTCAAATATGCCAAATTTTGGTAATACAGTACGTGAATGGATGAAGAAGGTAGGTGACTGGTGCAAACTTGATAATCATGAGACGCATGTCATGTAACAACATGACTACTTGCCACGCTCATGACTCGCTGGCGGCCGTTTCGCTAGCTTCAGTTATACCAAATCTGGTATTACGGCATGTGAATGAATGACGAAGGTATGATACTGGTGCAAACATGATAAACATGAGATGCGTGTCATGTAAGAACATGGCTACATTCTACGCTCATGATGTGCTCACGGCCAATAAGTTAGCTTCACATGTACCAATTCTATGTCTACTTAGGGCAGGTAATAACCGCAGAGCCGAACCACGAGACTGAAATAACTAGAAGAATAAGAATGGGGTGGAGCACATTTGGCAAGCACTCTCAAATTATGACAGGTAGTTTGCCACTATCCCTCAAGAGGAAGGTATATAACAGCTGTATCTTGCCGGTACTTAGCTACGGAGCAGAAACCTGGAGACTTACAAAGAGGGTTCAGCTTAAATTGAGGACGACGCAGCGAGCAATGGAAAGAAAAATGGTAGGTGTAACCTTAAGAGACAAGAAGAGAGCAGAGTGGATTAGGGAACAAACGGGGGTTAAGGATATCATAGCTGAAATCAAGAAGAAGAAATGGACATGGGCAGGGCATGTATCGCGTAGACAGGATAACCGCTGGTCATTAAGGGTAACTGACTGGATTCCCAGAGAAGGGAAGCGGGTTAGGGGGAGACAGAAGGTTAGGTGGGCAGATGAGATTAAGAAGTTTGCGGGTATAAATTGGCAGCAGCAAGCACAGGACCGGGTTAACTGGCGGAACATGGGAGAGGCCTTTGTCCTGCAGTGGACGTAGTCAGGCTGATGATGATGATGACATGTACCAATTGTGGTATTACGCAGCGTGAACGGACGACAATGGTAAATGACACATCCAAACATGATAATCACGAGATGCGTGTCATGGAGGAACATAACTACATGCCACACTTATGATGCACTCGCGGCTGTTTCGTTAGCTTAACGTATGCCAAATTTGGTATTATGTGACCCAATTGATGACGAAGGTATGTGACTGGTGCAAACATGATAGTCATGAGATGCGTGTCATGTGAGAACATGATGGCATGCTACAGTCAAGGCGCCAATACATTTCGACGTGACGCGGTGCGGGTGCTCGCTGGTGTTCATTTCGTCGCGTCAAGCCAGCGTTGGTGCACGCCAGCGCCGGTCTTGCCATATACTCGCAGGCGCGCGCCGCGTTCTGTTTCTTTGACGCATGCGCATTTCAGTGCATCCGGCGTCCCTCGGTAACACAAATAGAAAGACGCAGTGTTGTCTGGCTGACGCATTGGCGCAAAATGCAGCATGTCGCATTTCGCGCCAGTTGCCGTCGGGCCGCGCCGACGGACGCTGGTTGTGCCTGGCGTCAAACTATAGAGTGCTCACGTTTTGCTAAGGTAGCGCTGCTGTTGCCAACGTGCTCGCGCTTCAACGCTACATCGGAGTGTATTGAGCCCTTCATAATGTGCTCGCAGTCGTTTTGATAGCTACACATACCAAATTTAGTGTTATGTGACGTCAGTAAATAACGAAACAGACGACTGGTGCAAACATGATAATGCTGATACGCGTATCATGTAAGAGCCGCTGAAATAGGTTAGATTTTGTTGGTCGGTTTAAATTGCTAGCGGACCCTCGCTCTGTATTCTAAAAAATCGTTAAATTTTGTTAGTCGGTTTATATTGCTAGCGGACACTTGCTCTGTAATCTAAAAAACGATCAGTTCAGTTTAAATTACTGCGGCAAACTGCTCGCAGTGGCTGCTGCATCTTTCCGTTGCCTCAAGTCTACTGCTGTAGACTATAGTGGCAGTGGCAAGATGGCTTATGACATCGCTCAACTTCACATGTCAGCCAGTGCCGCCCGGAAAGATCATCTTGAAGGAATGAAGCCATCATTTGCCTGCTGAAATTTCAGATAATTTTGGAGGCATTTCAAGAACCAACTTGTAAGAGGGAGCACGCTAGTCAGTGCAAAGCTGTTCTCGCTGTCGCACTTACAGGTTCGATGCCCGCTGCTGCTTTTCAACCTTCTCCTGTGGTTTGTGGGCATATCCCTCATCTGGGCTGCATTGAGGATGTTCATGGACTCGTGGGACAAGGAAGAGGAGCACGTACTGGAACGCCTGGATATCTCGGGAATGCTGCTAACACATATGGAGGTGCTGCTCTTCCTATTCGGGCTTGCGCTGTTCACCATCAGCTCGTGCGGCTGCGTCGGGGCACTGCGGGAGAACACCTTCCTGCTCAGAGTGTACTCCTTTGCACTTACCATCCTTATTGTCGTCAACTTTGTCCTCGGCGTTCTGTTTACTTCGTGCCGGGTAAGAAAGGCGACCTTTAGAACTCACTAGAAATAAGCACCAAGACACTCACGCTCAAAATGGAGCATAATGAAACAGTGTTCTAAAACAAAAACGTCAGGAACATTTCGCAATCATATATATATATATATATATATATATATATATATATATATATATATATATATATATATATATATATATATATATATATTTATATATATATATATATATATATATATATATATATATAGTCACAGGTAATGGATATGAGCCACAACTGTAGCGTAAAATCGCTTGGAAATAGAGAAAGAAGAGGACTTTTGCTTCCTGGTCTGGGCGCGAGCAAGACGTCGATTCGTCGTTCTCTGTTATTTCATTTGTGGAACTGGTGGAGGTGCGGGGTAAATGCGCCTTGGCTGCAGATCTTCAGCCGACACACCGAGCTACTTGGAGACAGCTACAGCTACCACGGCAAGAAGCAGTCGCCGCCAGCGAGGACTATCTCCCGAATATTGTCCTCTCTTAGGATGAGATGGCAACGTCTACTACCAGCTAGGCGAGTCAAACCAATGACGTCTATTCTTTTCAACCGCGTGTTTTTCATGCGCCGCAAACACCACGCTCATTTCTTCGAAACATTCATGATGATGTTTATGACTGGTATTTGAATCTGAAACGCGCTTTGGATAGAAAGGGGCCAGCATAGGAGAGGAGAGAGAGGCGAGGGGACGATCATGCAAAACGGTGGTTTAGCGCCTCTGGGAGGGATGCCTAGAGGAGAAAGAGGGGGCGACTGGAAGCATGTGTAGGAGAGAAGTTGAGAGAGGGACATGCAGCTGGTTGGAGAGAGAGAAAATAAAGAGTGTTACGCATTCGCAGTGTAAGGTGGATGCCATCGAGAACGTAGGACATGCTGCCGGGAGATGCTTTGTATATAATATCATTTCGTGTTGGTGTGACGAGCAGCCTCCATTGACGATGCTATCAGTTATGTCGTTCCTATCGTTTGTCCATCCTCTCGCTCCCATGGCGCTGAGCATGTGCGCATCAGTTTTCACAGACTGGTGGATTTCAAATGGGTAAGCCATGGGTCCTACGAACTTCTGAACATCCGGTCGCATGTATGCTATTAGCACTCACTTTATTCGACCATTCCGGCGAATATAGGCGGCGCAATGGTACTCCAAAATGGCGGACAAGACGGTGATGCCGCGAGCGTGCACGTCAGTGTCACAGAGCGTGAAGACGCGTTCATTGGTTCATTGCTACTGAAAGACTGAACTGCGTCGCACATTATCACCGTGTCACAGCTTCGGAGCATGGCTGCATGGCGCCGCCTGCGTCGCTGTAATGATCAAATAACGGGGAGGCTCATGTGCGCCACTAGGCTTGAATTAAAAAAACGAAAAAAACTGTCTTTTTATGTTCGTTTTGTGCTTTAGCTCGTTCGATTGAAACGAGCTCATCACAACAAAAATTATAAATTCACAGCTCATCTCTCTGCCTTTTGACGCCAAATGATCTAATTTTCCCGCAATTTCTATCCTTTATTTCCGCTTTTGTGCTATCAATACTGTAACTCTAATCGTCTATTAGTTGCTTCTATCGTGGACGTGTTCCGCATTCCGTGGTTGTCCCTAAAACCCAAGGCCTCATGTAGGCTCATACTCATACGTATACACGGGTGGATATTGCCACATTCATACAGAAGACGGTTCGCCATTACCATTTCATCATGTAGATTGTTCTTGTTTATTGAATCTTGCTTTATAACTACGCTTTTTAAAGCGAGCCGACAACTTTAGAAGAGCACTGACAGTGGAAGCGTGAGAGAGCTCGCATTCGCCTGGTTGATGCTGCAGCGTGGACACAAAAACATTCACAGCGTACCCACAGAATTTAGAGATGAGGAGTGCGGCGAAGCATCCGTCCCTGCGTCTGTCCGTCCGTGCTTCCGTCTGTCCGTCCATTCGTGCTTTCTTTGGATGGACGGGCGCATGAACGCACGGACGGACGAAAGCACGGACGGACGAGCGGACGCATGAATTAAAGACACACGGACAACTAGCGAATATACAGATGGGTGTACGGACGCAAGGCCAGACGGGCGGAACCATGGACGGGCGGACGGAAGCATGAACGTACAGAGAGACAGATGGGCGCACGGGCGGACGGACAGAAGCATGGACGCAGAAATGAACAGGCGGCCACAAACTAGAGTGGACGGATGGATGGACGGACAAACAGACGGATGAACACTTCACCCCACTCATCAGTCACTGTGTGGATATGAAGTGATCACAGAATGTCCCATTCGTCCGTTTGTCGGCACTTCCATGCATCCATCCATCCGTTCATTTGTTTGTCTGTCCTTCCCTCCGTCATTTCTACGTAATCGTCAACTGTACAAACACCACTAGCACCACCTAGCGATATAATTTTCAAGATTATATGCACACAACGCCATCTATAAATTAGAGGAGGCTATATATTACTACTACTACTACAATTACTACATATATCACTACAACTACTACTACTACTACTACTACTACTAGTAGTAGTACTACTACTACTACTAATACTACTACTAGTACTACTACTACTACTACTACTACTACTACTACTACAACAGAGAAGAGACAACGCACAGCCTAAGAGCCTCGCCCTTAAACAGACTAGGGAGACCGAGTGCCAGCAGAAACTGAGTACCGTCGATACGGCAGCCTTCCGATTCGTGCCCAATTGCTAATGCGAAGGCAAGCGCCGGAGGCAGGCGGATCTTGGAAACCACGCCACCGAGTTAGCTCATGATGTCAAACACTTGAAATAACGTGCGTTAACAAGTGGCGTTGAGGTGACTGCAGCGTCAACGAGGCGATTGCAGGAGAGCATTTGCCAGTGCAAACGCCCGCTATAGGTGGGAGTTTCTCGAGCGGCGCTTTGACTTCGGCTGCGACGCCTGTGTACGGCTTGCGAAATAAACACTGCGTAAACCCATATTTGTGTCGAACTTCATTAAAAAGCACGAACATTAAACCAATATAGGGGAATGGCGTCAGTGCAGCGTCGGGCTAATCTCACTGCTATACTTCGGGGCGGCACGTTTCAGCTTTCGCTGGTTAATCATTTGTACGGGCTGCTTGGGGGTGTTTTTATATCCGAAGAAGCTCTTTGACTAGCCATTGTTACACTGTCCTTTCATGTCTTTGTGCCAACACCCCGCACCAGGCTCCCCTCGCCGTTGGTGAGACGCACGGTGGACGCCGGAGTGAGCGGACGCGCGTCGCATACGCTCCGCCGAACGTGTGCTCTCGTTGACCAGATTACTCTGATATCGTCACCGGCACTTTGTCGGATCATCAAGTTTTAAGTGTCCTAGGAACCGCACACCCTTCCCGAGGCTGTAGAGCATCTCCATTTTTCTCTATCGCTTTCAGAAGAACCCATGTGAGCGCTGGGCCGCTGGGCCTAAGCGTCGACCCAGCTCGCCTGTGCGAGTACGGGTGAATTGGCCTAACGGTGGGACCCCTTCCACAACAATATGGACACTAGCACTACGCCAACTGCTGACGTGACTACTACCAGATGCGTTTAATCCGCATTCAGCCCCAACGACACCCATGTTAACACAGAATCTCTCGACCTCGACGAGCTCACTTCGGCAAGCGAAGATGAAGTTGCCGTGCACCATCCCACATCGCCTGCATCGCTGGGACCGGCGAGCGACACCAACGCCAACTGGAAACTGGCGATTTCCCGTCGCCAGTGTCAACGCCGGAAAAAATTCGACAAAGCTCGAGCGGAATTGAGGCAGCCGGCCGGTCCTGCAAGCACTCCGCCCAGCCACGTCAACGCCGGGGCAGCTGCGGCTGCGAGCGCTCCTGCTGCGCAGGAAGACGCGGCCGGCGTCGCACCGGCGCGAGCACCACCACCCGTAACGAAGCCACGCCAGCTACGACGGAAGCCGCCGCCGCTTCCACGCACGGACATGAAGATCATCATGCGCCCGAAAAAGAGCCTGGCCATATGTAACTTCACTACGCATCAAATCTCCCGAGCCGTAGCACTGGCGGGCAATTCTCGACAACATTGTACTGGTGATCATTTCATTATACGTACTCGCCCTGGGTCGAACATCATCATTGCCAGCACGCCACATGTTAAGACGGCCGAAATTCTTCGTCGGATCACCACCCTCACGCTTGAGAGGAAGATCTAGGAATTCAATACCTATGTGGCGGCCCCTGAGGGCACCTTGCGGGGAGTTATTCATGGGATAGACCCTGGCACAACTCCGGGAGAACTCACCGCCAACCTCCGCGTGCGCGCGCAGGAAGTGACAGTGCACAGTGCACGAATGCTTGGGGATACCAAATCTGCCGTGATCACTTTTGACGGCCCCCTTTGTGTCCCAGTGTGGTGCCTTAATCGCTGACGTGCCAGCTCTATTAGATTTCGTGCCTCGGAACACCACTAGAATCGTCCTACACGTAGGTATCAACGACTTACTTCGAGCCTGAGCACAGAAAGCTTTTTACAGCTACTGGAAAGTTATCAACCCTATTGCCAAGGAACGACCCAAAGTCACTTTGATCTACGCCACCCTCATCCTACCAAGGACCAGAAACCACCGACGATGGCACCCGAGTGAAACTTTCGTGCGTTGCTTCAACCGTGAAGCGTGTTATTTTAATGCTCTACATAAGAATTTGTGTCGCTGCTCTCGACTGGTATCCTTCCTGGATCACGGCTTCGAATGGTTGCCTTCGCACCGCGTACTGGCCGCTGATGGTTTGCATCCTAACTTTGAAGGGGTTTCGCTCGTGGCGAGCCATATTCGGCACATTTGTTACAAGCCATCCAGCGCAATGTCCCACTCCTGGTTAGACAGTGTGCCCACCGATCCACCTCAGCATCACGCAAGGAGGCCTACCGTTGTGCGCGAGTCGTCTGACACAGCACTGGTGACTGGCCAAACAAGAAGTTGTGCTTCCCCTCAGAAGCCACCATCACCCCACGAGCGAGTGACGCAGGACTATCGCAACAAGGTTGCTTCGAAACGTTGCCCGACAGACTCCGCTTCGAGAGGTTCGTCAATTGGACCTTCGCATTCAGCAAAGGACCCTCCAGATCCCTCAGCCAATGGTCACCGCTACAAGCTTCGCAGCCATACCCAAGCCGTGCGACAGGGACCTGCCGATTGACTAAAGACTTTGGCACCCGGTAAAAACACTTCTTGCCTCTTTTCAAAGGAATTTCTAAGGTTACGGAAAGTTGTAGAAAAACGTGTTCGCAACGACCTACATGTAGATACTTTGAACACCTACTTAACTGCATCTGTTGCACCTAAGGGTCTACGTATCATTGTGAAACCAGCCCTATCTAACATGTCTCAGCAAAATATAGATAGGTGGGACGACATATTAAGAAATGCTTCACTACAACTCACCCGAGTTACCCTTGATCATTATCGTTCTTCAAGCAAAAAAATCTTGCACCAACAAAATCAAATGTCAGCAAACTTAAGCCTCTCGTCTAATGAATCCGCCGCACTAGAGGCATTCGCATCTAAAAAGCATCGTGAAATTTACGCATTGAAAGTCAAGAAAATGTCGCTTGATGGTGTTTGGTGCCCTAGCCAGAACAAAGCATGCAATTACGTGCCTTTGCAAACGAATCCGGTACAAGCTTACCCCGATTCTTCTTTGTCACCTTCCATAGACAAAGAAATCGTCAAGGAGCAGAATATAGTAAATATTTCGGACATGGTACTAACCGCTGAGGAGCGCAGCGTTCTGTGCCGCGGTCTCAATTTCTGTCCTGCCACAGGCGGACACAGTGAATTTCAATTACTGAAAGACTTGGATAATTTTGCCCGAAACTTACGCTTGCGCCAGTTTTTTCATGACCGGCAAAATACAAATGGTTCCACAAGCGCATTACCTTCTGGAAAACGTTGGGTACCTCCCTCACAACGAGACAGATGTTTAGACAGGTATATCAAAGCTGTACAACGAGACGTACTACAGTCGTATCAAAAGCAAACGCCGATTCGCCGTAACCTAACCACCAGTGAAATGAAAGCATTAAATACCTTGTCCTGTCGCAACGACATCGTCATCAAGCTTGCGGACAAAGGTGGGGCTGTTGTCGTAATGAATAAGTCTGATTACGAAGCAGAGGCCCAAAGACAGCTCGCAGACACGAGTTTTTACAAGCATCTGGATCACAACCCCACTGAACAATTTAAATCTCTTGTCCAGAGCACTTTGCTAGAGCTTCTGGAAAACAAAAAGGTGCCTGACAATGCGATTCATTCTCTTATTCCCCTTAGTCCTGTTCCCGGTCGTTTTTACCTTTTGCCTAAAATACACAAGATAAACAACCCCGGCCGTCCCTTTATTTCAGGTATAGGTACTGGCACAGAAACATTGACCAGCTATGTCGATTCTCTGATCAGTAGTATCCTAGCATCACTTCCGTCTTACGTAAGGGACACTACCGACTTTGTTTCTGGTATAATAGATCTGAATATTCCTCAAGGTTCCTTTTTGGTCACGCTAGACGTAGCGTCTTTATACACCAACATTCCGCATGTAGACGGAATAGCGGCAGTCGCCAGGTCCTATGAAGCAGCATCACCGGGTAAATTTATCGACAGCCACACATTAGCAGTGTTGCTCAGGCTCATTTTAGAGCTAAATAACATTCAATTTGAAGGGCAACACTATGTCCAGGTTAGCGGCACGTCAATGGGTACGCGTATTGGACCAAACTACGCCAATATATTCATGGGCCAGCTTGAAAGTGAATTTTTGCAAACCCGCGCGCCAAAACCTTTATATTATAAACGTTACATTGATGACATTTTCTTTATTTGGCCGCATGGTGAACAGGAGTTGCTTTCCTTTATATCTGACTTTAATGATGCCAATCCATCAATATCATTTTCTCATACCTATTCCACATCAACGCTTAGTTTTCTTGATGTAAGCATTTCGATTGTAAATGATAAGCTATCCACTGCTCTATGCAGAAAGCCTACAGACCGGCAACAATATTTGCACTTTGATAGTAGCCACATGAAACATTGCAAAACTAGCATCCCTTATAGTCAGGCTTTACGCTTTAAAAGAATCTGCTCAGAACAATCAGAGTTTCAAAGAAATTGCAGAACACTAAACGATGCTCTAGTCAAACAAAAATATCCGCCACAATTAATTGATGACGCAATAAAACGTGCCGACATGCATAATCGTAGAACGCTGTTGTGCGCTGCTAAAAACTCGACTCCCTCACCGCAGACAAACTTAGTCCTTACCCATTCTGCGTCAGTTCCGCGTGTTTCGAATGTGCTGAGAAAGCACCACAATATTCAAATGCAAAGTGAACGCTTAAAAACCATTTTCACCGAACCACCTAAAGCAGTGTATCGCAAAGCTAAAACTATTCGAGACATAATCTCATCGTCATCATCGTCGAAAGCAGACAGTCCTGACACGATCGGGTGCCATCCTTGCCAAAAACCGCGATGCAAAGTATGCCCGTACTTTCGCACATGCCAGCAGGTCACCAGTACTGCTTCCAACTTTTCCTCAAAAATCAAAGGCAATCTTGACTGCGATTCTAAGAACGTGATATACATGATAGAATGTGCACTATGTGAAATACAGTACATTGGTAAAACAGAAGGGCCTTTTAGACTGCGTTTTAACAACCATAAATCTCATGCTAACACCTTGCCCCACTTGCCCATTTCAAGGTACGTGCACCTTCCTGGCCACTCTTTTGAAAATCTACATCTGGTTTCCGCACAAATTACGATAGAGAAGCCCGTGAATCATTCCTCTTTGTTTCTCGTCATAAAGGCGTATATTTTCAGACTCACAAGGTTTTGTTCTGACTCGAAAACATTTCCTTTCAGAAGAGTTTTGTCAAATCTGTTGAGATACGCGCAAACTATGAAAGAGTGATTCACAAGAATCACAAATCTTTGGCTGCTTGACCGTATGAATAATCAAAGCACCTCGTGCTCAAATGGGCCCGAGTAATAGAATGGCGAGTTCGTTTACGTATATAGTTGTTCCTTCTTGGATAGATATTGTCTGCCCAACAATACGGAGCTATAATAAATTTGCAACTATGATCTTCTCAGAAGTTTCGGCGCTGATGTTTCTGATGTTTCTTATATGTCAGCGCTTAGTTTTTGCTGTTTCTGATGTGTATGTCGCACTCACAGCCGAAGAAATAAATGACCTTCATTACGTGAACTTATAATTTGGATGTATTCGCCAGATTTACGTACGTTTCAAGTGGAGGAAACTCACTAATTGGTTGTGTTGACATCTACTCTTTTAGCCTGGTTATGGAGATAGCCGCGTTCATAGTCGTCTTACCACGCATTATGAGCCTTATCATCATTGGCGCAATGAAAATGGACGGTCTGCTATCTCTCGGGTGCTATATTTTTCGGCAAAAAAATTAAAGCATAATTTTGAAGCACCAGCGCGGCTGGGCTTCTCAGGCTTGCAATATGACCACTAGTTTACTTTTACGGATATTCCGGTCGAACTTCGTGCCTTTCCAAGAAAAAAAACACAATACATATGAAAGAGCGAGTAATTCTTTGTAATTTTTAGTTGGTGAGTGTTTATTGTACAAGCTTGTTACGTATTATTCACTGAAATGTAGCACAGTCCTGCTTCTTGCAGCTGTATTTAGAAGTCTTTAAGTTTCATCTTTTTCTTGCTTCATCTTGAAGTTCACATTTCAATATACTGCCTCTTTTTTTGTTATAAAAACTAATACTAGCTTTGCTGTGGCAATAAGGTCAACTAAACATTGTATGCTGCTCATTTCGCCCTGTATGCTGTTGAAAGCAATGTTACTTCTAAGTCAACGTCACCCGAGAATTCCCACAGAAAAGATTTTTCGTTAATTAAAGTAAGTAGTTATGATTTGTAGGTGATCGTCATGGAAGCAGGACGAAATGACTGCTTCTCATTATTTTGTCACTAAACTGCGATTTCCACAGTGTAGAAAGTGTTGAGCTGCGGTACACCACCGCTCATTTAGTATATTTTGAATGTTCATGGTACTTTTGCGTATGACCTTTTTTTTGTGTCATTAAATGTGATTAAGCGCACGTAAGCTTCATGTGCAGTGATGAAAACCTAAAATTTACCACATTTCCAGGGCTGAAGCATTCAAGTGACGCCAAATCACCCCTAAGTTACGGAAGTTAGGCGATGGCGCCCAACTAAACTCCTTAGAGGTCCTTAGTGAAGTCGCCTAGAAGAAATTAGGAAGCGATGCAAGAGCTAAAAAATCCCAATGATGAAACCCTTAACCGAACCGAAATTTAAACTGCTGAGAATTCCGCTGAGTGCGGTTCATGTAACAATGCTGATGGTCGAATTTACACGCACACAAATTTCTTCCGAGGCATAAGCTGTCCCGTATGGTACACTGTACCCAATGTTAGCGGTTCTAATTCATCATATGTACTCGCGCACTCGGCAATACTTAGTTTAGGCCACATAGACATAAGAAACTCCGTTTCGTTGTTAACATGGTACGTTAAAGAGAAAAGATAAAGATACTTCTAACCGGCAAGCGCATTTACAACTTAGGTATAATCTGTAATACAGAAAATTAATGAAAGACTATGTCTTCATTATAGTACAACCTTAATAGAAGCGCATTCACACGTTTACAAGTATAATAAAATAGCTAAAAGTAGTCGCTGTCATGACGAAGTTACTCGATGCTTAAAGAGTGAACTATACAAAATCCCGGTTATTTCTAGAATGGAGTGAGGTGCCTTCCCTTTTTTTTCAGAGAATGCGTTGCTTCTGTCTTTTCAAGGCATTGTTTGTGTGCGCGCCACATTCAGTAAAAAAATGGCCCCGTATCTACATGATAATCTGCAAATGTCGTCGAAAGACGTCTTGTGTGTGGAGAGAGTGAACAATTTGATGTTCTGCGCAAGGAAATTGGTGAATAGTATTCTGGAGGCGCTGCGTTAGAGTGCCTCGAGCGCGCAGCAGAGGCAAACGAGCGCATCAAGTCACGTCACACGTAAGACATGAGCGCCCTCTGGCAGTTTTGTTGGAAAACGAAGCGCGTGGCTCTGAGACGGGTGTGCGCGCTCGTCTCCGAGGTGATAAGGTGTAGAACACAAGGCGACGGGTAGGTGCCACCACCGTCTCGTCTTAGCAAAGCATTGGAAACCCTTGGCTTTTCGTGCAAGCGTTCCTTGGTCAGTGCAGCGTGATAAGCGCTACGGTCCTTAAAATTACTTAAGCGTTCCTTTTCTTGTAAAAAAATGCACATATAGAATATATAAGTGTTGTTATGGTGCTCAAGATGTGCGCAATAATTACCTATTATTGGCAATTGCACAAATATGAACGCTAGATTTCGAGCAACATTGGTGGGCGCTGCGGATGAGGTCGGCCGTTTCAAGTACACGGTGCCGTTAAGCGTGGACATACAGACAACTGTACAGACAGACAGACAGACAGACAGACAGACAGACAGACAGACAGACAGATCAAAATGTTTGCGTTGAAGGTCCCCAAGACAGAATATCATCTTTAAAATAGAGGCAGAAAGCTCTGGAGAAGGGGGAAACTTTAAAGTATGGGAAATCTTCAAAAATGGGGTGTTTCTGAAGGTTATGTTTTGACATGTGCAATCGTCTTCGTCGGAGCAAGCTGCATTGATATCTTAACGATAATCAGTTAACTCGCCGTAACAATGACTCTAGCAACATCGGATGTTCAAAGATTCTCAATAACATCAAAGAAAACACGACTGTTTGACGCTTAATTACACTCCAAGATTTAAGAAATGCGTGACTTGTCACTGTGTAATTTAGAAGTTTCAAGTTGATCAGGGTGCCTGGCCGTCTCTTGTGGGCCCTTTTTGCTTGCTACTTACTCATCGTTTGCACACAAAGAACAGCAGGTCAGAGAAGGCATGCCCTCTTCCAGGGATATAATTTTGTTCCTGCTTCGCGGTGTCACTTAAATAACGGCGCGTGTAGCCCGCTTTGGAGAACCGCACTTTATTATGTCAAGAAAGTGGAAGAAAAACACGTTGATGGTAAGCTTCCTCGTAAAGCGAAGAAAATATGATCCGTACTAGAGGAAAGGTGACACATTCAGACGAAAGAACATGTTCCCGTCTCACAGTGCCGCGTACATCTGCTTCGACGGTAATAGGTGCGAAATTGGCGTTCCAAGTTGCCGCGATCAACAATGCTGAAAGGCACAGTGGCCTGTCTTCGTGCAAGCAACTTCTTTGTCCATGATTCATGGTGAGCAATAACTTGTGTGAAGGCTCATATATCAGGGTCACTGTTACAGTGTTGCGGATACATGCCCGTCCACTTTAATTTATGGCAGTCTCTCTTGTACTTCCTCGTTTTATAGAAACATGAAAAAATTACTGATGCTAGCGTGGAGTACAGATGATTCTTTATTAACGCTTTAATTGGAAACACATTTCGCACTTGAGTCGGGAATGATTTTGTAAAGTTTATATGGTGTTTAGCCAAGCCTAAATATATTCTTAGAAGTTCACACACAGCAGTTATGCATCACTAAGCTGCTACAAAACTCACAGGCGTATTTTTAATCTATAAAAATAAATTTCGAAAACATATACTTACACGAATAATTAAACCAGACCTATTTGCCATGATTATTAGATCCATCCAATATAGTCGGATAGCGTTTTATTTAAATAAACAGGCTCTAGTATTTATTCGGGATTTAGCAATGCAGAAGACAGCCTCACATAAGTCAGTTATCTCTATTTACCTCTTACACTACGGTCATTCTGAAAAGAGAATTATTTAGGCACGTCGAACACTTTACGTGCTCATGATATTTATTCTAACACACAAAATTTGTTAAGAAAAATCAGTACTTATGGTTGGCGTAACAATGAAGCCGTAAAACAAAAAGTGTTTGCTCGTTTGTTACTGGCGATAAAATTGTGAAATTAGAGGTTTCAGACTCAGGCACTCGTCCCATGTGTTTTCCGCAGTTCACATACATTAATGAATATAAAAAGAGAGGACTGATTGTTTGAAGCATTGCCGTTACGCGCTTACTGCGTCTAGAATCGGCCATGTAAAGGATTGGCTTCTACGATTTAACTGAAAGGAACTTAGCGCCAAAACGTTCTATGAACACACACGGATGGTGGTACACCAAACACGTATTAGACCACTGTGTGTGTGAATTTATGTGTGTGTAACACGTGCACTAACAATGCGGAAAACGTACTAGACATGCTAGGGAAGCGTGTGTGCGTGTGCTTCTTTGACCTGCTATATATGAAAATAACTTGAAAAAAATGAGAGTGGCCAGCACTACCTTGAGGTATAATGGGCTCACGCCAATCTAACAGAAATGAGCGAAATGCCCCAAGGGAATTTTTGAAAAAAGCCAATTTGTGAAAAAAAAACACACGGGTAAAAGTCAATGAGCGTGGAATGGGGGTACAAGCAATAAACCAATTAGGATCTCCGAAAGAAGCAGGTCAACATGCATCAGCGGTGTATTTCACTAGATCAGTGATTGAAGTTTGTGCGCTTGTGTGCGTGCGTGCGTGTGTCTACGTGTCTGTGTATATATTCAAAATGCGTTGCTGTTGAAATAAAAAAAATGAATACTTGATTGATTTATTGAATGACTGATTGTTTGATTGATTGATTGATTGATTTTTAGGTGAGGCTTAACGTACCAAACCCACTCACAAATGGGCTTCGAGCTCTCAGAGGTCGAAGCCCATTTCTTTATTAGGAGCACGGTGGTCGAGAAAACTTCCCTGTGTGCATGTTAGTGTGTTTGTGTGTGTTACACACGTTCCTGAGCACAGTGTATGTGTGTGTTTTACACACACACACACACACACACACACACAGACACACACGAACGCGTGCGAATGGTACTATATCAAAGATAGTATCACATGATCGGGTATAATATTGATTTGTAGGGTGTAACGTCCCAAAAGTACCATTAGATTATGAGAAACGTCGTAGTGGAGTGCTCCGTTAATTTTGAGTACCTAGGGTTCTTTAAAAGGACAATAAACACAACCATGAAATTGACGTTGATTCTTGAAATAGCGGTCCAGGAACCTCGTAGTGTTTTTTTTTTGTGCCAACGAAGGGCCTATTTTGAAATAAAATCATCTTTCAGTGGTCTGCATCGTGTTAGCGCACTTTAAATTACCCGCGTCAAGAAGCGGACCGACAGGGCCGACTCACGTCACGGTTGCCGTGCACAACGTTGCCCGGCTTTGCTGTGCTAGTAGCAGCAGACGAAAACAGTGGGAGCCATAGCAGCAACAACGGCCATTGAACAATTTCATACCATTGGCTCCAAGACCGAAGACGTTTTTCTAATTCATCTGTGCCCCGCTAGATGACACCACCTGTCCAGTGCAACTACCTGAAAATTATATTTTTAACCACCCGTGCCGTTCCCCATAGTAACATCCGGTGGTTATTTCTTCCATGAATCCAACAGAAACGAACAGACAGCAATTTATTGGGTCTCTGGATGCACGGAAGGTTCTTTATTTAGTGCAGCTAGGTCAATTACCATTATTTAAATGTAGGCGGTACATCTGATGTCATCGGGATTATTTTGAGAATGTCCCACTGCAAAACATGTGTTCTTATGCATTTACCTCAATTTCTCGGTAATTAGGACACTGTTGTTGATAATATTGTCGTTTTAGATTTTGTCATTCTTTGAGCTTTCACTCTGACGTAAATTGTTATTTGATTTTAGTGTCCCTTTAACGTAAACCTAACACTGAGCACACTGGGCTACAGCATTCTCGCCTCCAACAAAAGTGCAGTCGCCACAACCGAGATTCGATCCTGCGACGTGCAGGTCAGCAGCGGAGTACCTTAGCCATTCTCTACCTTAGCTTAGCATTTCTTAGCTACTAAACCACCACACCTTGGCCGCGACCATCTATAAGGGCTAAGCATTCAAGATTGTTACCCAAACACCTGCGTCTTGTACACTACTTCACGTTGGACACCTTTTGACTCCAGAATACAGTTTAAGAATGAAACCTACGCTGCACTTTTTTTTGCCCATGGAAGCTGTCTTTCAGGTAGAATGGCGTTGGAGTTATTGGTTTAATGTAATTCTCTAGAACAGCTAATCTAGCTTGATTTTTCGATTCCATATGGTTCAGTGGGAAATTGATACTAATGCCGGTAATACCAGAATTGTTTAAAAATAATGTACATCATTTTAAAAGTGGTAAAAAACGCATATGTTATAACGAAACCCTGGTGCCCTAAATGAAACGCAACGAAACTGTCCTATTGGCGCGAACATGTAACAAGATTTACATCATGAAAGCTAAGGCGGTTACATGCGTCTATTCTGCTTACAATTAAAATAGCAATGAACCACTTTCCCAGCTCTCCTTTCAAAGCCATCCAAACATAATACTGCGTAACAGATATAGTTGTTCATAGACAGCTAGAATGCTGAGGCAAGTGGGATTGTTGCGTGGCGTTGTTATGGAGCACTGATTTCTTCTCGTTACGAACAAAACAAACGAAATCTGTTTACTTAAAAACATTTCCGCCTCGATTTGTTTTCAAGTTTTTTTTTTTTTTTGCTCTTGAATAGGTTTCAGGGCAAGCCCCCGCCAGAATACTGCAAAGTACTGGCATAAATAACACACCTTAGAAAAAACTTTAGGAAAAGCACTCGACGCATTGTTTACGTTTTGGGCCCTTTCGAAGGAGCGCCTAACAAACTTCAAAATGAAAATGAATGAGAGAAGAGTGCGCGTAAAATCTGCCCTTGCTTTGCGCCAAAAAGTAGGAGGTGGTATTTAATTAAACGTTTAACTTTCCACGCTTCAACACTATTTTGCTCTGTGCCGAGTGTGGCGTGGGCCAGCATAGTAGGCTTCCAAATGCGTAAGGCTTTTGAAAGCCCAGGGCACCGGCACGACCGGAATGCCGCGCCCGGTGTGGCGCTTCATGCTTTTCTGCATTACCCGATTCCTGGCTCGACGTCTCCCATGCTGGAGTGACTGGAGGATCACAAAGATGATTTACGAAACTTCGGAGGTAAACATGAATGAAAGTAAGTTGCTAGAAAGCCGAAAGCATTGTGAAGCTACTACCACCGGCAGAGATTAGGAACGTTTCTGCTGCTTTGTAAGCAGAACGTGAATCAGGCGTGACAGAACGCAGGTGTAGAGAGCTGCAAAGATTTATTGCAGAAAAAAAGAAGAGAGTTTGGGGGCCTAAGCTTGACATCGCTACATGGTTGGCGTACTTTGTTTTGGACACCTCATGATGAGACCTCGAGACACTCACTTGTACATAAAACTAAACCTACAACCCTACCTTACAGCTTAACTTTCAAGCTGTTCACTTTTTATACCTTCAAGATAAAAGGGTAGAAGGCGGAAAGATATGTGGTTTAAGAGACACCTATTTGGTAAACGTGGAGTGTTGCCTAAAGAAAAAAAATCACGCAACTATTAGCGGATCTCGGATGTGTGTTTAAAAGTAATGTAAGTTAAAAAAAATAAGAGGCTCAGAGCGGAATCATTGCACACCCGTAGTTGCGTCAAGATTATCACGTAAATAAAACAAACCGACCCTTATGAACTCCCGCAAAGTCACTGCAAATGTTCCGGTTACCGGCTATACGTTCAGTTCAGAACACCACAACAACGGTGTAAGTGGCCACAACGAAATGCCAAGTATGGGTAAAAAATCTCAGTTTTTCAGATATTCACCATCATTTGTATTGCGGCTTGAGTGAGGAGGATGGCTTTATAAGTGTGTAACCATTCGCACAATGTAAATGTAGCGCCTGTAGTTGTTGCGACTTGGAGCCGCAGAAACGAGCCATTTCCTGAAGGAGAAGCTAAAAAAAAAATCCGCATACTACCACCATCATGTATTTCATTTAACAGCAATGATAATGTAAATCCCCTCTAACGAATACTTTTGGCAGCCCGTGATCTGTAGGTAACGTCACCAAATGGCTTGATTCCACTAAAACTACTATAAACTTATGGCGATTCTTTCAGAAGCATGCTTCGGAAACGCCAAGGGTACTGAAATCAGTCGTACATCTGATGAACATTTAATGTTTGCACCTAAATAAATAGCTCTATGCAGTGGGCCTTGCATTTTTTGTATGCATAGTTATCGTATCAAAACAATGGCGTCGAAAAGTGGTGTGTGAACTAGGCATCCTGGCGACCTTAATAGATATCAGAGGACCATATGACAACTCCAGCTAATCAGTGTTTGAGCCATCTCCCATCTGTAGTGATGTAAGTCAAAATTATTGATTTAGGTTGGTTTAGATACACGATTTAGGATGACATGTTCAGCTGCTTTTCCTATGCATGAGGTTAGGGAAATCGGGCGTAGATTGTCGAAGTTGAGTGGTTTACCTGGCTTTGAGAGAAGGATTACCGTGGCTACATAGAGGATCACGAACTCTTTCCGTTCAACATGGTCGGGTTCCGTCCGCACCTTTCAACACAAGACGTCATGCTATTACTAAAGAAACAGATCTTCGACTCAAAAACGAGAGATGTTCGTGGCATTCTCGCCCTAGACCTCACTAAAGCATTCGACAGCGTCTCACACCGCTTTATACTGGAATCCATTGCCAGCCTTGGTCTCGGTAAAAGATTCCAGGCGTACATTCGTTCTTTTCTGCAAAATCGAACAGCTCAGCTGCATTTATCGCAACTTACATCCGATACTTACACATTTGGTTCCAACGGGACACCACAAGGGGCAGTCATTTCTCCACTCCTTTTTAACATAGTAATGAAGGGACTATCTGACAAACTCCGCGACATCCCAAACATAAACCATGCTATATACGCAGATGACATCACCATCTGGTGCCCAGGAGGCTCATTGGCGGAGTTGGAGCAAGCCCTTCAAACTGCTCTCGATACCACAGAAGCCTACTTAAAAAACACTGGACTTCGTTTGTCGCCCACAAAATCAGAGTTGCTACTGTACCGGCAATCTCGCCAAGGCGTTCGTAACTTAACACCCTTAGGTGATCTACCCATAGCGCTACACGCCAAAGATGGGCAGCGAATACCCCGAGTGGACTCCATACGCATTCTCGGCCTCCTCGTCGAGGCCACTGGCTGTCATGCAAGAACAATTAAACATATCACAGCAAAAACAGAGAACATGCTCCGACTCATTCAGCGAGTCTCGGGTCGTAGACGAGGCCTTGGAGAGGCCAACCTTCTGCGCATATACCACGCGTTCCTAATGAGTCACATCAATTACGTCGCCTCTGCCCACAACTGGACGAAGGTAGAAAAGACGAAACTAAACACACTCATGCGCAAAAGCATTAAACAAGTCCTTGGTTTGCCTCAAAACACGAGCACTTCCCGTCTCGACCAACTAGGCATGCACAACGGCATCGATGAAGTGATCGAGGCCCAGACCACGGCCCAAGTGATCCGCCTCTCCTCCTCCAAGGCAGGCCGCCGACTTCTAAGCGAGGCCGGCATGTCCCCACACCCCTGCCTTGAACGCGCAGTAACCCTCCCCAGAGTTGTCCGAGCTACTTACATGGTAACCCCATTTCCGCGAAATGTCCACCCACAACACAACGAAGGCAGACGGCTGGCCCGCGCTCGCGCGATCCTAAACCGTACCGCCGCGAATCGCAACTCTACCGCATTCGTCGACGCAGCGCAATACGGTAACTCCTCCTCTTTCGCACTCGCGGTAGTAGATGGCGACGGAGCCCTACGCTCAGCCGCCTCGGTTAGGCTATCAACAAGCGCCATAGCCGAACAAGTTGCTATAGCTTTAGCGATGACCGACCCCTCACTCACTAATGTCTTCACAGACTCTCGCGCCGCCATTCGGGCTTACGAAACCGGCAACATCGCTCCAGAAGCAGCCCGCATTTTACAAACACGGAAATATACGGGCTCGCACTACCTCTCTTGGTTCCCTGCCCACATGGGCAAAGACGTTCACCCACAACAACCCAACCTCAACGAAATGGCTCATGATCGAGCACGAGAACTGACCCGCCGTGACGATCAATCAGCCACCGAAGAGCTGGGCCCAGACGTGCAGTTTAATGACCCACTACTCACCTTCCATGAAATTACCTCCCACTACCGACACAACAGAAGCCGATACCCTTTACCCCATTCAAAACTAGAACGCGCGCAAGAAGTAGCCTTTAGAATGTTACAAACGAGATCGTACCCATCACGGGGCCGACTCAGCCATTATAACTCAGACATAAATTCACAGTGCCCAGATTGCACAGAAGTGTACTGTTCACTCGCGCACATGCTCTGGCAATGTCCCGCGTTACCTCAGGGACCTCTCACCAGTGAGTCCGACTGGGAGGAGGCACTCAGGAGCCCCAATCTCCGAAACCAACTTAAGGCAGTCCAGAGGGCCCAAGAACTGGCGGAACGCCACCACGTTCCCGCCCCGACTCGGGCGTCGCCTACGGTAGCGGCTGCTAGGATGTCCCACGTGGGCACCCTGGTGGCTTAAACTCCTCAGGACCATATATTAAAGTTCTTGACTGACTGAAAAGGTTGGTTTAGATGTCTTTGCAGAGTCAAATGATGGCATCCGAGGTACTTCCGAAGAATTTTAGATGAATGACCAGGACCATAGGCAGGTGGCACCCAGGACGACCGAGAATAGTCAGCGAACTAGGTAGGATGTGTTTTGTACTTATTACATTTTTGTTAAAGTTGCTGAGCAGGCATCAAAGAACTGGCCAATTGTTGGCATGGATCAGCGTGTTCAGTGATTGCTGACCCAGGTTATAAGAGCGCAGCGCTGGCACTGCGGAAAATGCCAGAAAATACGCTGGAAGACCCGCAGGTGTGACGAAAAAAATTGAAACTCCTGAAGTGGCTTGGGAGATAGCGTTGTGTGCTTATATGACAACCACAACTACAAGAAGCCGACTGAGTGGTCTGACGCAACCTGCATCGACATGTCACCAAGAGTTCGGTTAAACTATCCACTTAAGCGACTGGTTTGTGGATAACAAGCGGTAAATATCCCGTGAAAACTCTCACTCACTTTTTAGTAACTGGAGCACTCAGGGGGTGCGCTTCCTCAATAGTAGTTACTACTCAGCAGTGCCCGAGTATGTTCCGAGCAGCTGCCAAGCTCAGAAGCTCAATAGAACCTGAGGTGTCCTACGCCAGAGAACCATGTTTTATAAATTTAGTGAGATAACAAAATAAATGATATCTAATAGAGTACTTACTCCTCTGGAGAAGCAGAATAGGTTACAAAAGAGCGCTCTCTAACCATGACATTCTTGGTTGTTTATTGAAAAATATCAATCCAAGGTGAATGCACAGCATACTGGGTTCAAATGGATCATTATCATATATGTTGTTTCATGTGCCAAAAACATGAGGTTATTCAGGTATTCCTTAGTGGTGGCTCAAGAAATTAAAGCAATCTGCTGTTTCCTAACGTGTTCGGAAAACGAACAGTGAACGGTAGGTTTGTAGCACTTCTCATGGCAGGCACGGACGAAACCAACAATTTCCGGGTCAGCAAAAAACCACCACAGCGACTATACTATTGATGTCCATGAAAAATTATGAATCAGAAATGATGAACAAAGAATGAAAACATACGTGACATTTCAACAGTATTTCATTATTTATAACTCGTATGGATCCAGAAAAAAGGAGGCTGAGTTTTCTAGTGCCGTGTCGCGGAAGCCTTGCTTTTAGAATGAAGAGAAAGATTGATGTACATAGTAATATACCAGGTTCATTGATCCAACTTTGTTGTGTCATGTATTTTTGTGTTTTTTTGTTTGGAATTAGGTTTTGCCCCCACCAGTTGAATTTTTCTGATTTAATTCTCCACTCAGTATGATGTTTTTATATCAGCAAAGAGTACCGTCTCTTATACCGAAGGCACTCTGTCCTGTCAGAGTAAATGCTTCCCATGGGGTTACCCAGTAGGATTACTTTTTGAGCAGTTTTTTTAGGAGACCTTCCGCCTGTATGACACTGACTGAATCGCGATAGTCGAGGGTGATTTGTTTGCAGTCATCCAACTGCTGTTTCTTCTTTGTCGTTTGTGCATTTTCTTAATGCTGACTTCCAAAACAAGAGCAAAGCTCGCTCATCATGGTGGTTTTACGTAGTATTTTTTCAAACTGTGTAACCATGGGTATTTCTCCCCAACATTTAGTGCAGACTTTTAAGCCACACTCAAAAATGCAAGGAGATAATCAAGCTTTTCTTTCATGATTTACCTGTTATGTTTCCCAATACAGGCATTTATATTAGAAGGGGTTACTCTTTTCTGAAGGTTGGGGAGCTAAGATTGTTTACACGGATAAGGAATGTTTAGAAATGTCTACATTTCGCATCTCCTTGACAGCGTGCTTTTACTTCGTTTGATAAGGAGATATCGAAGACCTATAGTAAACCGAGAATTTTCTAAAATTTTTTCGCTGTTAAAGTTTTCAGTAATGAAATATTTATACAATTGTGACGTAAACCGTGCACAGGGTGCCAGAAAACTTTGAATTCCGCGGTTTCTCAACGTGCAGTCTACAGGGGCCTATTCAACCTGCTTAAAATGTGACCACCGTTGCTGCGATTGAACCAACGACGTTCACGCAAGCCGATAAGCACCGCAAAAGGTGTCCCACCGAAGTGGCAGTTCTTCACTGATTCGGAGCTTTACTTTTGGCCATACTCGAATAGAATACCCATCAGTTATTCACGTTGCCGAATAGTTGGCCAGGACTCTTAGAAGATATGATGAACCGCAACACGACCTTCACGAAAAAGAAGGCCACGTGCACTGCGCAAACTTTCAACTAATTGTTTTACTTTAAGATGACACATATTTTTGTACAATACCCATACACCAATATTATAATCACCCCCCGCCGCGGTGTTCTAGTGGCTAAGCTACTCGGCTACTGACCCGCAGGTCTCGGGTTCGAATCCCGGCGGCGGCGGCTGCATTTCCTATGGAGGCGGAAATTTTGTAGGCCCGTGTGCTCAGATTTGGGTGCACGTTAAAGAACCCCAGGTGGTCGAAATTTCCGGAGCCCTCCACTACGGCGTCTCTCATAATCTTATAGTGATTTTGGGTCTTTAAACTCCACATATCAATCAATTACATTTATACAATAGCACGCTGCTATGGTATAGTATAGCATCAGTTATTCGCGCTTATAGAGTACGACACACGCTAAAACAGTTTACATCATTCGAATACGGCCGCCGTGTCCGGAAGTCGAACCTGCGTCCTCCAGCATAATCACACGACACCCAATAAGGCTACGCTACCACGGCAGGTGAAAGCACAAAGGGAAACAGGCTGCGAAGTTTCACCGAGTGTTTATTCGCCAGGCTAGGTTACAACCATCAGAAACTTTATAAACATCATCATAACTAAACTTTTGTGAAAAGTGAACCAATGACTTCTGTAGGTTAAACCAAATTCTGAATCGCATTCGTTTTGAATTGCCCATGCCAGCACTGAGAAGTAGGAAGGAATTATGCACGCGTGCAGTATGCCTTTCTCGTCCATGATTCTCCTTTTTCGTGAGAAACTCAACACAAAATGCACTTCTAGTAACAGCTGTGCACAGCAAGTAAGTACTAATGCTCACTCACCTTTGTGAAAAGAGTATTCCGAATCCAGAGTAATAACCATCACAGCCGCAGCGCTAACAACAAAATTGTGGCACGCACAATGATTGCCAGTTGACTCGCGAGCCGAATCGCGAGAGGCATCTGAAGCAGAAATGTATGCAGACACAACATTATATAAAGTTATAGTAAGCTTGCGCACTGCAGCGATAGTTCCTCCACTCCTTGTATTAGAGCTGCCGCGACGCCAACAGCCACTGTCATAGCTCACGAAAAAATACCGTCGGATGCGAGGTCATCGCTTATTTCTCTCGCAAGACCCGCGTTGTAACGCACGTATACACTGCTAGGACGGTCGTTACCACATCACAAACCTTGTCATTGAAGGGCTAGTGGTGTACTGTATCCATGACTAACGGTCACACTTGTGGTACGCACGTAAAAAGAATATAAGCAAACGTTAAGACGAAGCAACTAAACGAGGTCGACGTGACCACAGAACACCTACCACGACAGAGACAAAGTTTGGTCCGCATGCTGCGCCCTCTCCAAGTAACAAGAAGAAAAAGCACCGTGACCTCCGAAATGGCTAACGTGCGGCAAGTGTTTGCACTCTCGAAGGCTTCAAGAAAGAAAAAGTAACTGTGGCACTGATCAACAGATGGCGCAGCGTTCGGAATGCCGTGGGCAACTATGCAAGGCTTGGGGGTATCCGCGTTCGTGAAAACCTGATAAGCTCTAGTAATTATTCCGTTCATTATTGTGCAACCGTTGATAAACTCGCGTTTGTCTTAGCATCAGATACAATATATTTACGTGTGCGCATGTCGTGGTATTGAAAAAGGTGTAACAAAACCTACTTGTAACCTGTGCCACTATGGTCAGTCGAAATTCATTGCTATATAAGCTGGCGCGCTTTCATAGTATGGTGTGAGTAAACACGTCGTAGTGTGATTCGTTGCTGTGAGTGGTTGATTGTGCTCTTGTTGCGTAGTTGTAAGCGTATATGATAGCGTATATTTGTTGCGCACTATATGTGCAGTATGTGCCCATGTGTGCATGTGTAGTTATATGCATTGCACCAGCGCATGTTTAGTCTTCCGGTGTCAGTGACAGTAATCCTCAATGGGCTGTGACGTAAATAGTCCTGAATTGTCTGAGGCGTAAACAATCCGCAATGAAGCCGAGAAAGAGAGTACGGCAATGTACTTCGCGGCAGGCAACTTTTGTTTTTTAGTTTTGTTCAGTCCCTCTAGATGGCGCCAGCTACCACCTACTTCACCGTTATGACGCTCTCACACCTCCAGCTACTTATATAACGTTGAACATCTGTCTATCAAAGCTGCAATACTGAGTCGCAATGGTTTCGCTGCAATCGAGTCTATGGTTTGGAGGCACATCTCGTGACCTGTGAACCCGTAAACGCATGGATAACCTCGCTAAAATATGTGAATCTGCGAGAACTAAATACAGCAAGCCTAGAATGCACTCTTCAGGTGAGGGCTCTGCAGTATATATCCGTGTCTATCGGAGTGAACGTGGCTTCGCTGACCGAACGAAACGTTCTTGCTGCGTCGTGCTCTTTCGCGATGTGTTCACCGCCATAGGTTCGTCTGCTTGTTTTTATAATCATTTCGTGCAATATGAAGCTCTGCGGGACCGTTTTTTGTAACTTTCAGTGCCGTGTACTCCTTATCAGTCGAGAATCGTTGCATTTGCTAAGCCTACTCACTTCGCCGGGGGGGCAGCCATGTTGATTTTCATAAGGAGGAACGTGTTTCTCCGTGGATGAGGGAGCAACGTTTCTCTATTTAAAGACGAACATTGGGGACATCGCCGTTTCTCCCTAAATGGAGAGAACGTCACTCCATTTTTTTAAGAGTGCTATAGGCATTGCGAATGCTTCAATATCCTGCTCTACAGACAGATGTTTCATTTTTTTATATATGCTAGAAAAATACATCTGAAAGTTAGGTTCAGCTTTGCGCAGTGAACTTGCGGAAAAATCATATCCTGATACACAAATAAGTCACTTCCTTCGCTGAAAGCCAGGCATAAGCGATAAAATTATAAAGAACCGAACGAACGGAAAGACTCTCGGTATTTTTGTCACTCTGATGTTCAACCGAGGACATATATTCTTGTTAGTCAGCTCATAAAGGCAAAGCGTGCCAGTTTGTTTTCTACAAGAATTTCACAACAAAGTCAACCATGGCTAAAGCACTTGCGCTACCTACAACATAATTTTTTTCGTCTTTTGATAGCCTCCATTTCTAAGTTGGCACTTTGAATAAAACCGAAAGTTTGCCGTGAGGACAGCACTTTTGAAGCTACGCGGAAGTGCCGTAAAGACGTGCTACATTCTCTTAATCTCGAATGAGTAATTGTTTTCGCTCATTACCACCTACGGCATACACGTTGTTTTTGTCTGAATAAACAGCGAACGAACGAGCGAAGGAATGAATGAATGAATGAATGAAACAATGAATGAATGAATGAAAGTCGGGTGATTAGCCCACCGGCAAAATGACTCTAAATGGCGCGCAAAACCTTCTAGTTTTCCCCATTCTGAGATTTCTCTGTCAAGTTTTCATCATGCGTTTTCTTTCTCATTAGGGAAGCTATTTGCGCCATTGTCATTAAGGGTTAATTTAAGGCGGCCAGAAATTTTATTCCGCTTCCAATTTTGTAGAAGCAAGACGTAGCTTCTTTTCATTCTGGCCATACGTCTTACCTCTTCAGTAGGAATTTTTCTCTTGCATGAATGGCAAGCCTACGTCTCGCTTTCGATGCACTCATTTAGGAAACATGTCCACGTCAAAACTTCCATGTCATATGGTACTGAACTAGCTAAATATATAATTAAGAATACTAATGTCTACGTAAGAAAAGAAACAGCCTCATTTGACTGCACAGGACTGATAATGCGTAATGTCAGGCCACGCTGAACCTTTAGGTTTACAAATATAAGACATCATTTTAATGTAATGCAACAGTTCGCAAAAACAATGTAGAGACGGTGAATAGGTAAAATAACACTTTTATACAAATAAATTTGATATTTAGAAGTTCTTTTTTGAGCTCATTAGTTTGCTTTTGGCAAAAGTGCCTACTGCCAGTTTTGCGTACATTTATACAACAGCACCACCGCCGTGGTCTAGTGGCTAAAGCACTCAGATGCTGACCCGCAGGTGGCGGGATCAAATCCCGGCTTCGACGGCTGCATTTCCGATGGAGGTGGAAATGTTGTAGGCCCGTGTGCTCATATTTTGGTGCACGTTAAAGAGCCCCAGGTGGTCGAAATTTCCGGAGCCCTCCACTACGGCGTCTCTCATAATCTTATAGTGATTTTGGGTCGTTAAACTCCACATATCAATCAATTACATTTATACAATAGCACGCTGCTATGGTATAGTATAGCATCAGTTATTCGCGCTTATAGAGTACGACACACGCTAAAACAGCGTGAAAAACCAGCCTGCGCACAAAGGACGCCCCACGCACGCTTCTTCTTGTTACTTGCCTTTGTGTGTTCATCATCTCCTTTTGCGCGCTTCTTACTACCATGGAACCATACCAATAGGCCCACCTAACTGCACTTGTGCAGTATCATTTCATCAATTTTAAGCGTTTGTGTCGTACTCCGTAGCGAAAGGAAACACTGAAAGTAATCCTGAATAGTTAATAATGAGAATAATTCACGCAACTACCTGACCAACCAGTTTTCGAGTCACTGCACAGCTGTCAGTAGTTGTGCTTTTTTGATCTAATCATCATCAGCTGAAATTCGGGCACAGGAGGGAAAAGGCTTCTGGCGTGTTTCGACAAACAACATAGGGCTGTCATTGCCGCTGCCATGTTTGGCGTCTCTCATATTCAAATGGTGGTTTCGGGACGTGAAACCCTACATATCAATCACTCCGCTGCTATGTTATAGATGTGGACTTTATCACATCTCCTCACCTAATCTCTGTCTTCATCTCACGCATTTGCCTTCTATTAGAATCCAGTGATTTACTCTTAATGACCAGCCGTTATCCTGCCTATGCACTACGAACGCAGCATATGTCCATTTTTTCTTCTTGATTTCAACTATGATATCTTTAACCTCCGTGTGATGCCTGAACCACTCTGCTCTCTTCCTGTCTTTTGAACTGGCACGTGTCATTTTCCTTTCCACCTCTCGCTGTATCATCCTGAAGTTAAACATTCTTCGAAATTGACGGATTGATATTTGGGGTGTGTGGGCTTTAACGTCCCAAAACCACCCTATGATCATGAGAGACGTCGTAGTGGAAGGCTCCGCAAATTTCGAACAGTTCTGTGATGTGCTCCCAAACCTGAGCACGCAGGCCTACATTATTTTCAGCTCCATTGAAAATGCAGCCACCGCCGACACCGGGATCAAACCCGCGACCCGTGGGTCAGCAGTAGAGTACCTTAGCCTCTACACCACTGCGGCGGGGCAAGATTTTTTGTAAGCCTACAGGCTCCTTAGACAATTACTTTTCCTATGAAACTGTTAAATACAATCCTCTCAAGAGGCAGTCCCTGACTATGCGATTATTAAAAATATTGGCCAAATGGGCTCTATCCAGTCTTTAGCCGCGTATTGATTTCGTCAATGGCTTGACCCTTTATTTAGTACCTGTCTTAAGTAGACAATTTTCTTTACAAAATTTACTGCCTCGCCACCTATCCGAACAGCTCTTCTCTGCCGCGAAGTTTCAACATTAGATAAGTTGTATGCATAATTATTATCCCACTTATGGAAGGGTGAAGTGAATTGAGACAAAAATTTCGATGTATTTAGTAGATCTTTTCATTTAGCTCGTTTTTATGAAACTTTACCGCAGAAATATTTCTTTGCGTATAAAGTATGTGCAACATAACTATGACTTTGTTGGCACATTTCAAAAGGTTATCATAAATATAGTTAAAAAAGACAGCAGGTGTCTCATTTTACTTCAACCTGTGAAACAGATTGAGATTTTGTGAAAAATAAAATTCATCTCTTAAGCTGTTCCAGTAGAAGCACGAGTGCATGTCTTTCTGTGGATTCTGGCTGGAATTAAAAGCTTGCTCTGTCTACACACAATAAATGCGGTGCGGTATATTACAACAACGAGCGTCTAGCAAAGCTAATAATCTATGTTAGGCCAAAAGCAGCCGCTCTAAAACATAACTGATGAGCTGGCCTCTGA
This sequence comes from Rhipicephalus microplus, assembly GCF_043290135.1. Classification (NCBI taxonomy): domain Eukaryota; kingdom Metazoa; phylum Arthropoda; class Arachnida; order Ixodida; family Ixodidae; genus Rhipicephalus; species Rhipicephalus microplus. The sequence goes on from NC_134704.1 coordinate 116,488,668, forward strand.
GGCAAGTTTCACGTGTTACACTTGCGGCTAATGTATTGACACGCTCTTCGTGAACAAAAAGTTCAGAGAAAAAGTTACGCAATTTCCCGCTAAAGAGCAACATGTGAGGATGCGAAGCAGCGGACTTTAATGCCTACTCTGGCGGTGCCGTTGACGACGGCAATCATCGCGGCGCTGCGCACGAGAGAAACCTGAGGAGGCGAAAAGATTGAAGTGGTGGACCGGTGTTTCCAACGGGAACGCGCAATCGCGGACAATGGGCAGATAGGGAGAGAACACTCCATTCGAATACAAAGACTCGCCGCCCCACGTTTAGTTAACCCGCACGCTTAAAATGTTTATTGCGCAACAACGCACACGAGAAATCTCCCTCTGATACTTTGGAGGTCGAGATCCAGTGCCTATATATCCGGGGTGGCCAGTGAACGGTTCTGTAGCGCGACCAGTCGGTTTTTTTAAATCCAGATACCCGCCAGAAGATATATGTCTGCATCAGCGTTGCGAGGCGAGAGAAGGAAACGCGTAGGAGAGAAGAGAGAGGGGATGGAGAGAACGCTCATGCTCAGTGGGGGAGGGGGGGCGAGTGCATGCCGCAGGGAAGGGACACAAGCCTCCGGCATAAGATGCTTAGTACCTAAAAGAAACTTATTCCATCTTGTCTTTTTTGTTCCTGTGAAAGTAACCGCAACATAGCTCGTCGGTGCACCGTTTTTTTAGTGTGACAGCAATTAATTGGACACCGTCGCCTGGACTTCGCCGCTGGCGTCAGCGTGAGCGTCGACGTCAGCGTTGATGTTATGTAACGTATATATATATATATATATATATATATATATATACATATATATATATATATATATATATATATATATTAAACGCAAGAAGGAAAAAGTCTCAGAAAAAAGACTCCGGCGCACGGAATCGAACGCGAGACCTCCGCGTCGTAAGTCGGAGGCGTTTACCATTGAGCCACTGAGAAGTACCTCCTTCAACGTTCAAACGGCAAGCTATTCATATTTATACCACTTACGGCTGTTGGTGGGCATCTCGGGGGGACGGGGGGGACTATCCTGTTTTCAGCATTATTAGCGAGATAGCGCAGTGAGCACGCGGCGGTTATTACCTCTCACGCGTACTTTGGCCCGCGTACAGAATAAGGGGGGGGGGGTGTACGCTTGACCACACACCGTTATCTTGAAGTAGAGAGAATCGTAAGTCTCGACTGGCCTTTGAATTTCACCGGAATGGTTCTCTTGTAGTTATTGGACGCACAAAGGTCACTGCATTTGTTGCACAGCCTCCATTTGCGAGAAGGTCACGCTTTTCAGACAAAGCAAAGTAACACCTAAGACGCTTATTTGCGTTAATTCGTACCTGTGAGTACATTGCGTTCCTCTTTTTTGCGTGAAAAACGCGGGGCACGTTTCAATCTGCTTGCCATTCTGCGCGTGACTTTCTAAGTTGTTGCTATCGCACTCATTGCTTCGTCTTTGCGGCAGAGCTGCGACTTTTTTTTTCTTTGCACAATTGCGTACAGCGCAAGCGCAGTCACACCAGCAACTGCGATAGGCCGAGTATACCACGCGAAACGTATAGTGCTCGAGATCCCGACCACCACATTTTCATGACGTTCGGGTGGTGGAATACTCTCCGCAAGAATGGAGGCTGCACGTTGTACGGATAGCAAGCATATCCTATAAATAAGCTTGCGGACGCCATGCTTGAGAAACGTTACGTAAGGGGCTAGTCAAGTCAAATTGGCCACATTGCTGTGAAGAAAACTGTGAATCAGGCTTTTCGTTTTCTGCGCTATGCAAGATAAAAAAAATACGTAGAGTAACGAATATATGAATTCGTAGGTTTACCAAGGAAGTTTTGCAACAAACATTGTAGCGCTTCTTCAGAATGTTGTAAACGGTCCATTGTAAATGGTGCGCCGATTCGTCGCCTGTAAAACGAATGTAACCGACAATTTTTTTTTATCCTGAAATAAATTAAGTTCTACCTGCATTTCAATGCAGGTGGAAATTCGTTTACCTTGAGTTTATATAACTTGGTTCAAGTGTGTCAAGTGATTGTCCGAGATTAGCAAATTGTAAATGCATATCTATATTTTTGAAAACACATTTTGCGAAAAAGTTGGAAAAAATTGTATGAACATGTAAACAGAAGGTTAACGAGAGACTGAAAATTACAAATAGGTGATACCTAATTCCGCTCATAATTGCAAAGGAAGAATAGCTCAACGTATGAATGGAAATTACGCCCTTTGTTGACAAGAATGTGCGACTTGATGAGGTCGTTTTCACATGCTGTTGCAAACTATCAAAACTTCCGCGGGAGTTCTATTGTGGCTTCCCATGGCATGCCCACAAACATTTCTTTATTTTGCATTATCCTACATGTGCTTAAAGAACAATACCCGTTGTGACAGTCAAGCACAGCCGGAACACATTTGCATCTCCAGCCATTATCGCCACCTGGCTCCGCGTTACTTCTCCAAATAAGCGCTGAAGGCATTTCAGAGTAACGCTAAAGGCAGCCACTAGGACTACGACCGGTAATATTCCTGCAATTTCGCAACACCTGCCTGTCAGTGTGTCTTATCTCGTAATGGTAAGAACTATGGTTATCAACACATTAGCTTTATCCACACTGTAGTGCAATGCATGCAAGAAATGGTTTGTATTCGAATAAAGCCTTCCATCAACTTGTAAACGGTTCTCAGCATGCTTTGCTTATGTGTGACGTGACTCAGACTGGTTTTAGAGTAATAATGAACGCCAAACATTATCAATGTGATCGTCGCATTGACAGAAGAAGGTAGCATAATCTTGGTATTCTCGTTTTTTATTTACACAAGGAAGCACCACACGAAATGAGGAAATAAATCATTTGTTGTCCTTTTTTGGTGAATCGCTATCATAGAAAACAGACGTAATATTTTATAGCCGCGTTAGGTAGCTAAGCAGTCACTTTTCTGCCAATGCGGCTGCTTTTAGATAAAGGTCAGATCTCTGAAACATTGGTGGACTGGTGAAACACTGGAAATGTGTGATCATGCAATAACCACATGCGCTGAAAATTCATCATTAATCACCCACTACAGCATACTTTGTAACTTTAATACGGTTTATCGTGTACGTGAAACCCCAAAAGTACTTAACACCCCGCAGGGGCGTCTGCGCAAGCAGACGTTTGGTGTGTAGCGACAACACGGACCCGAGCTAACGGGGGGGTTTCGACCCCCTCCCACGCCTAGCCGTGCGTGACTTTGCCGTGTCCGGGGAAAAGGGGATCCTGGGGGTTGAGCTTACGCTTGGTGATTAGACCTTTAAGGCCCCCCGGCAGAGGCAACACACCTCTTTGGCCCCGGCTTCACGTAGACGGCACCCTTGGGCTGACCCACCCAGGAGAAATCGGTAGTCGCCTTTTCCTGTCTCTCTCTCTCTCCCCTGGTCTTCGTCTTTTTATCTTTTTCAATCTTTCCTGTCATCTCCTCACTTCTGTTTACTTCCATCCCCCAGGCGGCAAGGGTTAACTTTGTGTAGTTACCCAACTTTGGGTAGTTATATTTGGTTATAGCGGCGATGCATGGCTGGTGTCTCCAAGTGTTTACTATTCAACCTTGTAGCGTCGCCTTGTTTTGCTCGGTGGTGGGTGGCCATCATCGCCGCCGAACTTTAAACAATCTGTATGGCTAACTTTTTCCCCTCTCTCCCTGATCGCCACCCGAAAAGGTGGCGCACCGAAGACCCGTTCCTCCTTTCAAATCCAAAGCAGTCTTTCCCCAAGTTTCATGTCATACATAGCCAGAAAGGAAACAAAACAGTCCGAGCAATCACACCCTTTCTTGTCTCAAAAACACTCACAGAAGCAATCAAGCCAGGATATCGTGTAACCAAGTTGGGAAGCGGCGACCTCCTTTTGGAGGTTCGCGACAAGCTGCAATATGACAATTTACCGAAACTTGTAACATTTGGGGATGTCCCAGTTTTCGTAGGCCCCCACAGGTCCTTGAACACAGTCCGCGGCGTCATCTCTGATGACGACCTTCTTGGATTATCAGAGAGTGAAGTATTGGAAGGCTGGCAAGACCAGAATGTAGTGAAGGTTCAAACAATAGTAATACGACGAGACAAAAAAGAAACACCAACGAAACATATAATTATCACCTTTGGTACTAGCGATTTACCCGATTCAATCGAAACCGGCTACTGAAAGCTTCGAGTCAGGCCCTACATACCAAATCCTCGTAGGTGTTTCAAATGTCAGCGCTTTGGACACGGTTCGCAAAGCTGCAGAGGGCGCGTGACTTGCGCAAAGTGTAGCTCAAACGAACGCCCATCGGACAATTGTACTGCTGCAGCCTGCTGTGCGAATTGCAAAGGAGACCATCCCGCCTACTCACGAACATGCCCATCCTGGAAAAAGGAAAAAAAATTCATCAACTCAAAGTTAAATTCAATCTGTCTTTTCAAGAGGCGCGCCAGCGCTTCTCCCTCCATAACAAGCACTCTCCTTCTTTTGCAGATGTGACGTGCCAGGGTGCCGTGCCACATCTTTCCGCGTCTGCGAATGTCACTCGAAGTGTGACTACGGTCGCGTCATCTGCGCCCAAGGCTGGAGTAGCCTGTTCTGCTCCGCCTCCTGCCAAACAGATTCAGCAGACTTCAGAGTCTGCCTTACACCGGACCACTGCACCTGCAGTTGCGTCTAAAACTTCTGTGAATGTGCCTGTTCATCAGGCACCATCCACCACCTCGCAGGAGGTGATAGATACAAGCCCCACTCCTCCGGCGCCTCAGACGCCGAAGGATAGGCGCAACTCTCTGGAGCGCGCCCAGAAAGAAAAACGTCGAATTACGGGTCCCCAAAAGACCCTGTAACCTGAAGTGAGACTTCTTGTACACACAGCACCACACATCTTTAAAATGACACATATAATACAGTGGAACGTGAGAGGCCTACTGAGGAACCTCCACGGTATCCAAGAACTTCTACACAAACATACACCAAAAGTGCTGTGTGTGAAAGATACACACTTAAAATCAAGACATACTAACTTTCTTCGAAATTACGTTATCTTTCGAAAAGATCGAGATGATGCTGTCGCCTCATCCGGTGGTGTTGCCTTAATTGTTAATCAAGGAACAGCCTGTACATGGTTACCCTTCAGACATCCCTGGAAGCATCAGCTGTCCAAGCTGTCATCTTCAACAAATTGGTAACAATTTGCAGTATGTACATACCGCCACACCATCAACTGACTAAACACGAGTTTCAGTCGCAGATAGCAGAACTTCCAGAACCGTATCTCGTCCTAGGGGACTTTATTTCTCATAGTAGTTTATGGGGTGACTATCGCTGCGATGCGCGAGGTCGCCTGATTGAACAGTTTCTTTTTTCTTCCGGTGCGTGCCTTCTGAATCGGAAAGAGCCAACATATTACAACATCGCTAACAATACGTACTCGGCCATAGACCTCAGCATAACATCTCCATCACTCCTGCTTCTACTTAAATGAAAGGTCATTAATAATCTATACGGCAGTGACCATTTTCTTATCGTTATCAGCACATCAATAACGAATATATGTCCTGCACAGGTTCCCAAATGGCTCACCGACAAAGCCGATTGGGAACAGTATCAAAAAATGACTCTCCTAACTTGGACTGACATGGAGGGGTTAAGCGTTGAAGCTGCTCTGAGCTACCTGACAGCAATTTTGATTGATGCTGCAACAAAATGTATACCACAAACATGTGGACCGTCGGGCAAACGGCGAGTCACATGGCGGAGTAATGAGTGCCGTAGTGCGCGCAAAGAAAAAAGTAAGGTATGGAAGTTGCTAAGAAACTCGCCTACAGCCAAGAATCTTATAAACTTTAAGCAGATCAAGTCGCAAGGAAGGAGGGTGCGCCGACAGGCGAGAAGAGAAAGTTGGCATAAATACTTATCAGGCATTAATTCATACACAGATGAGGCGAGAGTCTTGAACATGGTTAGTAAGGTAGCAGGAAGACAAGTACACACACTTTCTCTAGTGAACACACAGAGGTTATAGCGGCGACAGAGGGAGAGCTTGGAAGACGAGGCAAACCCTCTTGGGGCGCACTTCTAGCAGGTCTCCAGCTCATCACACTATAGTAAAGCGTTCGAACGATACAAAACCAGAATAGAAAAACAGAGATTAGAGCACGAAACCACAACACATGAGACATACAATGAACATTTGTTTGGCTGAACTACAAGCCTCACTTACGTGCTGCAATAAATCTACCCCAGGCAAGGACCATGTGGCATATGAAATGTTGAAACGCCTGCCCACTGAAACCCAGAAAGCTCTCCTCTCTCTGTACAATGCGATATGGTCTTCCGGCGAGCTACCCTCAGCCTGGAAGGAAGCTTTCGTTATCTCAATTTTAAAGCAAGGCAAGGACCAAGCCTCAGTTTCCAGCTACAGGCCAATAGCGTTCACCAGCTGTTTTTGCAAGGTCTTTGAGAAAATTATTAACAGGCGCCTGATGCGCTTCCTTGAAATTAATGGCCTACTTGACCCATACCAGTGTAGGTTTCGAGAGGCTCGGTCCACCACTGACCACCTTGTCCGTATCTAGGCACAGATTCGCGACGCTTTTGTTCATAAGCAATTTTTTTCTTTCTGTGTTCCTCGATATAGAAAACGCATATGACACTACATGGCACTTTGGCATATTGCGAGACCTGTCACATTTAGGTGTGCGGGGTAGAATGCTGACAATTATCGAAAGCTACCTTTCCAGCCGTACATTTCGTGTGCGAGTTGGCACTGTCCCATCTCGAGTATTTGTCCAAGAAACAGGAGCGCCACAAGGAGGTGTATTGAGCTGCACACTTTTCATAGTTAAAATGAATTCCTTGCACCTGTTTCTCCCACGTAATATTTTTTACTGCATATATGTCGATGATGTGCAGATTGGTTACAAATCGTGCAACATCTCAATGTGCCAACGTCAAGTTCAACTAGGGTTGAACAAGATATCTCAATGGGCAAATGAGAAGGGTTTTATACTCAATGCGCAATAGAGCACTTGTGTCTTGTTCAGGCGAAAGAGGGGCCTCCATCCTTACCCCGACATTGACCTGCATGGTCAACCTCTGTTAGTGAGACCGAGCACAAGTTTCTTGGTGTCATATTAGACACTAAACTAACCTTCATCCCACACATCAAGTATTTAAAAGACAAGTGCTTAAAAACAATGAACATTTTGAAAGTGTTGTCACGCACTACATGGGGTAGTGACACGAAATGTCTAATGAACTTATATAAAAGCCTCATACGCACACGCCTAGATTACGGTGCTATAGTCTATCAGTCGGCAACATCATCAGCCTTGAAGATTCTCGACCCCGTCCACCATCTAGGCATTCGACGGGTGCTTTTTGAACTAGCCCTGTGGAGAGCTTGTACGTGGATTCGAATGGATGGTCGCTCCACCTACAAAGATGTTTCCTGTCCTTTTTGTACTTTTTGAAGGTGAAGGCAGACAAGAAACACCCTTCCCCTTTCACAATTAATGATTTGTCTTGTTCTGGCTTGTTCGAGAACTGTCCTTCGTTTAGGCAGCCCTACGCGCTCCGTGTAAGGGGCCTGGCCGAAGAAACAGGTGTGCCTCTTCTCAAACACTGTTTGATGGCTCCTGCAACACATCTGCCACCGTGGCAGTGGCAGCTTATAGACTGCGACGTCTCTTCTGTTGAAGTCACAAAGCACGCACCACTTGCACACATACATACATACTTCCTAGAACTACAACATAAATACACATGTCCTGAGTTCTTTACCGACACGTCAAAGTCAAACACTTCTGTGTCATATGCTGCGGTAGGCTAATCATTTTCCGAGGCCGGCGTTCTTAATCCTCATGCAAGCATTTTCACAGGAGAAGCTTACGCAATACTGGCGGTCGTAAAACACATCAAACAGATAAAATTACAAAAGGCGGTAATATACACAGATTGCCTAAGCGTGGTCAAAGCCCTGAAAACTCCTAAAAACACAAGAACCCAGTGCTGGTGTCACTTTACTCACTTCTGTGCACACTGTACCCATCAAAACAGCACGTCGTTGTCTGCTGGGTTCCAGGGCACCGTGAAATACAAGGGAACGTATTGGCGGACAAGCTGGCTGCTTCCGCCAACAACACCACTCCCAATGCATCAATACCAATCCCTGCACTTGACCTAAAACCTTTTCTAAAACGAAAGCTCAGGGGGTATTGGCAGAGGACGTGGTATAAACACACAGAGAATAAACTCCATGCTATTAAGTCACAACTAGGTTATTGGCCGCCACTATCAAAATCACGACACACAGAAGTAACTTTAACAAGGCTTAGAACAGAACATACATACTCTACACATTCATATCTCTTCCCTACCGGCAATCCACCGTATTGTGAGAGATGTGGAGAACCACTTACGGTTCTCCACATTCTCGTCCAGTGCAATGAGCTTGATGCTCTAAGGAAAAAGCATTTTTTACTGCCCTACCGACAGCAGCTCCCACTGCACCCTGGGATGCTCATCGGTAGGGATCCGCTTTGTAAACTGCATACACTTCTCACGTGTTTAAAAGATGTGCATAGCTTTCACCTGATATTTCGAGGTCATCCATAGCACGACCTCTGTACCGTGGTCGTGGCTGCGATGACTACATCTCCTCCATGATATTAATATCATGACATTTCCATCCACTTTCACAGCACATATTTCACACCACTGTCATGCTCATATTACTTCCATGTTTTAACCCGCGTTAGCGTGAAGAATTTTAAGGCCCCTTTACAGCCACCCATCATATCATTGTTCATGTCTCTAAAATTGCAGCCACACAACATATCATTGTTCATACCTCTAGACTATTGAAAAGGCGCTCTTTGGCCATCAATTTGCCCTTGCGTCATTAAAAACCACTCATCATCATCAAAAGTACTTAACATATGTTTGTTCTTGTACAAAGTCCACTCAGCTACACGATGCCTGAATTTTCAACTTTGAGAGTTTAGAGTGTGCGAGATTCAAACAGAGCAATGTGCGACTACTCGAATATATTCCGCAAGTGCATCGTTTCTGTAGGTAAAGCAGTAAACACATTAAAAAATTAAGTGCAGTGATGTTAAACGCGAGTATTTAGTTGCTTTAGACATAGCTGACAACGTTCGCATAATCCCTGTACTAACCAGCACCTATGCATTTCGCCGTTCACAACCAGTTTTCTGAGCGCGCGTAACTACAGTTGGTCACAACCTCAGAATAAATACTACCTCTCCCCCCCACAAGTACGACAGCACGCCTGTCATTCATCTCTGCAACAAAGACACGATTGGCGATTTCCGTTCTAAGCCTAAGCACTTTTTTAACTGATACTGCTGCCAATACTATTCATAATAATAATTAAGAGTTCCTCGTTTGTTGTTAGAAGTTAACTTTTGGGTGAGCAGTGCATGAAGTCAGAATTTTCAATGAAATAGTCAAAGTAAAATTTGTCGACAGTGAACTTTCGAAATTACCATTTGCCTGCACGGCGAAGTCTTATGCGTCAAATACGTGAAAATGCCTGACGTCACGTAAATAAGCCATGAATCTTAGTGGGGTACATATGTAAATCCTGTCTGGCTGAAACCGAATACATATGTAAATCCATTCTTAGGTTGTAACCAAATATAGGTGACTACTGAGCCAGTTCTCTTGGAAGATGCTTCGTAGATACAACATTGTACTATGCAGTATATGTGAGAAACGTACGCAAAATTCGGAAAATCGTCTATAATTGTAGTACGCAGGAATAACACATTTAGGTTACATGATGGCGCACATACAGCCGTCAGCATTTCCAACTCGAACGCTTCGACGCAAGGCTTCGGCTCGCTTGGACTGACGTCAGCGCCGCCAAACGTTGAAAATGATATACTCGCTGCAGTTAATGCTAGATAGAGCATGTGTCGGTTTCACTAATGAATTCCTGTTTCCAGTCTACCTGGCTAGCGGGCCAAATGCACTCACTTGGCATTCCGTTTTCGCCACGTTTCTCTCTTGCTAACGTTATCGTGCCACCAACGGCGTTCGTTGTATATTTACCTTGAAAATTAACCAATGCGTGTGACAGCTTCTGCACCTCGCGAGTTTGAACTCGCAGCTGCTGCTCAAAAGAAATTACATGTATGAGTGAGTGAAACCGAGGCGTTAACCGCTGAGCCACCCCGGAGAACATCACATGTATAAAAACTGAAGCAAATGCACGTTTATGCTGTTTGTAAAAGTTGTACCATAAAAAATCTGAAATGTCATGGCGTTGTTGATGTTCTCATTCATTAATTTTCAGACAGCGTGAATTGAGCTGTTCTCACAATTCAGAGTATGCGTTCCTGTTCGGCTCATGCTGTACGGAAGATATGGTCTTGGTTTTTTATATTGTATTCACGCACCTTCCTTGCTTGCAACACGCACAAATGAATTGTTAGGTCTGTGTACTTACATTTAGGTGTACAGTAATGAACCACAGTAAAATTTCTGGAGCCCTCAACTACGGCAACCCTCATAAAAAAATTGCCCGCAGCTTCCCTCGGGGGAACACTGAGGAGGATGCGGACCATATAATTGGTTAACGGGGTGTTAAAGTGCGACTTACTTGGTTCGATGGCTAAATTGGTTAACGTGGTTGTGAAATGGGGTGTTAAATTGCGACTTACTTGGGTCGATGGCTGAATTGGTTAACGTGGTTGTAGGAGGTGGTGTTAAATGAGTGAACACATACACACGTATGCGAAAGGGCGGCGCTGGTCGAAGGGACGTCGATCATTGTGTTTGTGGATTCGTTGGAATTCATTTCACCGCGACCTTGGACGTCGACGCGCCGTACAAACCAACCGACGAGCGGCAACTGAGCGAGCGAGCGCCGACCTTGAGTATATATACAGCACGACGGCGCATGCACTGTCAGCTGTTGAATGTTCTCGAAGCGCGACGCCACATGCGCGTCCACTGGAGAATCAGGAGAATTGTAGATGTCGAACGCGGTGTGTAGAGGAGGAAGGGTGCACAGATGGTGGAGGAGTGAAGCGCGCGCGGTGTGTAGAGGAGGAAGGGATGCACAGATGGTGGAAGAGTGGGCGACGGCGCAACGGCGCATGCGCGCGCGTCAGCTGTCGAATGTTCGAGAAGCGGTGCGGACGGCGCACTACAAGGCGCGAGTATAAGATGCTCCGCATCTAAAAATTGTGCTTCTGGGACGTTAAACCACAGATACTATTATACGAACAAGTCTTGCGCTGCGAGACCCCATCTTCCGTGCAGCGTAAACCAAGCAGGTAGCGTCAATTCAACAGAAAAAGCGAGAACAGTTCAATTCTTGCTTCCTTAAAATAATCAATCACCACAAACGTGTGTTTGCTCTGCTTTTGTACAAGTTGTTTGTTTTGAGCAGCAGTTGAAAATTCAATCTGGCCCCGCCGCGGTGGTCTAGTGGCTAAAGTACTCGGCTGCTGACCCGCAGGTCGCGGGTTCGATTCCCGGCTGCGGCGGCTGCATTTCCGATGGAGGTGGAAATGTTGTAGGCCCGTGTACTCAGATTTGGGTGCACGTTAAAGAACCCCAGGTGGTCAAAATTTCCGGAGCCCTCCACTACGGCGTCTCTCATAATCAAATGGTGGTTTTGGGACGTTAAACCCCACAAATCAATCAATCAAAATTCAATCTGGAAAGGTGCATAAGCTTATCGCACACAATGGTTCACTGTAGAGATAAGTATACGACAATGAATGCCATTGGTGCGCACGATAACGTAGCTACGAGTGAAATGTGACGAAAACGGAACGCTAAGTTAGTGCATTCGATGGCTGGTCATGTAGATTGATAATTGATATGTGAGGTTTAAAGTCCCAAAACTACCATATGATTATGAGAGACGCCGTAGTGGAGGGCTCCGGAAATTTCGACCACCTGGGGTTCTTGAACGTGCACCAAAATCTAAGCACACGGGCCTACAGCATTTCCGCCTCCATCATAAATGCAGCCGCTGCATCCGGGATTCAATCCCGTGACCTGCGGGCCAGCAGCCGAGTACCTTAGCCTCTAGACCACCACGGTGGGGCAAGCTGCAGAGGCCAGGCGTCGGAGAATTCGAGGTAAACATGCTTACAGCTGAGCGTGCAGTAAGAAGGTCGCAAGTGAATGTATGCAAGCCATCCAAAATAGATAACCGGCACATTGCGTGCTATTGAAAGTAAGATCGTAAATAACTTTCAAGCATCTGCTAGTGCAGACAGGGGGTACATAGTAGCCAATATCTGTGGGCGCCTTTGTGTGTGTTCTCATCTGTCGTACGTCTATGCATTTATCTACAGTGTTGTGGTGTAAATTTACCCTGAAAATTCTTTCACGTAATTGGCACCCCTTGATGGGTTAACGCGGACGATGCCGTTTCATTTTTTTTCAAGCTTTTTCTTTCATATTCTTTTGCAAGATATTGAACCTAATACGACATTGGACACAGACACGTGCGCAAAAGAGGAGTAAACGTGTATTTGGTTAATTCTAGTTAGTACAGTTATTAAGGCGCAAACGTGATGTCTAGCTACTTAGTGATAGACTAAACATTTGAGTTAGTGCTATTCCTCTATTCCCTGGTGACAAATTTTACTGACTTGCATTTTAATCTCTTCCTTTACCAAGAAGTTATCCCATTTGAATCAAGCAAACTGGTAGTAATGATTCATAAAGTAAACCGATTTTTTTTGAAACCTAAAGGCTTTCACTCGTGTACCAATTGTTTCTGGCTAGGATATTTTTTTTCATTTACCGCCCTAACAGATCAACACATCTTGTTGCTACGCCAACTTTACAACCACATTGCTTTCGCCAAATTGCCACACTTTCTGTATTACTTATGCATCTTGAAAAGTCACAGGCTGGTATAACACACAGAATTCTTGATTATAATTCTGGTGAAGTTACACGTTGTAAGTCGCAAAACACCCTCTTCTGCTCATTGTAGCAGGCACAAAAAAAGAGCGACTGGCGAAGACAGGACACACAGCAGCTGTCATGTTAAGTGTGCTTGTTGCATAAGCCAGCCAAATAACAGAAATATAAGATAAGCAGTAATACAGAAATTCAAGTAAAGTAGTTGTAGTAAGATTACGGATAAATAGGAAATGAACATAAGCAGTCACGTGGCAAATGCTAAAGCCATGACGAAAATCTGCCTCTCTCAGCAAACATGCCTGCCTTTAAGAATGTTTGAATATTGATCATGAAGTACTTTTTTGGTCTGAATATCCCCTTGGGATAACGCCCACGGCCTTTTACAGCGTCATTCGGCTCTGCCGTATTCTCAGATTAGTTGGTCCAAAGAAGCATGGTCTTTGGTTTTCCTTCCTAATGGTAGCCAAGTCACAAGCCCTACATCCGGATCGCATACCAGGAAAGATACGAGTAGCTTGTTCCGTGCCCTTCGATATAAGGTATTAGGCTGTGATGCTTGCTAGCATTTTCTTGCCCTTCCACGTCCTTGAAAGCCCGTCAAGGCACACGGTAAAGACTATATGCACTCTTAATGGCGTAGCCACCAATTCTGCAGCTTTTTTGATACCTATTTATGTGTCGTTCATTTTCACCCTATGAACATTGCCAGCTTGCAAGCCTAACGTATGCTGACCCGGTCTGATCGGACAATTTGTTTCTGAACCGCAAATGAAATATTTTAAGTTTTACAGAATATATACCGTGCTCTAATAAATATGAAGTAGCAGTATATCATCCTAACCTTGTTTATTAATCTCTGAGTTGCGACATCGGCTCTTCACTTTACGTTGCTGTAGGCCCCGGCCGGTTCATCAGTGTAACTTAGTCAATATCGAAAAAGCAGGATCACCTAAAATATTTTGAACGAATATGAAAATGACTAACATAATTTAGAGACTAAAATATGGCTCTTTAGTTGATCAATTGAAGATAGAAAGCAATAAATAAACTCTTGGCTTCTTTAAAAAGTTTCCAAAGTGACTCGGAAGGACGCGTAGAGTGTGTAGTAAACTAAACATAACATTGCGGCTGCGTAATAGCTCGAGTACTGATGCCTTTTAATGTATTCTGTATACTTATAACTTTCAAAGCACGTCCTTAGCCACCATACTCTGAAGCCGGGTATTATAGGTTCAACAAGTGGACACGCTCCACGCCCAAAAGTAAATAATTGTTTTGAACATAGATTCAGCAAAATAATTCGTCACTGGAAATATTCTTATAGTGCAAATTATTTTTGCTCCTGTTAGAAAAGCTAGTCCCAATACGTGAATATTCAGTCTGGCAGATTGTTCTACAATCTGAGCTAGTGGTTTAGCAGTATTGCCGTCGGGTATTAATTTGAAAAGAAGTCAGACATTAGGCCAAAAGTAATCAAAGTAGCCAGCCTTAGAGCCTTATCACGAGTCTTTTACTTGAAATATTGAAGAGATTTATTATAGCAACAGCCTATATATTTCAACAATGAATATTATCATTTTGAGTCAGCAGAAAAATAGAAAGAGATGGAGCTGTTACTATAGACTGTTACTATAGAGCTGTTACTATAGACTGAGTAAGATTAGAACGTTTCAGCGAATGAGTCAACAGGAACAACTTCATCGTCAATAGAAGCAAGTCGAGGTATGCGATATTTAGTAGTCACCGTATTGCAAGTTCACTTTCGCGTTGTGGCAGATATTTTTGGCAACTTTGCACACGAATACTCCTTATATATTCGCATTAGGAACTTCTCGTACCGTCAACACGTGTGGCAGGCAGTTTGAACAAACCTACTATCCAAAAGGCGAAGTTAAACTTTATCACTTTAACCTAATTTCGCTCGTATTGCTTCTTGGTTTTTATATTTATACAAATTCATGAAATCGTCCGATTCCTCGGCAATCTCCCACTCCAGGTTTTAAGTTTAGGTGAGGAAGAACAAGAGCTCAGTGGCTCTGCCTTCGGAGGCGCGCCTGGCTTGTGTTGAGGTGTCGCGATGGGTGTATACTAGGCTGTTGACGGGCAGCAAGAGAGGTGAAAGTATCAGCCAACACTTCAGAAAAAGTTCGAAACGAAGGGTAGTTGATAAGCTTGCTCAGTATTTCTTCAAAATAGAAAAGAACACAACTAAATGCGCCAAAATAGAAGTTTAAGGCTGCCAAAATAGCCATGACACGAATTAAAAATTTTTGGCGTGACATCACCACCCGGCGAATTCATCGTGACGTGGGCACCCGGCAACCTTGTCGTCCTGCAAATAGGCATGACTTAAAGTTTCTGAATTGTTGAACAAAAAGTATAAAACTAAATAAACACAGTGTTTTCACTTTGGCAGTGAAATATAAGCATCGCGTGTTTGTGTGATTCTTGTCCAGAAAGGGAGGAACTAATGCACAAAAAGAGCATTCTAAACATAACAAGCATTGCCGTATTCAATTTCACTATGTGTATGCTTCGTGAAACAAACAAACGGTTTTGTGAAGTTACTCCTGGCCCCAAGCAAGCTTAAATGAGCAAATAAGTTCATTTTTGTTATGCATTGTGCATTAATTGTTATGTGAACACAATGCTTCTGAAATACGCGAAATATGCTTCGACACCACACCACATACGAAGAGCTTTAATTCTCGCATGAATGGCTTGTTGGTGAAGCCATTCATTCCGGAGTATTACATGCGAAATGTAAGCAAAATCAGACATGTGGCTCTAGAATGCACAGGAGAACAACTTACAGAGTATTTAAGAGAGGCAGGAGTGATATCGGCTAAACGCCAGACTCGTTACATACGACAAGAAGATGGCATCGCACGCACTGAGAAGTGTGATTTTACAATTCAGATATGACAGACCTCTTCCAGAGAAAGTGTTCCTTGGATTTACAAGCCATCCATTTGAGGAATATCTGGCCCCGCAAGACGCTGCTATATTTGTCAGAGGTTCGGACATTTGGCAAAAAAATTGCCGAGGAACAAGGCGCTGCAAAATATGCGCCGAAGACCGCCATCACAAGGACTGCAAATCGATAACACAACCTGAATGTGCCAATTTCAAGGGGCCCCACGCTGCGTCGTTCTTTGGATGCCCACAGAACAAGGCGGCTTCTCTCCAATATCAACATGACATCACCTATGGTCGCACGCAACAGCATGACGCGCCTGAGCCCAACATGAACACCATGAACCCTGCACGGCCTCCTCGACCACAAGAACATAAACGCCAGGGCCATGTAATGACGTACGCGCAAGCTGAAAAAGGACAACGAAAGCAAGGAAAAAGTGCGGGGACATCCACAAGCCAGCAGCAAGCTCGACAAGAGTCTCAGAAGGGACCTCAAGAGAAAAGTAACCACGTGGTTTACATCCGAGAAAGCACTAGCACATCGCGTCCAATAAGTGTAACACAACCAAAAAACTCCTCGGTGTCGATAGCTCATCTTGTCATACCAATGTTATTCTCGGCTTTAAAAGCCATACTAGCCGCGATCCCATTGGCTAACAACCTTCCTGAGGTCAAAGCCATCTTGTCGATGGAACAGGTAGTGTTACAATTAGCCACAACAGTCACTGTGCTGGCGAAACATGAAACATTGTTATCAAAATGTCGCGATCTTCCAATGGAATGTAAATAGTAATCGCCCTAAGTGTGCAGACTTCCGAAAATTTGTGGCTCAGAGCTCCTTTACAGTGTTATGTATTACAGAGGTCGAGGTAGACACCACTTTTCGGTTATCAAACTACGTTGTGTATATGTCCTCTATATCTACAGGACCGAGCAGAGCGATGATATGTGTGAGAAAAGATCTGCCATCAGTACAGTTGAATGCTACATCATCGGATTGTCCACAATATGTAGCATGTGAGGTTAAATTTGGTCGAGTAAATATAACAGTAATCAGCATTTATCTCCAGCCTTCCACAAATATCTCGCTTTCTGCATTGACAGAACTTTTTCGGATGTACACGAAAGCTGTGATGTATTACGGAGATTTCAATGCTCACAATGTTATGTGGGGAAGTGCGTACTGCGATCGTCACGGAAAGAACCTACAAAAAGCAATTCAGGATAGTTCATTATGCTTGTTAAATGACGGTCCAGTGACGTTCCTACGGGATTTCAATTACTCGAGTTGCCTAGACCTCACGCTCTGCTTACATGATATTGCATCTGGGGCGTCATGGCAAACAGACATTGAAACAAGGGGTAGTGATCATTTACCTATCCTAATACAGCATCCAAAACTACGCTTTACTAAATATAGCCCCTCAGCAAAGGTAACTAACTGGCAAGCATTTCGTCATCATATATCATATCAAGCTGATACTGTTACTGACACTGGCATAGTCTATGGTCTTACTCATAGAAAAGAAATTAAATCAGTGTTCCAAGTTCGTTAAAATTCCTGATGGTTATGTTGGAGTAGACGCCGAATACGAAAGACTTAGAATACGAAAGATAGAAAGACTAGAAATACGAAAGATTCGCCGCAGAGCTGAAAGAAAATACAGACGCACGGGTCTACTTGAAGATTAACGCGACTGTCAAAGAACGCATGACCGCATGAGATGACAACTGGATAGACTGGCGTAAATTCTGCGCTTCGATAACGCCATTTACACCCGAGTCAAAATTATGGAATGTTCTAGCTCTTTAAGTGGGACAGTAACACATCAACAACCACTTAGAGCCTTAGCTTCAGTGAAGAATGTACCGGAAACAACCGTTGCGGACGAAGTTTGTCAGCATATTACACGACCAAGTGCAGCTGGGCACACGCCTGAATACATTAAGTCTGTTGGCGATATTGAAGCATTGATTACTTTTTCTCTCAATAGACATTATTATCTCTAGATCACCCGTTTTCACTGCAAGAATTAAATAATGCTCTTGCAGTGTGCCGACAGAGGAAAACAGCTGGTCCGGATGGGATAACAAGAGCAGCATTAAAAAACCTGGGACCTGTGGTCACATATACTTTTTTAAAGATATTTAATGATGCATGGACAACACAGTGCCTTCCACGCTCCTGGAAAGTTGCAAGAGTGGTCCCAATTCTCAAACACGGAAAAACGCCTTTATCCATAGATTTTTTCCGTCCTGTCAGCCTGACTAGCTGTCTTTGTAAACTTATGGAAAAGATGATAGACGCTATACTTCAGTGGTGGGTGGAGTGTACGAACGTGCTTCCAGAAAATATGGCAGGCTTTCGTAAACGCCACTGCACCAAGCATGCCAATCTAGACATTGTAACTTATGTAGATCATGAGAGGAGCTGTGGAAGAATCGTCGTTGCAGTATTTTTAGATACAAAGTGAGCATTTGATACAACCAGCCACGCTCTTGTACTACAAGGTTTAATTCAGTTGGAAATAGTATGAAGGACAATAAGATGGATTGCAGAATTATTAGGAGACAGGAAAATCTTCATTGACACGGCTGACGGTAAAAGTAAAGAGCATGAAGTTAGTCAAGGAGTCCCACAGGGTAGCGTACTAAGTCCATTTTTATTTAGTTGCGTTATGGCTGAAATATCCCATATCTGACCTACTAGTTTGAAATATTCCATTTATGCAGACGATCTGTGCATTTGGGAATCAGACACGAGCATTCAAGCAGTTCAACAAAAACTTCAAGATGGGCTGACAATAATCAGTGGCTTTTTTAAGAGCAGAGGCAGGATTCTTTCCCATGAGAAAACATCTGTATTCCGTTCACAAGGAAATGCCTTAAGAAATTCAAACTACAGATAGACTCTCACCGTTTATAACTTGGGCGGCAGCACAAAATTTCAGGGGTTATTTTAGCCAGACATCTGTCTTGGGCACCACAGATAAAATCACTAGAGGACAAAGTCAACTCCCTAATCAATATATTACGTTGACTGACCGGAGTGAGATGGGGAGTTCATGTTCTTCTTTATTGCGTGTACATTCAGCAATAACTCGACAAAGAATAGCTTACTCTGCCCCGGTTTCACATAGGATATTACGTAACTTAGAGGAGAGGATTCAAAGATTGTTGGCCAGAAGCCTTCGTATATGTCTTGGTGTACCACGAGCGTCTGCCAGTGCTTTAGTAATTGGCGAATCTCGTCAAGCGACTTTCCATGCAATGAGATTTACGGAAACTTCCCGGCATTATCTTCGGTTGGCAACTCAACACGCTAATCATCCCCTATACCGAGCTATTCAGGAGAGATCAGCTGCAAGAATACATAAAACTATAGTAGAATTCAAGAGTTTACAGCCTACGCACGAATACTGGCCTCCATGTGCATCCCACCCACCATGGCGACTCTCTATCCCAGATATTGTAACTTCGATTGCGGGAATAAATTCTAAGAACAATCTGTCCATAATCGTAATAAAGCAATTAACTTTAACACACCTTTAAACTAACTATGAAGACTATACTCACGTGTATACCGACGGATCGCGTCTGAATCAAAACTTGACGTCGGAATTTTTTAGTACCTGCATACCAAGTCAGAAAAGCTTTTAAACTCAGCCGTTTCACAACATCCACAACGGCAGAACTCTATGCAATACTCTGTGCTTTACGCTTCATATGTTTACAGCCAGGTCCACTTCGATGGGTAGTTATCAGTGACTCACAGCCCTCATTAGTTTCTTTAAAAGGAATCAGCTTGGGAGACAAAGCTAGTGAGCTCGCTTGTGAAATACAGAGGACGTACGCTATAGAAAAAATATTTAAACCACACCATAATGTTTCAGTGGGTTACAAGTCACTGTGGAATCACAAGAAACGACATAGCTGATCACATTGCACGTGGAGCACACCAAGAAAATAATATATCACTGCTACCTCTATCGATGAGTGATGCACGGTGTCTAATAAATAAGCGGAGCTGTCAACTGTCTAAGGAAACCTGGTTCGAAAATGGTGCGCAAAACTCTCTGTTGTATAACTTTGATCCCGGTATAGAATTGAATATTCCGTTAAAGGTTAGCCGATCGGTAGAAACAGTCATCTATAGGCTTCGACTTGGTACAGCCTACACGAAGGTTTTCCTGTATAGAATAAAGAAAGCATGTGGAGAAGCTCAAGAAGACCTGGAGCATATTCTTCTGCATTGTAAAAATCATGACGTACCTCGAAAGAACCTTTTTCAAAAACTGAATTCTTTGGATAAGCGACCTCCATCAATCGCAAAAATCTTGGGTCCATGGCCAAAAGGAAAGCTACAAGCCACTGCAGCAGGTGCAGTCGTTAAGTTTCTGGAGGAATGAGAAATAGCTCAAAAGTACTAAACAAAAATAAATGTTAACCGCGGTATGTTTCAAAACAGTATTTTCGTGTTTCACTACGATATTTTTGGGGAAACTTTCTGAAAACATGTCAGTATTTAAGCGACAAGATCACCTCAGACATTTTATTGAACTTTCACGTTTTTGTGTGAACACCTAAATTGGCGTGATTACTTGTGCGTTTTTTTACAAACTCGGTGTGGTGCGGACACAGTTCTACGCAGTGTGAACTCATTTCTGTGTGGTGGAGACACTCAGTGTGTAAAAACGTGAACTCATTCTGTAAATGTTGTGCTATGTACATATGTATAGCTTGTGTTTGCTACAAAATGTGCGATGTTGACTTTTGTGCAAGTAAAGAGGAGTAGCCGGCGCCACGCATTGGCACCAACCTCTCCTTACATACATTTAATAAAAAAAACTTTACTTCTACAGCTCAAAAAATCACAATTTAAGTGCGTCAAGCGTGCAGCACATACACCGGAATGGCTAAATTTATAGGCAACAAGTCAATGCCGTACTCTGAAGTTTCACGGAGTTCCGGCGTGTAATCTTGTAAATTTGTGTTTACAACATAGTGGGTGAGATTCGTGCGTGAGAAAATCCTAAAAACGGCAGAGTAAGGAAGCGTCACGCCGCTTTATTAAAAGTCTGAAGAAGTAAAAACATTATCCCAACCTACGTCACCCCGCGTAAACAGGAATTGCGATGACCTATGTGAAGCGTGGCAGGTGACATTCTCAGTCGCGGCACTCACTCTTGCCGGCTGCCTATATGAGCAACGTAAAAGAATATACCAGAGACCAAATATTGGTTCGATGGGAGCTGGCGTCCAGGCTTTTGACTTCGGTGAAAAAAAAAATCAATTCTTTTAGGCTTCCTTTGGACAACGCCCGAGAGTCGCGTACGAAGAGGCTGACGCATTACACAGTGCCGCTCTGGAATTCCTTTCATTGAAAATAGCCTCGTAGTAACGGTGCCCTTGAAGTATGCGACAAAAAGCATAACGATCGCGTTTTGAAGTAAAGAAATAATGAACCACGAAACCGTAATTTCTCACTCAGTTGGGAGTTTGATTGTTGTGATCATGACGACAATGATGAATACGGCGCATTTTAAATTTTTGCCAGTGCAGTTCTTCATCATTCACGCTTATACAAGAGAGGGTCCTGTCAATGTGAAATAAAACGCCATGAATACTATAAAAGCGCAGAAAATAAGACATTTTTCTTTACCAATTTGTTACCCGCAATATTTGGCAGAAAGAATACATTTTATTTCATGCTTTTAATTACGTTCTCTATAAAAAAAATGCCAGAAGAAAATTAGCCTTTGGCAAGAAATCTGGCTGCGGCGAATGTGGCAATTAACTTTCTTGCGTCCCTGCCTCTCAGCAGTTGGGAAAAACTTCTGTTCTGAGAAGGTTGCTTCGTGGTCGGAGAGAACGAGCTGAACTGCAGGAATTCATGATTTAACGCGGAAGCTATACGCCGATAATCATGCGCATGTGGATAACGCAAAAGACTGTAATTTGACTGTCTTGAGCCCTACACAAAAAAGGTGTAATATATAACTTATAATTAAAGATAACTTATATTTAGACATGAATGTAAATCAGTCAGCTCAAAAAACTTCAGTTGAATTTTGAATGCACCCTCTGAGCAACTCTATCAGCACGCCTATCAGCAAACCAGAAAAATCAGTCCGTTTTTATCAAAGGTTTCATTGAGTCGTGAAATATTTATTTCATACGATGATTTTCTCTTTCTACTTTTGTATTTCCAGGTCATCTCCCTTTCCCCCCTACTCTAAATAGCTCTTCATCAACTTTATACGCAGGATAAATTATCTCCCTTTAAAAATTGAGTTGTTTCTGTTTCCTTGTGCCAATGAATTTAGTGTCCTGTAAAAATGAATACTCGGGGAAGCTGAATTATCGGCCATAAGTTGTCCTTCACAACAGCCTGAACAGATGGCTTTATTCGTGAAGGAGAGCCTAGCACATTCACACACGTGTACATTAGAATATAACGGTGTCCATGATAAGGCAGTCAACACTTCTCAGAACCCAAACAAAAAGAATAAGAAGTGGTTCTGCAACGGTATATTACAAAATACTTGTATGAGTCTATCTACTTCGTGCCTCATTTGGCCGCAAAGAGAGCCGCTGTCGTCAATGTTTGGTAATCAGGATATTTTATCATACTATAGGCTCACTTTGCTACTTTTGTCCTTCTAGATGCATTCGAGACCGTTTTCACCGCGTGTTATCAAGGCGACTGTACCGTTTATTCTGCTTCGCTTCAAAGGTTCATGTGGTTGCCCCTTTTCATTCCCATAAAACAAATGATCCACTTACAATTCCCAACGTGGGCAGAGTGACCATCGGTGTGGTAGACACACCGTAATGTTCCGCGTTGAGGCCACTTCTAGCATATTGCACGATGCACCACTGAGTCTTGATGGTGGTGCATGAATCGGCTCTTTCAGTACACTATAATATCAGCTCGAGAGCCGTGCTCCAGAATTCTGTACATTAGGAATGTGTCATTTTTTACTGAAATCAAAATTGTAAAAAATGCTGATCTGAGCATTGCGGATGCACTCGTATTAATCTTTTGTGTTTCTACAGCGTATTTGACAAGACTTCAAGCATACTGTACACTACAAATATTTTTTTCATACTTAAAAGTTGAGTAAACGTGGAGTGTACAAAAGAAAAAGAAGACTGACTGGGTTTCAAACAGAGAACATTTTCTAGGTAATGAACAACGGGAGTAGATCTAGGGCTCATTTCTTTCAAAACCACATCCAACGCTAGCAAACAGGGACGTATTTTCGGATATATAGGTCCTGCCAGCTAAAACTAGTGCTGTGGAAGTTAGCGCATTGTGGTGACTTTCTTGCGTACTTTTCTGGGAACGCTGAGTATGTTTGCGAGTTTAGAAACGCGTCCATGGGAGCGGTAGCTTTATTGTTAACAACCCATAAAAACTAACGTACAGTCAAACCAAAAGGAGTATCATTATTATTATCATCATCATCATTATCATCATCATCATCATCGCCATCATCGTCATCAGCCTGACTACGCCCACTGCAGGAAAAATCCTCTCCCTTGATCCGTCAATCAACCCGCTCTTGTGCTTTCCGTTTCCACATTATACCCGCAAACTTTTTATTCTTATTGGCCCACCTAATTCTCCTTCTCCCTTCCGTGCCTTTGTCTTCTCTGGGAATCCAGTCAGTTACCCTTAATAACCACCGGTTGTCCTGCCTACATGCTACGTGTCTGGCCCATGTCCATTTCTTTGTCTTGATTTCTATGATATCCTTAAGACTGGTTTCTTCCCTGACCCAGTGAAGACTCAGCCAGCAAGCTTCATATACCTCTTTTACTAATCGAGCCATAGCAGATACCTTTCAATTTCATTTTGTTATGTGTTTCTGTAAATGCAATCCTAAGTGTGTTAACTGTTAGTGCGAGCAATATAGCATGATATGTTGTTCTTACGCCTGCACCGTAAAACTACTCGGGTGAAACTTGAACCCACTAAGAAAGCAGAGCACTTTATATGCGTATGGAAATTTCGTGTTCGCTTGGCAGGCTTGATAGTTACGGTGAGTGCATTATAACAAGCTTTAGGCCATTTCGTGGTCTCAAAATTGTGCTATCCATTTTTATTAACCGAAGCGGCGGAATGCGAAGTTTTTGTTTATTCTAATGTATTTTATTTGTAATAAATTCAATTCTCCACGAACCGTCGCTTCGCGGTGCTGTGAACTTATTCTTAGGGGGAAAGAGCTGGAAGAGGATAGGCGTGACGCTGCTCTTTTGTGGTTGTGGTACATAAACCAGGTGGAATTGTTGGAGCGACATTGATCGGAACAGTACGAATACTTATACAGGGAGAGCACGTAATGCATCCACCCACATCATCATCATCTTCTTCTTCTTATTTATTGTCATCATCAACCTTAGCCTGACCACGTCCATAGCAGTACAAAGGCTTCTCCCATGTTCCACCAGTTACCCCAGTCCTGTGCTTGCTGCTGCCAAGTTATACCCGCAAACTTCTTAATCTCATCTGCCCACCTAACCTTCTGTCTCCCCCTAACCCGCTTGCCTTCTCTGGGAATCCAGTTAGTTATCCTTAACGACCAGCGGTTATTCTGTCTACGCACTACATGCCCGGCCCATGTCCATTTCTTCTTCATGATATCAGCAATGATATCCTTAACCCCCGTTTGTTCCCTAATCCACTCTGCTCTGTTCTTGTCTCTTAAGGTTACTCCTACCATTTTTCTTTCATTCCTCGCTGCGTCGTCCTCAATTTAAGCTGAACCTTCCTTGTAAGTCTCCATGTTTCTGCTCCGTAGCTAATATCCGGCAAGATACAGCGTTTACATACCTTCCTCTTGAGAAATAGTGGCAATCTACCTGTCCTAATTTGAGAGTGCTTGCCAAATACGCTCCACCCCATTCTTATTCTTCTGAGGACTTCAATCTCGTGGTTCGGCTCCGTGGTTATTACCTGCCCTAAGTAGACATATTCTTGAAGTGCACTATCACCTATCCCGAAGCACTGCTCTCTTCCGAGGTTGTTGTATATTACTTTCGTTTTCTGCAGATTAATTTTGAGACCCACCTTTCTGCTCTTCTTCTTTAACTCCGTAATCATGCAATTCGTCCCCTGAGTTACTGAGCAATGCAATGTCATCGGTGAAGCGCAGGTTACTAAGGTACTCTCCATTAACTTATATCCCTAACTGTTCCCATTCTAAGCTTCTGAAAACCTCCAGTAAGAACGCGGTAAATAGCATTGGGGAGATTGTGTCCCCCTGCTTCACACTCTTCTTGATTGGTATCCTGTAGATTTTTTTAGGAAGCACTATGGTAGCTGTTGATCCCCTGTAGATTTCTTTCAGGATGTTTATACATGCTTCATCGGTGCCCTGATTCCACAGTGTCTGCATGAGTGCTGATATTTCTACTGAATCAAACACCTTCTCGTTATCAAAGAAGGCTATGTATAGTTACACCTACCATTTGGCTATATTCTGAGCATTTATATATTACCTGATTGATAGTATGAATGTGGTCGATTGTTGAGTAGCCTGTTCGAAATCCTGCTTGTTCCTTTGGTTGATTGAATTCTATTGTTTCTTTACTCTGTTAGCAATCCCCTTTGTAAATAGCTTGTATACTACAGAGAGCAAGATGATCGGCCTGTAATTTTTCAAGTCCTTGTCATCTTCTTTCTTATGTATTATAATGATATTAGCATTCTTCCAAGACTTTGGTACTCTTCCAGTCAGGAGACACCTCGTAAACAGGGTGGCTAGTTTTTCTAACACGATCTGTCCTCCAGCTTTCAGCAGATCTGATGTTACCTGATCATAACTAGCAGCTTTGCCTCTTTGGATGCTCTCCAAAGCTTTTCTGACTTCTTCCATTATTACCCTTGGCGTGTCATTTGGGTCACTGCTAGTTCCTATAGTATTAGGGTCGCGGTTGTCCCGGCTACTGTACAGATCTCTGTAAAACTCCTCTACTATTTTACCTACCCAATCCATATTGGTAGTTATTTTGCCTTGTTTGTCCCTTAGTGCATACATCCGCTTTTCGCCTATCCCAAGTTTCCTCTTCACTGCTTTGACGCATTCTCTGTTTTTCAGAGCGTGTTCAATTCTCTCCATGTATACCTTCTAACATCGCATACCTTACGCCTATTAATCAACTTAGAAAGCTCTGCCTGTTCTATTTTGTCTGTTGTACTTGAGACTTTCATGATTTGGCGCTTGTTAATGAGATTCTTCGTTTCCTCGAAAAGCTTGCCCTGCCCCTGCCTGCCACTTCATACCCTGCCTCCCACTTCCACTGCACACTCCGTAATGAGACTCGTCAGATTATCATTCATTGTATCTACGCTAAGGTTTGTTTCCTCACTAAGAGCCGAGTACCTGTTCTGAAGCGCGACTCTGAATTCCTGTACTTTCCCTCTCAGCGCTAGCTCATTGATTGGCTTCTTGTGTATCAGTTTCTGACGTTCCTTGTTCGAGTCTAGATGAATTCGTGACCGTACCGTACTATGGTCACTGCCTTGTACCTTACCAACCACTTCCACATCCTGCACGATGCCTGGGTGTGCAAACATTATAAAGTCCATTTCGTTTTCATTTTTGCCATTAGGACTCCTTCATGTCCATTTACGGTTTCCTCGTTTTCGGTAGAAGGTAGTCAAAATTTGTAAATGATGGCGTTCTGTGAACTCTACTAGTGGCTTTCCTCTGGCGTTTCTAGGACCGAAGCCATATTCTCCTACTGCCTGGTCTCCAGCCTGCTTCTTCCCTACCTTTGCATTAAAGTCTCCCATCAGTATAGCATACTGTGTTTTTGCCTTACTCATTGCCGATTCCACGTCTTCATAGAAGCTTTCAACTGAAGCGTCATCATGGCTCGATGTAGGCACGTAAGCCTGTACCACTTTCATCTTGTATCTCTTATTCAGTTTAATTGCAATGCCTACCACCTTTTCATTAATGCTATAGTAATCCTCTAGGGTTTCAGCTATGTTTCTGTGAATTAGGAAGCCCACTCTCAGTTCTCTTCTGTCAGCCAAGCCCTGATAGCAAAAAACGTGCCCATTCTGTAGCACTGTATAGTCCTCATCTGACCTCCTAACCTCACGGAGCCATATTATATCCCAATTAACACCCTCTAGCTCCTCGAATAGTAAAGCTAGACTTCCCTCTCTAGATAAGGCTTTAGCGTTGAACGTTGCCAAGTTCTTGTTCCAATTGACGCCTGTCCGGATCCAGAGATTCTTAGCACCCTCTGCTGTGTCGCAGAGCTGACCGTCATCGCGGTCATTTGCTTCGCAGCTGACCACGGTGGTGGTCATGTGGACCTCCACCCACATGGTCCACTCTAACTTGTAAACCCACAAAGACATCGCCGCTATAGAGTAGAGCTAACGTAGATAATATAAAGCTAGCGGAGTTAATTCTCAATTGAATACAAAAATTGAAGGCAGACAATTGAACGAAAAACAACATGAAATATGCTTATGGCCCTATAAAACTCGACATTCATATTATTAGCACTCTATCAATGGCATCCTGCACGATGAGCCGGCAGCTACCAATAAGTATCATCAGTACAGGTCAAGTATTGCACGTAGGCCCTGCTACGGTACTTTTTTGATTAGTTTCTTGCTTTGATATGTCTCACTTCGCCTCTGCAAACAGCGATAGCTATAGTCTGCTTCATTTTCTGGATCCCCACCTATCATTCTTCCATTAGCGTCATCTTTTCTTCTCCTTTTGTTGTAAGATATATAGCTTAATGTTGAGGCCATCACATTTGTGTATTGACAGTAGGAACGCCACATAAAAATATCTCACTCTTTTCTTTCCTCTCTGACAACACTCAAAACGCTTCTTGCAGAACTCGATAGTGGTTTACACTTGCATCAGCTCACATTGGCAGCTGTTCTTTTATTGATATTTGTAGCCTAAGTAAAGCATTTCTGCATTTTACAATGGTGTGTTCTCTCTTACATTCTGTTGCAGTCGACATAAGCCACACTCGCAACCAGTTTTACGGCTTCAGGCCGTTAGCCCAGGCTTCTGAAAACATTAAGCTGTGCTCAATACATAAGACTCCTTATTAGATAAAACCAGCAAATGTCAGAACTGGTTGATGATAGTTGCGTAAGGACGCCACCTTTAGTGTTCAATATACCAGCTCAGTAGCGGTAAGCTCAAATGATCGAGTTAAGGCTGTAGCGCTGGTTATAGGAAACGTAATGCTTAATTGTACGCCTAATTTTATTATGATTTTTTGCTATGAGGGGAGTGTTAAGAGGGGGATCGACGTTAAGGAAAGTAGTTGTTTGTACATCGTGGTTCTACTAGGAACATTGAGTACTCTGGCGTCTACTGGTGACTACACTGCGTAACTTATGATCTTAGATAACCTCAGCACTCATGTTAGAGCGAAGCTGTCAGTGTTACTGAAACAAAGTGTGCTTTACAGTATCGTGGTATGAATATTGTCACGGGGGTTAGAGAATGGATGAAATAAATATATTTACAAAATATGCAGGGAGTGTCAGAGGCAGCTGCAGCCAAAATGGAGGCCAAACAGCAACAACAACACGAGCACGGTCGCTTTCATTGTATTCGTCATCTATGATGATCTTTCGTTGCCGATGTCATGTAACATATAACTTCCCGCTACTGGCAGCGCCGTCTCTGCGCCTAAAGGAGAGTAGGATCATATGCCGATATGTAGGATTCGAGGCGGGTCACATGGACGACGTAAATAGCGGGTGCGGACGACGCCTGACTGTCCGACGGAGCAATCTCGTATGTGGCATTGGTAAGCCGGCGTAAAACCTAAAAGATAGTAGTGAGACAGGAGCTTCGAAGAGAGGCCAACGTGGCGGCATGGTGTCCAGAGGAGGACCAATGAACCTGGAGAGTAGGAAACTACTCTGTGATTGCTATCGTAGCGGGCCTTCTGAGAGAGCTGCGAGCCAAGAGGACGTTCCCGTGCGATTTGGCGGGCCACTTGAGCCCGAGCAGTGTAATCCTGGGCGTACTCTGTAACCGTTTGCGTAGTTGATGGGAGAAGAGTCTCAAAGGGTAACGCTGGATGGCGGCTGAACAATAAATAGAAGGGGGAGAAGCCAGTGGTGTCGTGGCGTGACGAATTGTACGGGAATGTCACATAAGGCAAAGTACTATCCCAATCAAGGTGATCTTTGGAAACGTACATGGAGAGCATTGTGATCAATGTTCTATTTAGGAGCTCGGTAGGACCATTTGTTTGTGGGTGATAGGCCGTAGTGAGCTTGTGACGTGTCGAATACGAGCGAAGGGTATCACTTACTACTTTTGAAAGAAATGAGCGACCACGATCAGTCAGCAGCTGTCGAGGAGCGCCATGGTGAAGAATTACGTCATGAAGCAAGAAGTACGCGGCGTCAGTGGCAGAGCTTGTCGTAGAGCTCGTGTGATAGCGTATCTTGTGGCGTAATCAGTGGCTACGGCTATACACTTGTTTCCAGTGAGAAAAGTAGGAAATGGTCCAACGAGATCAAAACCGACACATTAGAAGAGAACGGTGAGTATGTCTATTGGTTGGAGTTGACCAGCTGGTGTCAAGGTGGAATGTTTGGAGCGCTGGCAGGACTCACGTGCAGCAACGTATTGGCGCACAGAACGGTAAAGGCCTGGCCAGAAGAATCCACGCCACACGCGATCGTTCGTGCGCGTGACCCCGAGACGTGCCACGGTTGGGGCGTCGTGAAGCTGTTCAAGTACAGCGGAACGAAGTGTCACAGGAACTACAAGTAGTAGCTCTGGTCCCTCGGCACTGGTGTTGCGTCGGTAAAAGATGCCATCGCGTAAAACGAACAAGTGTAGCGACGGGTCTACGTGGGGCAAACGTAGACTCTGCATGATAGACCGCAAGTGGACATCGCTGAGCTGTTCCTTGCGTATGTCAGAGAAAGCCGACATGGCGAAAACCCAAGGGTCAGATTCATGTGGTGAAGGGTAAGGTGGGTCCACGAGGTGACGGGATAGACAGTCGGCATCCTGGAGCACTAGGCCAGATTTGTATGCCACGTCGAAGCTGTATTTTTGTAGTTTCAAGGCCCAACGACCAAGTCGTCTGGTTGGATCTTTAAGGTACGACAGCCAGCACAAGGCATGGTGATCTGTAAATACTCAAAGGGTGCGGCCAAACAAGTACGGTCAAAATTTTCCGACTGCCCAGACTAGTGCGAGGCACTCACGCTCTGTAATGGAAAACGTGCTCTAGGAAAACTTGGCTAATGGAAAACTTTGTGAATATACGATGACGTCATCGTGATAGCACAGGCACGTGGTTCATTTGTATCCACGCAGGAGAGAGTCCATCATCCTTTCAAATATAGCTGGCGCATTACACAATCCGAATGGCATAACCTTGAACTGAAAAAGTCCATGCGGTGTGATGAATGCGGTTTTCACACGGTCTCGATGATCGACAGAAATCTGCCAGTATCCTGATCGCAAGTCGATAGATGAAAAGTAGGCAGACCCATGTAGGCAGTCGAGAGCATCGTCAATCCGCGGCAGTGGATACACAACCTTACGTGTTACTTTCTTTAAGTGACGGTAGTCTACGCAGAAGCGTCAGCTGCCATCCTTCTTGACTAGCACGACCGGCGATGCCCATGGACTGCAGGAAGGTTCGATGACGTCTTTTTTGTGAGCATTCCTTCAATTTCGTGCTGGATAACTTGTCGCTCAGTATTAGACACGCGATAAGGACGTCGTCGGATGGGGCTGGCGTCTCCAGTGTTATTCCTGTGAGTTACAAAGAATATCTGACCCAAAGGGCGGTCATCAAAATCAAACATGTAGCGGTAGGATTTTAGCAGGTGCCGTATGTCAGCTGTCTGTTCTGAAAGAAGGTCCAGAGCGATCATCTTGACGATGGTGGCATCCACTGCGCTCTTCGAGGATGAGCACGGAGCAGAGGACGAGGAATATTCGGCAACGAACGTCGAAATGGCAGCATCTGTAGAAGAAACTTTTGCCAAAGTCATACTATATGGAACAACTTGAGCACACCAGCTCAAGTTTAGGATCGGAAGAGATGCTGTATTTCCCGTGACTGTCAAAAGTGTGTGAGGCACGGCAATATTTTTGGCCAGTAGAACGTCAGCAATACGTGTCAACATGTAGTCACCATCGGGAACAGGAGGGACAGATCTCAGGTTCACGTAAGTAACGGCTTGAGGCGCTAGGCGAACGTGATCTGCAGAACAAAGACGTGGTTGAGCTGGTCTTGGGTCGTCTTTGCAACAAGGTAAATCAAGTTGAAGCATGCCGGTTCCACAATAAAAAAGGGCAGAGTAGGCGGATAAAAAGTTCATGCCGAGGATAAGTTCATGGGAACATTTCTGGAGCACAGCAAATAGCACTGTCGTGGAGCGATCAGCCACACTTATACGCGTGGAGCACATTCCAAACACTGGAAACGAGCCGCCATCGGTGACCTGGATGAGTGGCACTGTGGGTGGCGTTCAAACTTTCCTAAGGCGGCAACGAAGTTCTAGATTCATCACTGATATGTGAGCCCATGTGTCCACAAGTGCAACAACGGGTGTGTCATCTACTTCAACGTCAATAAGGTTGCATCGAGTCGGCAGCATGGTCAGAAGATTAGGCGGGTAAATGGTCGATGCAGCATCACCTCCGGGAGCTGCATCATCTAGTTTTTCTGCGGGAGGTGGTCAGTCGGCGACGTTAGTCGGCAAAATTGGGGCGATCGAGACGACGGGCGATGGGAGAGCGGTGAATGGGACTGGTGAGGGTGCGGAGATGGAGAGCGACGACGATATGACGGCATAGAAGGAATGTCTTCACTGGTGGCCTGAGGTGACTGCCGGTAAGTTTGAAAGCGTCCATGATCCCTCTCTGGCCGATGGGCGGACCCATAGGATGCCTGATGCCAATACCACCGAGTGTTACAATGGCGGGCCACGTGTCCGATACGGTGGCAGTTGAAACAAATCCGGTGATCGTCAGCAGTCCTCCACTCGACTGGATTGCGAGGACGCGCCGGAAGGTTTTGGTTTTGGGCATAAGAAACCGGGGGTCGATGACGGTCGACCGGCTGAGAGGGCGCTGTAGTGCACTCGGAGGCCAGTCCAGCATTGGAAAGCTTTTGTCGCACAATGGCATGTACAAGTGGCACCATCTGAGGGCTAGAGTCAAGGGCATGGGAGCACGTGGACGCAGGAGACAGAGCTTCAAGTTCACGTCTGAGGATCTTGGTCACGTGCTCTGCAGTTAACGGCGTCTGTAGTGCAGGCCCATCTTTGCACGACAAGGTTGCTGCTGTGTTTGGTAGTCGAGTGAAATTATGGGTGATACGTCGACATTTCGCGGTCTCAAAACGCTCAAACTCCTTGATGATGGCATCGACCATGTTGCAGTCCTTGCATATTAGAAGGTTGAATGCATCAGTTGCAATGCCTTTTACTATGTGAGCTACTTTTTCGGTTTCTTCCATACCGTTGTCTGCTTTTCGGCAAAGGGCAGGCACGTCATGTATGTAAGTCACGTAGAACTCTGATGAAGTTTCCGCACGCGATGTCAACTCCTTCTTGGCCGCTGCCTTTCTACCCACAGACTTGCCGAAAAGGGCGCGCTTCTTTTCTTTGCACGCATCCGAGCTCCCAATTTCATCTTCATGGTTCTCGAACCCCACTTTTGCTGTTCCTTTCAAGTAGAACAGGATATTGGCTAACATAAGAGTTTCATCCCAGCGGTAATTCTTACTTGTACGTTCGTAGAACGGCAATCATTCTTCGATGTCGACATCATCCGTGCCACAGAACGTGCCAGGATCTGTTAGCGGCGGAAGGCAACAGTTGTTCTTGTAGTCGCCTCGGCGGGAGCGGGTCCCTGGTTTGCCATGGTGGAAAAACCGAAGCGTCGGGAACTGCGCAGCTCCGTTATATCGTGTTGTACCCCGCACCACTGCCAAATTTCACGAGGTGAGAGAATGGCTGAAATAGAAATATTTACAAAATATGCAGGGAGAGTCAGAGGCAGCTGCAGCCAAAATGGAGACCCAAGATGGAGGCCCAACAGCAAAAACAACACGAGCACGGTCGCTTTCATCGTCTTCGTCGTCTATGATGCTCTTTCGTTGCCGATGTCGTGTAACAATATCACACGTCACTTTCGTTGGCGTATTCCCGTGGAGTAGAGCAATGCTTGAATATAGTTTGTGGAGTTATAGAAACACAAATGAAAAGATTATTAAACTGCCATGAATTAAAGTCAACATTGCAACCACAATCTACGTTTGCCTGGTATAGTGTAAGTGTTACACGTTGACAAGAGTAATATTGATTGATTTCTTATAAAGTCGGATAGCTAGCACTGCAGTCCAAGTTCAAGTTGCAACGACCCTATAAAGTGTCTCTTTAAAGAGCAGTTTGAAGACGTGGCACGGATTTGTGGTAGAATACCTGATTGACTCGCAGAAAGCTTGTGTTCACTTCAGTTTCATTCAACGCTCTCGAATTGAAGTTACTAACGTCTGTCCTCCCCATTCTAGGGTAGCATAAGATGGCAATCACATGTGGCGTACATCCGCGTACCGTGGCGAGTTGTCCATAATTATGTGCCACACATGACGGGAGGACAGGTCTAGCCTGCGTACACAAGAGCGTGTTAATTTTATTCAAGTCGTCACTAGGCAGTCGTATTTCTCAACCTATCTTACCCCCCCCATTAGAAGATTTAGTCTACACCAAGCTGATAAAACGATCACAAGAGCACAGAG
Organism: Rhipicephalus microplus; assembly: GCF_043290135.1. Lineage (NCBI taxonomy): Eukaryota > Metazoa > Arthropoda > Arachnida > Ixodida > Ixodidae > Rhipicephalus > Rhipicephalus microplus. The sequence goes on from NC_134704.1 coordinate 116,522,343, forward strand.
ATGTAGGCGCAGATAGATAGATAGATAGATAGATAGATAGATAGATAGATAGATAGATAGATAGATAGATAGATAGATAGATCGATAGATAGATAGATAGATGAATGATAGATAGATAGATAGATAGATAGATAGATAGATAGATAGATAGATAGATAGATAGATAGATAGATAGATAGATAGAAGCGCTGAAACTCTCTGAAGAGAGCTAAAATGCTTATGATTAAAAAAACTATTGAGGTGGCGGGCGCGCAAAGCCTCTTTTGTTTTATGTAGCTTTCCGACTAGCGACGTTTGCGCTAGCCCATGCGCGGGCTAGATATATGCCTTCACACAAATATTGCCTTACCTAACTACCGTTATCCAGATAAACTGCACACTTAACAGCCACATCGCAATGAAGAATAGCATTATTCTTATATTTAGCTTTCCTGGCAGAAAAATATCTGGGCTACAGTCTTTACGCTTTATCACGTTAGAAAAATTAACAGCGCGCTTTTTTGAGAAAGCTGCATGCTGCCTGGTACCCAATCGCATTATTAAATACATCCAATGTAGCATTTACGAAAAGTGTGGTGTAATATAGAACTGTTTAGTTGCAGACCAAAATATTGGCAACTTCAATTATTCTTGCTGCCTGCCTCCAATATCTAAGTGCGGAAAATGGTCTTATGCACAACTCCACGCCTAGTATTTGAGTATGTTATTTTTTTCACCACATATTTTTTTAATTATCAACTAAAGTAATTCTTGTGACAAATCTCGAGTTTTATCCTGCGCCACAACGTTCACATCCTCATTCCTGCTTTCTTTCAAATTTTCTCAGTATACGATAAGCTGCTAGATCGCTTTAATATGGCTTCGCATTTAAAAACAAAGTAGCTTTTCTTTCACATTTTGCACCATATGGAAACGACTCACGTAAGCATGCGAACAAAAACAGCTCACAAAGTTGCTTTCCGGTACCGCGACGTATGTTTTTATGCTTTGTGTGGTAAACCTCAGGGAACATCAGTGAACATAGCAGCTAAATTTGCTAAGCTCGTTTCTAGGAAGGTCACTTAAACATTTCTCAGTTTGCTGGCGTTTTTTTGTTATTCTTAACGTAAACTCGTTGAGAACTAAATATTCACCCTATTTTTGTAAAGTTTGCTCTTTTGCGACGAATCATAACTTATAATTTTTAAACTCCAAAGATATGCGCAGAAGCAACGCCAAAAGCAAGAATGAATATTACGCTCGAAAATTCGCGGCGTGCTTATCGATAGCACAATATCGTTGCTACTGAAAAAAAAACTAAACTGTAGCCATAAAGAGCAACATTGTCAGACCAGACAGAGTGCTTAACGAAGGCCAAAAGGCACCAGTCCTCGTATTTCAGCAGAAGTGAATGCGAAGACCGCTGGCTGAGTTCGACATCGAAAACTGGCAAGTCGAATGAGCAGAGCTGAAAAATGCTTTCTCTTCATCTTCGGGATTAATCGCGGCGCATGAGGTCGCCAGAGATTGAATGCTGCTCTGCCTCACACGCCTGAAGGCTCGCATTGTTTCTTACGCATTTTGTCAGCTCTCGTATTTAATGCATTTCAAAGAGAAGCAGTTATAGGTACTACTTTTGAAGCCGCTTAGTCAAGACGCTTTGAGATAAGCATGCTAGATTGTGATTATTATTGAATGAAAAGTAATAAGCAGACAGGAAGAGAATATTTATTGATTCAATGTATGCGATTATGTGTTTATCTATCATGTTGAGTGCAGGACACTGGGGGCTACTCGATTACTTGCGGATATTTAACGTGCGCATAGTTCATAATAACAATATGTGGGGCTTCGCAACCTTGGTATGAAAGGTGCTGTAGTAAAGAGCTCAGCAAAATTTAGTTCTCTGGTATTCCTAAACGCTCTGTGGCATCGCACGATGCAAGAGAATTTCGCTTTTAACGAAAAGCCACGTAGGCACTTGAACCCGCGACAGTCGAGCACCGCAAAAGCCGAACACCGTGAATGCTGCACCACCACGGCGGTTGGTGCGCATAATACTTCGCACAGGAATATGTCATAAATACAAAACAGCAGTTTAAACAATGACCACGTAGGAATGAGTGACACATGCGTTGAATGTAAACTGATTTATTGAAAAAAATCACATAATATATCAAAGGAGTGAATGCTGATGAGTGGGGCGAAGTGTCCGTTCATTCGTCCGTGTGCCCACCCGTTCGTGCATCTGGGCGGCCGGATAGACAGAAGCACGAATGAACATACGGACGGAAGCACGGACGCATGGACAAACGAGAACAGCGACGGACAGACGAATAGACGCATGGAGAGACTGACAGACGGATGGATAGATAGACGGATGCACGGACGTACTCACGGAGCGACAGATGGACTATTGGACGCACGGATGCAAGCTCGAACACACAGACGTATGGATGGACGCAAGCATGGACGGACAGATATATGAATGGACGCACGAAAAGACAGATGGAAGCACGGACGTACAGACAGATGGACGGACCGAAGCACGTCCACACAGGCGAGCGGACAGAAGCATGGACGGGTGAAAGGACGAATGAATCGACGGAAGCATGGACGGACACAGACGGATGGCCTCACGGATGGACGGATGGAAGGTCACAAGCATGGGTGAACGCACGGACAGACGGAAGCACGAGTAGACGGACAGGTGGGTGGACAGGTGGATGGACGGAAGCATCCACCAACAGCCAGATGGATGAACGCATGGACGGACGGATTGACGGAAGCGTAGAATGGTGTATGAACGTACGGATGGATGGATGGATGGTTTGACACACTGACAAATGGACGGACGCTTCGCCCCACTCTTCGTCCTTCAGTCCGCCGATATGCTGTGAAAACCACTAACGCCATCCATATTACTGCCAAAGACATATACACGCAGCGCCATTTATTCAGGAAGTCACAAAGCAAAAGTAGCTACATACACACGGCGGATGTATTGCCCCACGGACGAAGGAGCCTCGCCCCTAAAACGATGTTAAGCAAAGAAACATGAAGCAAGCGAAAGTGCATATCCTCAGAAAGATAATTTCGTTATTCCTAAAAACACCGCCACTTAAAATGACAACAATCATTGCCTGCTTAATCAGCTCTCAATAAACTCCATTGCAAGACAACGCCTTGTGCGTTTCCCTCCTCTACTTGTCCATGTGTGATGGTCTCTTTTGTGCTTATAATATAGCCCGCAGAGGCGCCTGCGCAAGTAGGCGTTTGGTGTGTAGCGACACCACGGACCCGAGCTACCTGTGAGGTTCGGCTCCCTCCCACGCCTAGCCGTGCGTGGCTGAGCCGTGTCAGAGGAAAAGGGGATCCTGGGAGTTGATTTCACACTGGGTGCTTGGACCTGTAAGGCCCCCTGGCCAAGGCACACACCCCTTTGGCCACGGCTTTACGTAGATGGCGCCCCTGGGCTGACCCATCCAGGGAAAATCGGCAGTCGCCTTTCCCTATCTTTCTCTCCCTGCATCTTCGTCTTTATCTCTCACTATTCATCTGTCCTGTCTTCTACTCTCTTCTGTTTACTTCCGAACTTCCAGGCGGCTGGGGTTAACCCTGTGCAAATAGCCTACCTTGGTCTAGGTGCATTGGGTTATAGTAGCGTTGTACGGCTGGCGTATACAGGTTATAGCATCCGCAAACTTGTAGCGTCCCCTCGTTTGGCTCCGTGGTGGGTGGCCGCCAGCGCTTCTGAAGAGAATTAAACTAGCATGCATAGAGCGTTTCCCTTATTAAGTGATCGTACCGCCTCAAAGCACGTATTTACCGAAGAGTTATTCTTTTTCAACCGATGAAATAAAAACTTCCCCCATTTTCATGTTTTACATAGGGAGATAAGTGGCAAGCAAGCCAGAACTGTATTTCCCTTTGTAGTAGCGAGGTGTCTCACAGAAACTTTTGGGGCCGGGTACAAAGTTACCAAAATGGCCAGCGTAGACCTCCTCCTTGAAGTTCGAAAAAAAGAACAGTTTGGAAAGCTACAGAATCGTTGAACTTTTAGTGACACTCCGATCACTGTAACACCATACAGATCAATGAACGTAACCCGTAGAGTGGTATCTGATACTTATTTACTTGGCTTGGCCGAAGAGGAACATCAGGAGAGGTGGAAACGTCAGAACATGACCAATATACAAAATATCATTATCAGAAGAGACAACAAGGTAACGCCAACAAAACACCTAATACCCACGTTCGCTCTCAGTAATCTGCCAGAAATATTCAAACAGGGTACACGAAGACGTCGATCAGACCATACATACCTAACCCACGTCGTTGTTTTAAATGCCAGAGGTATAGCCACGGCTCACATAGCTGTCGTGTTCACCAAACTTGTGCACAATGTGGAGTGTCGGGCCACAATTTTAACAACTGCGAAGAATCATAACACTGTGTTAACTGTGGCGGAGATCATGCCGCATACTCATGGTCTTGTTCATTTTGGAAAAAGAAAAAGAAATCATCACATTGAAAATTAAAGAAAATATCACATTCAAAGAAACAAGACAAAGAGTGCCGCCATTTTACGGCGCTACATATGCTGATGCGGCGCGTCAGGGGGCAGCGCCGCACCAGCGCTCGCCACTCCTTCGGCCAGCGCAGAGCGAGCCGCCGGCTGTGGCGCCTGCCCTCAAGGCGGCAGTAGTTCAGTCTACTCCGCCCTCTAGCGAATTGAGGCCGGAGGCTCCAGAGTCCTCTGGTCTCAAGGCCTCACCTAACCAGGCGAGGCCTAAAATCCGAACCATCAGTTCGCATTTGCGGCCATCTAGTGCCTCTGAGGAGGCAATGAATACAACGGTACCCTTAGTGCGGAAAGAGCGGCGTGGCTCCTTGTTGCGCGCCAAGAAAAATAAAAAAACAATAACTGGGCCGGACGACCATCCTGCCACCTGAATTACCAAGTTCACTCTAACACAGGATACTTTCTGTACACACAGCAGCATCTTTTTTTAATATGCAGACAGAAATAATACAGCGGAACAACCGAGGCCTTCTTCGAAACCTCGAGGACTTACGAGAACTCCTCCATGAACACAATCATAGAGTGCTGTGTGTACAAGAGACACACTTAAAATGAACAAACACAAACTTTTTACGTAACTACGTAATCTTCCGAAAGCATAGAGATGATGCCATGCCACTATCCGGTGGTGTAGCGGTTATAGTTAGTCAAGGTATAGCATGTACACAATTACCCCTTCAAACTTCCCTCGAGGCGGTGGCTGTCCGAGAAGTTATTCTAAACAAACTCGTCACCGTCTGCTCTTTGTACATACCTCCGCACCACCGTCTTGAAAAACTTCAATTCCAGTCTTTAATTGACGAACTACCTGAACCTTATCTGGTACTTGGGGACCTGAACGCACATAACGGTCTGTGGGGTGACTCTTGCTGTGATGCATGAGGTCGTCTCATTGAACCCTTCCTCATTCCATCAGGTGCTTGTCTGTTGAATAGGAAAAAGGCAACATACTGTAACCTTGCCAACAAAACTTACTCTTCCATAGACCTCACTATTGCATCTCCTTCACTTGTACAAATACTTCAGTGGAAAGTCACAAATAATCCATACGAAAGAGACCATTTTCCTTTATATTTGAGTACACCAACATTATATGAATGTCCTCCACATGTTCCGAAATGGCTGGTAAACAAAGACGACTGGGAACAATTTCAAAAGATTACTCATCTAAGTTGGACTGACATATGCGGATTAGGCATAGATGAAGCTGTGCAGTACTTCACAGCTTTTCTTACTGACGCAGCAGCCAAGTGCATTCCACAAACATCTGGACTGCCCTGCAAACGACATCTCCCATGGTGGAACACTGAGTGTCGTAATGCGCGAAAAGAACAGAAGAGGGCATGGAGGTAGCTGCGGAACTAGCCGACAGCAGAAAACCTTGAAAGCTTTAAGAAAATAAAATCTCGAGGCAGGAGAACACGTCGGCAGGCCAGAAGAGAAAGGTGGCACAAGATTTTATCAGGGATAAATTCATATACACAAGAGGCTGAAGTCTGGAACATGGTTGGTAGGGTAGCAGGAAGACAATTATACTCACTCCCACTCGTAAACACACAAGGTGATAGACTGGAAAATCAGGCGAACTTCCTCGGTGCATACTACGAGCAGGTGTCTAGCTCGTCACACAATACTGAAGCTTTCCAAGTATACAAAGCAAGGATAGAAAAGCAGAAACTATAATACAAGTGCACAAATTACGAGGCATACAACCAAGCTTACAACTTAGCTGAGCTACAAACATCACTAAACTCCTGCCGTGATTCTGCCCCAGGTTACGACCGCGTAACATATGAAATGTTAAAAAACCTGCCGCTCAAAACGCGAAAAACATTACTGTCGCTATACAATGCTATCTGGCTTTCTGGCAAAATCCGTTCTTCCTGGAAAGAGGCTATTGTTATCCCTATTTTTAAACAGGGCAAGGACCCTTCCTCAGTTGCGAGTTATAGGCCAATTGCACTCACAAGCTGCCTTTGTAAACTTTTTTTAAAGATGATAAACCACTGACTTTTACATTTCCTCGAAACACACAATCTGCTCGACCGATTCCAGTGCGGGTTTCGAGAGGGTAGATCCACCACCGGCCATCTGGTGCGCATTGAGGCAGAGATCCGAGACGCTTTCGTACACAAACAATACTTCCTCTGTGTGTGTTTCTCGATATCGAGAAGGCATACGACACAACATGGCGTCTTGAAATATTAGGAGACCTGTCTCACTTGGGCGTGCGGGGTAGAATGCTTTCCATATTCGAGAGTTACTTGTCCAATCGGACATTCCGTGTCCGTCTGGGCAGTATTCTCTCCCAAACACTTGTCCATGAAACGGGAGTACCGCAAGGTGGTGTACTTAATTGTAAACTTTTTATTATTAAAATTAATTCCTTGCACCTGTCCATCCCCCGCAACATGTTCTACTGTACATATGTCGATGAGTCCAGCTTGGCTTTAAGTCATGCAACATGGCAATGTGTGAGCGGCAGGTTCAATTAGCTTTAAACATGGTCTCCAAATGGGCAGCAGAAAGGTGATACCGACTGAACCCAGAAAAAAGCACGAGTGTCTTGTTCTCCCGAAAAAGAGTTATGCACTGAGAACCCGACATTGAACTGAATGGTCCACGTCTGTCTGGAAATGCTGAGAATAAACTCTTAGGCTTAATTTTGGACAACAAGTAGACCTTCGTACCGCGCATCAAGTATTTAAAAACAAAATAAATAAAACCCATGAATATTCTTAAGGTGTTGTCACGTACTACGTGCGGTAGTGACAGGCAATGTCTCATGAACCTGTATAGAAGCATCGTTCGCACCCGCTTAGATTATGGGGACGTTGTTTATCTGTCTGCGACTCCAAGTGCTTTGAAGATGCTGGACGCCGTGCACCATTTGGGCATCAGCCTTTTTACGGGTGCTTTTCGCACCAGCCCCGTAGAAAGCTTTTACGTTGAGTCAAATGAGTGGTCGCTTCATCTGCAGAGAATTTACATGTCCTTTGTATATTTTCTTAAGGTGAAAGCAGATAAGAAGCACCCCTTATACTCCACTATTAATGATATGCCAAACTCCATACTGTTTCAAAACAGGCCTTCGATGCGGCCGTCCTACTCAGTTCGCCTCACGAGTCTATCTGAGGAAACTGGTGTCTCATTGAAAACAGTTTATTGGCTCCTGTAGCGTACCCGCCACCTTGGCAGTGGTAGACTATAGAATGCGATGTGTCTTTCCGAGAAATTACAAAACACGTGCCCATTGCCCATATCCGAACATACTGATTGGAACTTCAATACAAATACACACGTCTTGAGTTCTTTACAGATGCCTTCAAGTCTATCTCATCTGTGTCCTACGCTGCCGTCGGCCCATCCTTTTCGGATGCTGGCCCTCTACATCCAGAGACAAGTATCTTCACAGCGGAAGCTTATGCGATACTTGTGGCCGCTAAACACATCAAACAACTACAACTACAGAAAGCAGTAATTTATACGGACTCTCTCAGCGTGGTAACGGCTGTGCATACTCTTAAAAAAAAAAGACCCTGTCCTCGTCTCATTTTACTTTATTTTATGCACACTCTGCACACTCAAAGAACGTGTTGTAGTGGGCTGGGTCCCAGGGTACCGTGAGATCCAAGGTGACGTGGTGGCGGATCAGCTTGCTGCATCCGTCCACGAAAGCACTGCCACTACACCCATATCAATCCCAGCCCTTGATCTTAAGCCTTCTCAGGGACTACTGGCAGAGCAAGTGGAATAGACACACACAAAATAAACTTCACGTTATTAAGCCATACCTTGGCCATTGGCCGCCAGTATCGAAATCACGTCATACTGAGGTAATACTAACGAGGCTCAGAATAGGACACACATACACGACACACTCATATCTTTTGTGCGGTGGCGATTCACCATTGTGTGACAAATATGAAAAAGCACTAACAGTTCTGCACATTTTAGTTCAGTGCAAACAATTAAACACTCTAAGAAAACAACACTTTCCATTACCCTGCCGACAACATATACCTTTACACCCTGCAAGGTTCGTCGGTTGGGCATCACTGTTCACTCATAAATCGGGGCTAGTTTTTTAAGAGATGTTCGCTTTTATCACGTCATTTACCCGGTAAATGCGTAGCGCGACCTCTCAAGAGAGGTTGCTGCTGCAGTGACTACATTCAAAAGCACTTGCGTCGTGGAAATTTCGACCACCTGGGGTTCTTTAACGGGCACCCAAATCTGAGCATACGGGCCTAAAACATTTCCGCCTCCATCGGAAATGCAGCCGCCGTAGTCGGGATTCAATCCCGTGACCTGCAGGTCAGCAGCCGAGTACCTTATCCACTAGACCACCGTGGCGGGGCTGCACCATGAGATTTTATTGAATAACAATCTTCTATTCCATTACTTGATTCTCAAGGCTTCGACTGTTTGTATGAAGTTCTCTTAAGATGCAGGCTACCCAATAATTGCTTTCCATCATCTTTGTTTCGATGTCAAGTGTAAAAAAGCAAGCAAAGCGTGGAATTACTCTCGTTCGATCGTGTTCCAAAAGAGAACTCGATGCTTGCACACAATGATGATCAAGCTCTGGAAACGGGAGAGCTTTGCTTGTATTGCAGGACGACATAGGACCTGTTCATCGGCACAATTGCTACAGAGGAAGCAAAAATGTAAGAGCCGGCGTTAGCGGCACTTCTGAGATACGCGAAAGAAAGATTCGTACTGCCGGATGAGAGTTAATTGCGTTTCTTATGTATACTCCGGGTTTAGCTCACGTAGCACTAAAACAAGCGGAATTATTTTAATTGCCTGCTAATATCGAGTGAATCAACGGAGACTTCACACGCACTGCTAACGTTGTATTACCACGTCTTGTCGGTGCGTGAATTTTTTACTAGCTACGAAGGACTTGGTTGTCTGCTCATGTGTTATGAATGATAAAATACCAAAAAATACATCTTTTAGCGGAATAAGTGCGCCAAAAACTAACCAAAATATAGTTTTACTGAAAGTTGGATTAGTTCTCAATAAGTGGTTAAAGTGTCAAGCTGAAACGTGACCCACATATTACTAGATTAATTCCGAACGTTCACTAATGGCTGCGGTAAACCTAGCACCGCAAAAACGCAAGACGCCTCACAAAGAAATGACAAGACAAACAGTTTTTGTAGAAGCATCATTGTATTTGACAGTAAATGGTTACGTCTATGACAAAACTTTAAGTAGTTCATGTGGCCTGTTTTTCTCCTTCATTCGCGTTAATTCGATTTCATTTGAATAATGGCAGCATGTTATTATTTCTTCCACTTTTCCTTATTCAGAGTTACATTGCAATTACAACTAATGGCATTGCCTATACATTTTTTTGCGTCATTGCCTGGTATGTTTTAGTATATTTCGTCTATCATACACATCTTGTTCATTTTAGTGGCTCAAGGGTGAGTGTTTGAGCTTTCTTAGCTTCTGTGGAGTACACGGACAGTGGGATGTATTTATTTATTATTTTATTTATTTATTTATTTATTGTACCCTCAGGGCCCTAGGGCATTACAGAGGGGAGTGGAGATTTACATAACGGAAGCAATGTAAAACAGCAAGGAAAAAAAAGCTCACAGCAGATAAGTAAGTGAAATAAAGATGGCATAAATGACAATAATTTTATAAGAAAAACGTATACTAACAATAATAACCTTATATATACACACATATGTACAACATATATACAAACATATATATATATATATATATACAAACATTCAGAGAACAGTAATAGTTTTACGAAACATATTTTTATCAGTTATATAAGCGATATCAAGGGGAAGATCATTCCAACTGACACAAGTTCTGGGTATAAGTCATGAAAACATTTGGTGTAACATGATGGAACTCCAACTTTATTGCGGTGATCAATTCGAGCAGAATGAACGAGTGAATTTTGTTTTCGCCTACTCTCTTAAAAAATACCATGCCTATCGTCCTGCTTCATGGTAAATTTAATCATGATGATCGTGTAAATGAGTAATGGATGACGTTTGAAGAACTATGTGACCAAAAGTAACAGTGCTTTTCCTTCAGGCCCGTGTGAGGGCAAGGCTGTGTGCCGTGGTTCTGTCATGTGCAAGCATGAATGAGCCGTGCACGTGTGTGTGGCAGTAATCACACACTCACAATTCTGTGGCGAACACCTGGAAACATCTGTGATCACGCATATACAAATCCCAATAGGGGAGCCACGATATGCGGCGCAGCCTGCCCGAACGGCGAGCATGTGCACTACATGCAACGAACTTGGCGAGGTGCATGCATATGCACATACACCGCTTCCCGGCGCCAACTGAGAAGAATACGAAAGTTCTTCACGGAAGGGTCACGAAGATCGTGTGTTTGAAAAGCTGCTTACCACCATATTTTTGTGGGTTCTTCAGAGAATAGTCACGATGTTTAATCCTTGCAGTTCATATATTTCTGCCGTGTTCTCCTCTATACAGACACTCTTGTCGTTCAACGAAAGTACATGGTGCAAGCACACCCGTTGTGATTGGGCCGTGCTGTGTGAGAAAATCTAGCTTGCTCTGATAGCTCGGGAGCAGCATCGTTACAGGAATGCTGCATATACTGAGATCACTGAACTACCATTCATGGACGATTGATAGTTAAGAACATCAGTCATGCTCTACCTGTACTCTATGCCAGCAGACATTATTGATCTGCAAGAGTTTCCGGCTTCGTTGCTGCATGCATGTGTGGTGCGAAAGAAGCTTCATGGACGCATTTTGTTTGGTGGATCGCTATAACCTGCATGCAGTCGGAGCAATAAAACATGCTCTCTGTCGCTTTTCTAATCAGCTTTAAAACCGGACCAGTAAATTTCTCAGAGTTGCTATTGTACGTGTGTTTTTTGTTTTTTTTAGAAAGTGATATGTTTCGCAGTGGCCACATACATCCTTGCTAATAGTATATTTATCAGCGCTTTCAGTAATCTTTTGAAAGGCTTTAGATGCCCGTATATCATTCCTGTGTGTCTTATGATGTGTCGAGTCATTAGATTGCACTTTGAAATATCACGCAACAAGCCCAACGTTCTGCTCTAATAGAGCTCAACGAAGTCACAATACAAGGCGAAGTTAATTGAGGAATTCTATAAAGCTAGAACGCGACTCGTGTTATATGCTGATTCTATGCGCGAATATACAGTACTCTTTTTTTATTACTTTCACTCAGCTGCGCGAGCACTATAGTGAACCGCGTATATCTATCAGGGGGTGCGGCGCTGATGTTTTGAAAAACTGGGACCCTCCCATATTGTATAACGAACTGACAAAACATTTTTACTTGGCGTGGAGACAATGCGCACCACCACATAGAAAACTAAGCAGACGTCAAGCTATGACCCCCAGGCTTCTTCAAGTCAGGGCGCACCCTAACCCCACGCTATTGCACAAAATGTATCCCAAACTACAGCCAACTAATTTATGTTCCTTCTGCACTTATATAGCTAATTTAGTACACATGCTCTGGCGGCGCCCCACGTGGTGCTGTGTTGAAGTCTAACGCCTTCTGAATGGGTGGGTGCTATTTCCAGCTCCGAACTCGAACAACAGTTATAGGCAGAACGGGCCCGCAACGCAACAGAGTGACCCGATCCTTTGTGCCGACATGAGAGCGACCCGCAACGTGCTAGAGCGCGTTCTGAGGAACTTAATAAAGTTCATTCAGCCATCCAGTGCTCCGCGCCCGCTGACATTTCAAAGGGCGTTTAGAGGACGAGCTAGGAGTTGCCAATGTGCATTCTTTACCGGGCTGTTTACTCGCACGATTTAAAACGTAGTTAGCGCAGCAATAAAACAGTTATGACGTACTATTACTAACTTTGAATAGCATAAACCCACTGAGTCTCTGAATACTGGATCTCTTTTTGTATACACAAGTTTTTTAACGATCTGATGAATAAATAAAACTACTCCTGATTCTGATAGAAAAAAAAACACTCAACTTATCGCGTGGTGCACGACCGCGCCATCCGTGGAAGCCTTGCCAAGTCTAATTGTGACGCAGGCCCCCATGAATGATAGCGCAGGGGCTTGAGTGTGTTGCTAATCAATTTTTCTGTTTCAGTGGATTCGTACACAAAACAAAAGACTTGCTAGTGGCACAAACGCAGCGCAATATTCCCTGTGCATTGTGTTTATATTGTTGTCCACTCCTATGTTTTGTTAACATGTGCAAAAAAATGGAATTCTGAACGTTGCCATTGGTCGGCATCACGTTGGACGACGCTGATCTCTCTGAGAGGGGCAGGGGTTCAGCTCGCAGGTTACCAATAGATTTTGCAGCGGTTATTCACAGTAATGGTACTTTTACTTGCCCCTGTATTAATTGTTGTACATGTTTCGCAGTATGCCGTCGTAGATACAGAAAAAGTTGATAGTTTCGTCACGTATTTGCAGACAACTGCGTCTCAAAAGCGAATAATGAATTGCGCTCTAAATGAGGTTACTTTTTGTGTCCAGCAAAGATTTTTTTCGATTTTTGATTTAAACAGCATGTAACAGTGTTTTGCTGTTTTGCGGACATAATTATTTTATGCCCGTGTTGGTTTTATTAAGCAACCCTTCAGTATTTTCTAGTATTTTGTTGTCATATGCGCCTTGATGTGACATATGAAGACCTTAAATGCGTGCAAATATGTCTATCCTTAAGTCGAGTCTTGCGCCGCATGCACATATGTGTGAATACGATTGTGTTTGTTCTTGCGGCTTTGCACTTTGATCTGTCTTTTTCTCTTTTTTTTTTGAAAGAATGAGCCCTAATTGTGTCCTATCTGTTGTATTGCTGGTCGCTGCTGCATTGCGTGTAGTGGCTACAAATCAGTCAAACCGTTCGTGACAGCTTTTTCAGCTGTTCCCTGTAACTGTGCTTCTGAGGCTGAAACAAAGTATTATTATTATTATTATTATTTTTTTTTATTATTATTTAGGTAGCTTCAAAAGCAAACAACTTCCTACCAGCAACACAATATCTTTGGTGAACTGCTAAGAATGTCCGCATGATATGGGAAGTTGCAAGCCGTGGAACACGTCTGTGCTTTTGCGGATGAAAGAACTGGGTAAGCAATATAGCACTATTGTAGAACTATTTGTAACTTCACTTTATTGTCTCTGTTTTCCTTAGCGGCATGTTTATCGCTCAGATACCAAGGGAGAGGCGAGAAGTGACATACAACAAATGACAGGCCACGGAAAAGCAGCAGCGAAAGAAGAACGACAAGCCACACAGCCCTATGAAAACTATTCTCTGGAAGAGGCAGTTTTCACATTACCAATAAGTAAATCGTGTCAACAAGGCTTGAATGCTACAAATTACAATTGTGTTATTTTAAATATCTATTATACCTGAATAATATTGTTATAACATTTTTGTGAATACACTTCTAGAGATTTACAACTTTATGCATGTAATGGTTGCAAGGCAGCGCATAATTGAAGGACGTGACGAAAAGCCAGTCTCGCTTTGGATACATTTTGTTCCATATGTGTGCAGCAATAGCACATTAAGTGATACTGGTGTGCGGTTTCTTTTCAACTATTTTGCCACTCGAGCCACGAGGCATTTACAAGGTCGGAAACATTTGTTGACTAAAAAAAACTACACTAATAAAAACCAAATTTTCGGAAGCTAGAAATTTTAAAGGCGGTCTAGAGCAGCTTCGTTCAGTTGGCCAAATCCTCAAACAGAAATTATTGTCATTTCTGGCGTTCAGAAAAAAAAAGCTATTCTCACTTGCTTTTCTGTAGATGAATGGCAGAGGAATTTCGAGAAACTTGTTGCAGAATCTGTTTTTTTACTCCCGTTCCACTAACCTTCCTCTATAACCGGTCGAATAAATGGGCTTCTCAAACGGAGGTATTCATAGAGCATACAAAAATAGTGATGAAGGCATCTTTTTCAATCTGACGTCAACGAGCAGTTACCGCAATGCCCACGTCTATGCTGCGCCAAGAGCTGATGATGGACGCATTTATATTCTTTTGGACACTCTATGTTGCCGATGTGCGATATTGTTATCAGCGTGTGACAGGGAACAGGTCATCCAAAAACAGAAATTACGTTTGGTATTGACAATAAACAATTTTCTTCATCAGCAACCAACGGGAAAAAAGTTTAGATGCTTTCCAATGAATTCGTTATTACTTTTCACTGTGCTTACTTAAGTTTATGTCGGATCAACCTGCAGTAAAATTTTGGCTGACAATTTTCAGTACATCAGTAATTGAGCATAACTGCGTATTTTGCGAAATTTCGGCTTACACAAGAAAACATTTTATTCAATCTGTGGTCAGTGGTGTTAGAATTTAAACTTCGATTTTAATGGTGGCATGATGAACTGATATCACAGGCACTGTTCCTTTACTCCGGGGAGCCATCACATATGACTTCAGACATGTACGTCTGACCGAGATTTGCTAAGTAGCCATCATTGCGGCAAGAGTTGACTTCATTCTTCATACAGGTTGCTTATAAAAGCTTCTTGACTGAAATATTGCATAAGCGGCTGCTGGAGCAAATTCGAGAAGTAAAATCACTGTTAAGTGAGTCAAAAAGCAAGTGAATATTAGGTAGCTTTACAACACAATGTTATGTGTCTTTTCCCCTAGAAATCATTAGGGTTTGTTTAGTAGGACATTTCTTCTTTTACAGACGCACTCCACGTACAAAATAGGACCTTGCACATTATGCGGGAAAAGAAGGCTTCTCATCGGCAAGAAAGAGCTGATACGACTGAAGAGACATCTCCAGAGAGGGCCATAGTGATGTGCCTCTGCCTGTATTAGATGAATGATTTGACATATCTGGCTGCATATGACCAACTGATTAGCTTCGCCTAGTCAGTCATAAACCTGAGTTGAAAAAAAGTAATCTGTGACACAAATAAGATTAAGGAGTTTGTTCACTGCATTGCGCTCCACAAAATAAAATAAACACCAATTAAGCTACCTCAGCAACATTAAATTATGAAAACTGCAAATTGTGTAAAGTCTGTTCCTAGGTACCATTTAGGTGCATCGCGTTCTCTGGAAGTGTGTAATAGAACAACAAAAGATGATATATTGGTCCTATATTTTTCGTACCTTAAAATTTTTGCGCTTTTGCAATAAAAAGGCAGATAACTATTTAATATCGCATTGTTTGGTCAACAACGGGCTCACTGATTGCTTGGCGGGGGAAATACTGTTTTATTCTTCGCATGGTTTGCTATTTTCGAATGCAAAGCGAGGCACAGCGTCTTTATTATAGAATTTGTTCAATTGTGCAAAGAACAAAGGAGATGATTCATGCTTGTTGACACATTATATTGCATCCTTGAAACACACCCGGACCTACAAAACGGTTTGTTAATTGTTAATTTCAGTGACCATGGTTGCAGTACCTTACATAACCTCTCTTAAAAACATTCAGCAACTGCTTTGCCTGCCTGCTGCTAAGATGGGAGGAAAGAACAGCATATCAGGAGATGCGACCGAATCGGACAGTGACCGGTGCTGACTACTGCGTGCTCCCTAGGAGGGACGGAAGAGGCAGTGAGTCGCTCAACTCCCTCTCTTTCCTCCTGTGGCGCACGCTTTAGTAGGCGTAGCGAATGGGTCCCGTATGTAATGCCCGCCATGCGTCAAGGGATGTTTGCTGATCACTTCTAACAGGCGTTATGAATAAGCCTCGAGAAACGTCGTGCAAACCCTAATTAGGTGTGTAAATATCTTGAAACGGAGCAATGGGTTTTTTAGTGTCTAGGAATATAACGCTTCTCTCTAAAATATCTCACTGACATTTAGATGCAGTGTGCTTTGAGAAAAGTGATCCTTGTGTGGCCGACAAGCACTCAGAAGTCTGAATAATTGATTGATATGTGGGGTTTACCGTCCTTAAACCACCATTTGACTATGAGAGACTCCGTAATAGAGGGCTCCAGAAATTTTGACCACATGGGGTTCTCTAACATGCAGATAAATCTGAGCACATGGGCCTACAGCATTTGCGCCTCCATCGAAAATGCAGGCGCTGAAGCTGGGATTCGATCCCGTGACCTGCGGGTCAGCAGCCGAGTACCTTAGCCACTAGAACACCGCGGCGAGGCAAGTGCCCAGAAGTTTGGAGTTGCCCAGCGTGTATCATCAAAATGTCAAATTTTGATGATACACGCTGGGCAGCTCCAATGTCAAAAGAATTAATGTCAAATTTTTGTTCTCTCAAATATTGTTAGGCAGTGAGATGTTTCACAAAAACGGTTCCTTCGAAAATGCAACTTATCTACGTTACATTGGTCAGTACAGAACACGCGTCTATGACGTACGTGCGTGAAAATTCAATTCGGTAAAGAAAGTGCCTGGGTTGAAATAGTATTGTCCAAAAAGTTGATTCCTTTTAATTAGTACTGATGCAGTGTAGATAGAGGGTCGTTGAAGTTATTTAAGTCTACCTAAATAATTTTCTTCAGAATACGTCATGCGTTTTCTAGACATATATATGAGATATTAATAAAACCACGTGCCCCGCAACGCTCGCACCAGGGGCGTCAGTATATGTTATAGAACTATCTTTGAGCTGCTCTATTTCTGTAAAATTCTCTATATTCGTGTCGTGCCTGACGACTTGGGCCATCAAAGTGCGTGTGCATGAAATAAATATTAAGTTTAACGCGTAGTCTTCTCGGTTGTTAGCAATGAGTTACTCTGGCGTTGCAGTAGTCGCTTAAGTCGATAAAATTTTCGTCACAGAGGTTACGTGAAGCAAAAAGTAAATACAGCGTGAAAGCAATTTTTAAGACTGGTAATCGGCTACAAATGTTTTGCGCCACCCCGCACGAGGAAAAAGGTACAGGTGAGAGGGAGGAGATTGACTGGCAAGTGTTTTTAAGACATGGCAATATGTTTGCTGAATACGCTACTCCACAGAATTTGTCTTGAAGGAATATAAGCGCGAGAAAAGTAGGGATGGGAAAAAAACTGCACCGCTGTAGTATGTCTTGTTTTAGATGCGGAGCATCTAATACTCGAGGCTTGTAGTGCGGCGCCGTCCGCAAGCTTCCTCCTCCTTCTTCCACCATCTGTGCATCTCTTCCTCTTCTACACACCGCGCGCGCTTCACTCCTCCACCATCTGTGCACCCTTCCTCCTCTACACACCGCGTGCGCTTCTCCTCTTCACGAACATTCGCTAGCTGTATAATGTAGCGCCCATGCACCGTCACGCTTCGAGAACATCGGCAGCTGACGCGCGCGCATGCGCCGTCGCGCTTCGAGAACATCGGCAGCTGACGCGCGCGCATGCGCCGTTGCGCTTCTCCCCTTTCTCGAACATTCGACAGCTGACAGTGCATGCGCCGTCGCGCTGTATATATACTCAAGGTCGGCGCTCGCTCGCTCAGTTGCCGCTCGTCGGTTGGTTTGTACGGCGCGTCAACGTCCAAGGTCGCGGTGAAATGAATTCCAACGAATCCACAAACACAATAATCGACGTCCCTCCGACCAGCGCCGCCCTTTCGCATACGTGTGTACGTGTTCACTCATTTAACACCCCCTCCTACAACCACGTTAACCAATTTAGCCATCGACCCAAGTAAGTCGCAATTTAACACCCCATTTCACAACCACGTTAACCAATTTAGCCATCGACCCAAGTAAGTCGCACTTTAACACCCCGTTAACCAATTATATGCTCCGCATCCTCCTCAGTGTTCCCCCGAAGGAAGCTGCGGGCATTTTTTTTTGTCCCGTTTCCGTTTTCTCGCGCTAATATTCGTTCGAGATGGAAGCAAGCGAACGTTTCCAATTGCCGGTTTTGATGTCTCTAGTCTCGTTTAGTATGAAGTTATTAATACTAAAACTGACCCTACTTTTCGGGGCCCGTCCCATCTGTTTTTCAAATGGTGGCTGTCATCCCCAGACGAAGATACTGAATTGGCCTGGAAACGTAGTTGCAGGTCTGATTATTAAAACTGCCCCGCCACCGTAGTCGCGTCGCTTAGGTACAAGGCTGCTGACCCGCACGTTGCGGGATCTAATCCCGGCTGTGGTGGCGGCCTTTTCAATGAAGGTGAAAATGCTGTAGGCCCATGTGCTCAGATTTAGGTACACTTTAAAGAATCCTAGTTGGTGGAAATTTCTAGAGCACTTTACTACGACGCCTCTCATAATCTTATAGTGGTTTTGGGACGTTAAAGTCAATATATCAATCAATAAATTATTCAATAATTCGAACAATCAAATAATCAATGATTATAGCAACAACAAAAGAAATATAGTAAAAGATTTTACTTATTCATATACTATTTACCTGCTGGACAGATTTCGGTGATGTATGTTTATCTCTGAACCTACATTGTGTACCTTATGAAGCTCTTTACGCTCCAGATGCTTCGGCGTAGTGTACACAAGCCGTTGTATTCAACGGAGATCAGTTGCCTGCAAGGGTCGATTGAAAAATAGGTAAAATGTCTCTTGTGGTATCGTCCTGACCGTAACAATATTAAAATAGGCATGTTTGAACAATTTTTAGGGCTTTTAAACCCCCCCAGAAAGCGTTGGTGTTCAAAATCCGCACACCACTTTATCTGTCATAGCTACAATTTGGTAATATATGCATATCTCTTACACTTCTATACAGGTATTAATTTAAGGACGTTTTAAAGTCATGTAACATACAATCATCGTTACTCAGCAGTCCATGTTAACGCTGCTTTAGCACTCATGACACCATATGGCTATGCTTGTCGGCGTTGCGCCACTAAATCTTTCTAATCAACGTCTTGATCATAATTCACTTCAACGTATTGGGATGCGCAGTTTTATACGCGCAAGCAAGAGTCAAGAAAGACATGTTAATGCTGAAACTTGATCATCGTCATCATTATCAACAACATCATTCTGAATACGCCCACTGCAGTGCAAAGGCTTCTTACGTGTTCTACTTATATATCCGTTGTTGTGCTTGCTGCCACATTATACCCTGCAAGCTTTTTACTGTCACCTGCACACCTGAACACACGTTTGCGTTCCACCGGAATACCGTGTTTTGTCCCTATTTACCAGTAGTTACACTGCCTTCACACAACACGCCTTACTCATGCCCATTCCTTCTTCGCCGTTTCTTCTTATTGATAAGCTGAAGCTTGGCCTCTCACAAAAACCACCCTGAATTTCTTTCATTTTCTTATCTCTAGTGTACATTAGAGACAACATTTCGCGCCCCGCCGTGGTGATCTAATGCCTAAGGTACTCGGCTGTTGACCCGCAGGTCGTGGGATTGAATCACAGCTGCGGCAGCTGCATTTTTGATGGACGCGTAAATGCTGTAAGTTCGTGTGCTCAGACTTGGTTGCATGTTCAAGAACCCCAGGCGGTCAAAATTTCCGGAGCCCTCCACTACGGCGTCTCTCATAATCAAATAGTGGTTTTGGGACGTTAAACCCCACAAATCAATCAATTACGTTAAACCCCGCATATTAATCAAACAACAAAATGTCGTGTTCAAACTGTTCTTCTTCTGGACTTTGTCGAGTGTCGGAGTGACGAGTGGACCCGCCATCTGTGAGCATGCGCGGACGGGTTCTGTTTAAGGCTCCCTAATGTCCACCATTGCAGAGCCCTTCAGTTCGTTCCCGGCCTGGAAGCTCACTGGTTTGACTCTCTCACGTTGGTATTTGCATGCTTTGTTCACCTTCCACGCCTCAACTAATTGATCCACATAAAAACGCAATAATTTTAGCTTTTTTTTTCTTGATATACGTCGTGGTACTGAATCTATTCTGACTGGATCTTCCAGTATACCAACACCACGCTGGGATGTTTACCCTACTTTCGCGAAGCCAGTGGCCTATTTCGCAAAGAAGGCGTCAGGTACCTATTTTTTGGAGCAGGACAACACTTAGATTTTATATAAAACTGCCTGGAAAGACAGCTGAGTTATCATTCCCACAAGGCGTCTGGTGTCAAATAAATAGAGATGTAGCCCACGGCGGCTTTTAGAACGACTCCATTGATTGTTTTATTGAGCTTAGTATTTCACGGTACGTGTAGAGACACTTGCAATGTGGTGCGCACACGCACTCTTTTGTTACACTTTGAACAAGGATACTTCAATAGCAGGTATGGGCTAAATAAAAGAAAAGAGAACCTGGCGAAAGTTTTTTTCTACAGTTCTCTTTTATTTTACAAAGCACTCCAAAACGTTTTGTAGTAGGCTGCTTTATGATCGTGAGTCAATCTTTGTTCAGACGTATTCGGAAATGAAACGCTGGATAGATTTTCCTCCGAGTGCGTGAGGAGCTGTTGAAGGTATGTTGTTAACACACACACACAAATAAAAACACGCCAGTCAAGCGAGGATAGCCATGTTTTTTTTATTGTCTTGAGTCAGTGGGAGATGCGGGGAATGGAAAAATATGAGGGTTTTATGACAGCATGCTCGTAACACGTGACCTCAAGGGGCGCAAACACTATCAATAATGCGGCAAGACAGGCACCTCTCATCTCGCTTCTTTGAGCCAGAGAAAGCGGATGACATTCACAGCCGCCAGCGCGAATGAAGACGAAAGAATTCAAGCGCCACGGAAGGCAAACGGGTGGTCGTGCTGTTAAGACTGCGATAATTGCTGAACTCAAAGCGGCGTCGGAGAAATGACACGCATTAGCACTTGATCACGCTACCGTATGGTCGCACAATTTCGCGCACTCTCAGAACTGCTAAGAACGTATACGGTCGACTTCAACGCTAAGGTGTGCGAAAGGTGGGTGTCAGGTGATTAAATTGTGTCAGAGCGCCTTTCTTTATTTGTTTTTTGTCTTAATCTTGAAACATTTCACTGTACTTGTTTGTTCACCGCTATGTCTCAAGAGGAATCAATTTCAGCTACAGAGAATTTTTGTTTGCTTGTTTGTTTCCTCTCTATAATGGGACACAACCACTCAGTTGAGTTGGCCAAGAAAGCATAGCGTAAGCTTTCAACCAGAACTGAACTACTGCCTATTAGTGTACTTTAGAGATAATCAAATACAGTGTAAAAATTTAAAACAGACAGAGAAGGAGAGAAAATAATGAAAGAACAGAAAAAGCCAAATTATGAAATTTTTAGCAGACGAGGCCACTGTGTTTGCTTCACCCAACATATTACAGTACATGAAATAAAACACTTATTATTGTGCCTTCAACAGTTTCGTTCAGCTAAATACTTCCAGGAGAAATCAATCAAGGACTTAAATAAAATCACAAACCACCCTGAATATGTCAGTGTGCCAATCATATGCTAATCTTCTAACACGAAACCACAAGAGTTGGGGAAGGTTTCCGCCTTTGAACCTATATCTGCATTCAAGGAAGGAATAAAGAAATTTCTTCAAGTTCTATTATTTGTACATATCGTTATTGTACAAATACATATCATTCAAGTGCGTCATTTTCGGGACCACACTACCAACTAAAAAAACATGCATGTAGATCTGCTTTCTTTATTAGAATTATTTTTGTCTGTCTGTCTGTGTGTCTGTCTGTCTGTCTGTCTGTCTGTCTATATTACGCATGTTCTAGCAACATTGCAATGTGCCAACGTAACTATTCACCTCTATAAAAGACCAGATCACCACATTACAAACGGATGATGGCCGTTAAACACACAGTGTAGAGAGCATCAGTAATACAAAAAAGGTGCATAAATTACGCTTGTGACTGGATCCCCATTGAAGGCCGCATTTTTTTGCATGCAATCACTGGCTACAATTTCATTGCGGGATACAAAGGTTATCGGACGCAGACGAGTTCCAAACTACTTATGCGTGACTTTGTTCAATATGGGTATTCATTGCACGGAACGGTTTTATGCGTTTCCATAGTCGAGTACCGCAATCATAACCTAAATGGTTATCAACTTTTGTAAGCAAAATATTTATAATAGCTTTATTTTCCTTTATCTATTTGGGACGGCTTTATGCTTTCCCATAGTAAAGTCACAGATGGCAGAGTCCCAAGTACACCAACTAGTTACACACTTTTTAGGGGCGAAGCTGTTTATAGCGGCACCCGTTAGTCCCTTGCAGCCGTTGTAGTACGTAACAAGTATAACATTTTGACCTTCAAGATGGTTCCGGGAAGAGATTTCTTCTGTGCATTGTTAAAAAATACAAAAATAATGCTCAATGTACATGCCAATGGCTGTTAATCGGGAAAAACAGACAGGAGCATTCGGCTTTTAGTTAACGCGCAGGCTGCGATCGCCTTTAGCAGCCATCAGCATGTATATCAAGCACTATCTGACAAGAAAGGGTTGCTATGTTATAATCGCTGGGTGTAACCTCCTTAGTTTTAGAAAGGTTTAGCGAGCGTTGAGCCGCAGTGCCATGAATACATTGAACTAGTATATACTATGAACACGAGGTGGTTAAAGGTGGGAAGTAGATACGAAGCGCAAGCCGTAAGAAAGTAAAAGCCGAATTCTCCTGTCTCTCATTTCCCATTAACAGCCATTGACGTGCATTGAGCACTATCTGACAAGAAATGGTTGCTACGTTATACTCGCTGCGTGTAACCTCCTCAGTTTTAGAAAGGTTTAGCGAGCGTTGAACCGCAGTTCCATGAATACAGTGAGCTTGCATATACCATGAACTTGGGTAGGTTAAAGGTGGAAAGTAGACCAGAAGCGGAAGCCGTAAGAAAGCGTGCGTGTGCCACCTCTCGTTTAGTCCTAGGAATGTCCGCTGGATGGCAGTGCTTCTATATGGGGAATGTATGATGAAAAGATGCGAGATGGTGGTACTTGAAGTGTTGAATAGATGGACGAACGGGCACACAGATAGATGCATGAATGGACGCATGAACAGACGCAGGGGCGGATGCATGGACGAACGCAGGGACAGACGCATGAACAGACGCACGCATGGACGGGTGGATGGATGCATGGACGGTAACACAGACGGACGCATGGGCGGACAGAAGCAAGAACAAATTGCTGGACGAATGCTTCGCCCCACTCTCCACCATTCACACCGTGGATATGATGCCAATTTTTCTCCCTTTGATAACTCTCCCACTTAGAAGCTGGCTCACCACTGGTAATTACACCGCTGGTAATTACACCGCTTGTGGCAGACACTATAGCTCTTATGAACACGGCAGACTTGAATGTAAAACGTTCCTTCACTGGTATTTTAGGAATTACATACATACTTCAACACCTCCACTTCCGATACCCAATCAGCTTTTGATCAACCATCTTGCAGAGGTTATAGATTTACTCTAAGGCTTGTGTTGGCCAAAGGCTATATATGGCGCCGCGTGTATGTGCACTGTGCCATAATTATTTCGCTTTTACAGCATCGTGTAAAAGTATAGAGCAACCATTTTAGCTAGAGAAATAAATGTACTGATTTGTAATTCTAGACATCGGACATCTCATTGTATTCTTAAGTGGGTTTTATACACGCCAATGTTTGAGTAAAATTTAACCAGTGTGCGTTCAAGGACAAAGATTAGATGAGAAGATTTACCACCAGAGCTAAGAAATGTCTTCATTCTGCCGTTCGCAACAACCAGTAAAATAAGCAGGGCCTAACGCGTCCATAACTGGTCCGGCGTACTTCTTCTACTTCATCTGCTTCATCTTAATATTGACGGTAAATAAAGTTTGCTCATGGTGACGTACAATAAAGGAATGAAAATAATTGTTGTATAATGCTCTGTATTGCCTAGTAACTCTGCGGATGAGAAGGTCTCTTATACTGATAGCCAAATCCTGGCTAGGGTACTCGCGTAATGGCGAGAAATTTGGTCAAATTAAGGCAGTTTTTAGTGAGTTTGTTACGCGGCTCCGAAGCAATGGCACACAGGAAGCGCCCATATTTTCCTAGTAGCGTTCAGAATAGCCATGGTGAGAACTAGCCTGGAGATCCACTCAAACTTTACTTGGCTAGGTACTGCCTACGGTTTGACGTGACGGCCCGGTATAGGTGGCCTGTCTGTATAAGTGGTTCTGACGTGGTTGTGGTAAAAAAAGGTTCAGTTATTAACATTTTTAACGCTTTCACTGCGTTACCTCACCAGTTTTCGTATTATTAAGCTTCACTACGGGTAAATAGTGGTTGATAAG
The DNA here is from genome assembly GCF_043290135.1 of Rhipicephalus microplus. Lineage (NCBI taxonomy): Eukaryota > Metazoa > Arthropoda > Arachnida > Ixodida > Ixodidae > Rhipicephalus > Rhipicephalus microplus. The sequence continues at coordinate 116,547,037 of NC_134704.1, forward strand.
TAATACATTTATTGACATCTTCGTCATTCCAATGCAAATTACACTTAGCACTGTAATTAGACTCGTGAGCACATGCCCCGCAAGCAGAAACCGAAGCCATTGCAGCACAGCGTCACCGCGTGCAATCTGGCCATTTCGAGGGGTATATAACTAACTTCTTCACAAAACAATGACTGAACGTGCGACTTTCTTGTTGCGTCATATGCATGTTTTTCAGCATGCTTTGTGTCAACATATGGTTTGCCGCACTTCATAAACTTGAGGCAACCATGGCAGCGACTTCGTCTCTGACGTAAGTTCATGGTGCTACTTGCCGCAAGAACAATTAATGAGTGTCCGCGTGAGTCGTTTTATAAGAGTTCCTTTCTCTGAACTGCAACCGTTTTGCTCACTGATTATTTGTGGATACCAGCGTGACGAGGATCTCTACAGCTCTCGAAATCAACGTATGTTTCTCTCAAAATCGTGCGCTGCCAGTAATTTCGCTTATTTGTGTCGCGAGCACACACGTGTAAGTGACAGTAGCTCCTTCTCGGCTGTTCGAAGACCATGTGCATTCGCACGTTAACGTCGAATGGGTATTTTAGCGTGCCTAAACTAGCACTTGCATTTCGCGCGTTTGTACTGTCGTCGGCTGCACGCTGGGGCACCAGTACCTCTTCGGCATTTGGATGATCATCTACTTCCGCTGCTAGGATTTAGGCGTGCTATTTGGTGATATATAGTGATTGATGATGATGATAAATGATGCTTTATGGCGCAAGGGTCACTGATTGCCAAACAGCGCCAGAACAAAATGTGGCTAGTGAACGCTGATGGTGTTAGGTGGCTGCATGGGGGCCTAAAATTCTGCCCAATAACATGCGTAAAACGAATAGTGTTTAAAGTCATGATATCGACATGAATGATTGCAATAAAAATGAATCGCAGGACGTCATTTAGGTAGCACTGTAAGACTAATCGACCAGCACGGATGCCTCACTAATTATTTTGAGACTAAGGGCTGGGAGGCTGGTGCTTTTTATAGAGTATGTATCACAGCAGCAGCCTCTCTTGTGAGGCCGTGCTACGGGTTACCAGTACAGATGACAATGAAAGCATGCACAAGTTTAAAAAAAGTAAAACTTACTCATTTTTAATGAGAGGTTCTTTGTCTAAAACATTAAAAGATGGAAAGGAGTTTGCTGCTTGTAAAGTAATGGGAAACGCTTTCTTCTAGGTGGCTCTAGTTCTGCACATTTTATGAGCATATGCAACACTACGAGAGCCTCACGACACCTATCGCAGCTTGATGAGTCACCCCCGGACCGGACAAAAGGTGTACGTGAATATTGTAAGTTTGCCCTATTTTTTATCCACTGTGTGTGACTTCTGTGCGATGTGTTTTTGATGGTAGTGGCCAGTTACCTAGCTCTGGCTTGACCAGGTGCAGCCTATTTTCTGTTTGACTGTCCCATATGTATTGCCAGTGTGACTTGAGTGTTTTCTTCAGAAAGGGCTTCATATCCAGTGCCGGGATCTTCCATGATGTTTCAGAGCCGTCTGTAAGAACAGATGTGGCAAGCCGGACAGCTATTTCATTGCCCTA